>NC_092841.1:2453612-2768612 GCF_039878825.1 Excalfactoria chinensis
ATCCTGCAGCTCAAGGGTGGGAGGCATAAAGAGTTTATTGCTAAGAAGACCAAAACTGGGGGATAAGATGTCTGGCTTTTGAAAAGTCCTTTCATAATGGCAGAGTTCTCTCTGACTGCAGATGACAGAACAAATTAAAAAATATTCCTGCCAGCTTTACAGATACTGCAAGAAAATCTAAGGTTGCTTAATGGACTGGAATATAATCTCCGTGTTTTTGGTTTCCTCCATGTTACCCAAATCATTCACTTCAATAATTAAAGGATAATGAGCCGAGCAGTTTCCCCCTTTATAACCAGCCCTCTGTGGAGAGAAATTCAAAATAATAATTAAAAAAGAAGAAAAAAAAGAATATTGTCTGGTGAACATGCCTGCAGATAATAGAAATAGCCTTCATTCCCCTCTCCTGGGGCTGTGGTTGCCATCCATCAGTCAGCTGCCATGCCAGGAGATGCTGTTAGGGACCAGTGGAGGGCCCAAGCACGAGGTGATCCATCACAGCCCTTGTTCCCAGTGCAGTTACAGTCACTCTTCTAGGAGATGGGTTCGTATGCATCCATGTAGAGACTTTCATTGATTAAGCAGGAAGACAAATAGGCCAGAATTAATTATGGCAGTTCTTCAACTTTTCTTGACCCCTTCCCTGGTGCCATCACCTCTTGGACACGTTGCCTTCCTTTCCCAGTCTGTGATGGGGAAAGGCAGCCCAGGAGCAGTGCAAGAGAGGATTTTATCTGAAAAACTGCATTTTCTCCATTTTTTAAATACTGGGTGGAAAACTCAGAACAGTTCAATCAGAAATACATTCCTATATCTTTATGTTCAAATGCAGATGCATGGATACACTCCATCCACTGGCAATAGCTATGACCTTTTGCTGCCTGCCTTCAGTGAGAACACATAGATGCCATCAGCCTGTCCCCAATGGGAACACGTAGGTGCTACCAGCAGGTGATCCAGTGCCTTCAGTGATGTCCTGCCCCATGCAAGAAGCAGCTGTTCTGACTCACGTCCTGCTTTCTCCATCAGTAATCAGAACCCCTTTGCACATATATGAATATTTCTTCATTAAAGAACTGAGAACAAACTTAAATCCTGAAGTGCTTCTTTTCTCTCTCGAAGAGGATCGGTTTTAAGAATGGAGCAGACTGAGATTCGTTTACACTCCTTTATCTCCCACCCCAGAAGCAAAACTGTGCTCCTGCAAGGACAGGTGTGCCAGAGGAGTCCTGTTCTGTGCCACATCCTGCAGAGGGGGAGTGGGAGAAAGAACCTGAAATAAGGGAAAACAAATTACAGGGCCTTGTTTCATCAGAGCAAAGTCACCTACTGAAATGTAGGAACATCAAAGATTCTAAGTGTTTTCTCATGGGAGGAATCAGCTTGGCCACCAAATGGGGCAATAATCCTAAGCTGCTATTTGCATGGGCAAAGGTTTAGCCTGCAGGAAAAGGGAAGAGGTGAGGTGGTTGTATGCTGTGTGATGCTTAAGGGACAGCGCATGAGTGGTGATGCAGGTGGGAGGATTCAGCACTGCCAGCAGTGCCACCCCCATGGAAGTGCCCTGATTTGGGTCCCTGTGCCCCAGCCTGAGCTGCAGAAAGGGAAACCCAGCAGGCTTGTATCAGACCCTGCGTAACCACACAACAATTTCTCCCACGTCCCACTTCTGGGTTGAAGTAGCCAGTCTCCCTGCTGACACATCCAGGGCAGCCGTGCCTCGAGATGTCACCTCTTTGTCCTGGCAGGGAGCTGCTGGCAGGGGGAGGTGCTCAGCACCCTTAGTGACCAATGGACACTGCTGTGGTGCTGCCTGGTGGGGCTGGGATTCACCATAACCATCCTCATTAATGGCACACATTAAAGATTATTAATTCTGAACTCCATTTGTAGCCGTAATTAAACTGTTCTCCCGTCCAAGAGGCAGAGCTGGGTTAAATGTAAGGAGCTGAGGACTCATCCTTCTCTCTGAGGAACCAGTCATCGTCCCCAGCACAATCTCTATCCCCACCCCCTCCTCATCCCCTAATTTGGGAAATCATTTGCATTCTTCCTCTGAAAGCATTAATTGAGAGGAGAACAAATGGAGTCCCCAGCAATTTAAGCAAGCCTCATTACTGCCCGAGGGCTTATTTGGAACCAGCAGCCGTCAAAACAACAATTGCAATGCCCTGGCCCAGCACCAAAACTATACTGGGAGGGCTGGTGGGAGAGATGGGGGTTTTGTTCTCCTAGAGCCAGTTGTGCACCCCTAATGACAAGTGCCACAGCCAGCCCCAGTGTATGGCTGCACCGTTGTGTCCTCTCCCTTATTACCCGGCTGCAGAAGGAAAGCCCGGCAGGGCAGGGATCCCAGACAATGTCATGTTTCTGGGGCCAGGGACCACCCGCAGCAGGAGATGCCACTTGCAATTAGGACGTGGTTGTTTGCTGCCTCCCCTGACTTTGCCCCGGCTGGAGGAGAGCCTGGCCCTGTGGAAAGAGCCGATGTTCTTCCTGCTTTAACAGCTCAGGTTGTGCCAGGGGAGGGTTGGATTGGGGACTGGGAAGAACGAGTGGTCAGCTTTGGAAGGGGCTGCCCAGGGAGGTGGTGGAGCCCTCAACCCTGAAGTACTGAGATATGTGGATGTGGCACTGAGGAGGCGTGGCTTAGTGGTGGGACTGTCAGGTTGGTGAATGGACTTAGCAATCTGGAAGGCCTTTTCCACCCTGGGTATTCCTATGGCTTTGTGGAAGGCAGGATGCTGCTCAGGGCCCCAGGATTGCAGACAAAGGACAGGAGGGTGAGACACCTGACGACACACTTGGTTTTCTCCATTACCTTTATGGAGATCAGCCTGTTGACTTTCCTCCTATCTCACTGCCTTAAATTGCTCCATTGCTCTACGCTGGCTGGTGATTCTTGAAGGAGTGAGAAGCGCATATGGAAAGAGAAAGGCTTTTGCAGCAGCATCCAAGGCTGATGGGGCCCAGACTCTTTGCTTGCAGCCTACCTCTGCTTTCTGCCAATCCCTAAGAGAAAACGTGTGGGGAAAAAAAGCAGCCAGAAATCAGCAAAAGATCTGAGGCTGCTGCCGATTTCCCCTGATGCTGGATCAGCTCTGTGGGGCAATCATTGAATCCATAAAGAGTTTGGGGATATCTTTGTCAGAGGTAAGAGCAATCACTTCAACAGCTTGCTGTGTGTTTGCTGTTTGCTGGAAGACCAGCATAGAAAGCAAAGGAGCCTCATGTGCTTCAGGACAGCGACTTGCACAGCTCCGCACTGGCCCAGTTCCAATGCAAGTGCCCAGCTGATATCAAGTGGTCCTCAAGCAGCCTAATTGCATCTGTTTTCTCTAAACATTTACAACCAACAAAACATGCATGTGTACGTTCAGCTGAGGGCCGTGGAGAAAAGCAGCAGCTGCTCCCCACGTTCCCACTGGAGCTTGTATATATTGCAGTGCTTTTTAAAGCATCTATTTACATTTTCCTTTTGGATCCCTCTTCACTTCCTGAGTAGATTTGGCCAAATCCAGCACTGATAAAAAGAGGATGCATTGCCCCAATGTCAGCATAGCCATGCTTATTACAGCAGGGTGGGAAGATGGGTGCACGATGGGTGTCCTCTATTGCTTGTCTTTATAGAACCAGATATTGTTGCTCTGCAGCACTACTGGAGCACTCAGACCATGCTCTGAGCTGGAGGACCCCATGCAGGCAAGTATGGCATTGTTACAGGAGCTGGAGCATGGTGTAGGAAGACAGAAGCCAACAGCTGGGTACTTGTGTTGGCTTCAGCAAGGAGGACAGAGACACAGTGGAAGGGCTGTAGGATGCTGCATGGCTTTCTGCTAAGCAGGAGCCACAGTTTGGCTCTTGTTAGCTACTGTGGGGAAGTAATGAAGGAGCTTCCCAGCTTAGGATGTGACAGAGAGAAGTGCCATACAGAGTCTGTGTTGAGTCTCTGGCCCTGGAGAACAGTATTTCTATCAGTCGACATATGATGTTTTCAGTCT
The DNA here is from genome assembly GCF_039878825.1 of Excalfactoria chinensis. Lineage (NCBI taxonomy): Eukaryota > Metazoa > Chordata > Aves > Galliformes > Phasianidae > Excalfactoria > Excalfactoria chinensis. The sequence goes on from NC_092841.1 coordinate 2,457,614, forward strand.
TTCACTGCTTGAGGCCATCTCAGAGCAGAACAAGCCACATTTCATTACACAGCATACAGTGAGACACTTAATGAGTGATCTATCATTTTAAGGAAGTAGAGATGTACCTAAGGCCAAAACCACAGGTGCAATCTCAGAGCACTGTGCTAAGGCCAAGAACACTCTGGCATCCCCCGTGCTTCAGGTGATAAAGAATTCTTCTTCCCATAATTTCTTCTGCAGAGACAAAGACGGAGCCCTGTGGACCCTGATGTCACCTTGTGGAGTTCCAGAGACCTGCCCACCCCCTCCAAGCCCCTTCCCATTCACCTGCATTACCCAGCGTACCACAGCAGGAATCTCACACGCTTGGTCAACTCAATGGCTCCTCAACAGTAGAGATTTAATTAAATTAACAGCTTCAAAAACAAACTTGGAGATGAAGAGAAAATAGGTCTGGTGTGTTAAGCATAAAAAAATCCATCACTTAACAGTGACATTAACAAATGATGTTCGTTACTTATTTTCCAAATGACCAAGCCTGATCTCTGATGGAGATGTAGGGGAGTCCAGTAATTCCCCTTTAATTGCTTCCCGTTGCATGATGGAGGAGGAGATCTGCTCACCAGTAACACAGCCCTGTGCTGCTGAGAATGTGCAGTTCTTCATAGAATAACATTTTGTCTCATTGCAGCATCAATACGAGCCTACATGTGTCTGGCATGAGCTCCTAAAAGCACCAGTTTGTTTGTGTTTGTGTTGCTGGTTCCTGTGCTAGCAGCCACCATCTGCTTTCACCTGTGTGGGCTGTGCTGTATGTCCCATATCGGTCCCCATTCATCTCCAGAATTCATGTGCAAAAGGGAAAAAGGAATCTGGATGCTGATGACGATGCTGCACTTCATCACTGTTTGGCACAGGGGAGTTTACGCACATCTATAGTTGCTTTATTTTCTTCTTGCTCGTCTTTTGAAGCTGCCGTCCCTCAGCTCTATTCTATATGCAGAAATGTTTGTGGCTGATTCAGTGCCTGCAGAGGTGTTTGCTTTTGTAAGCAGATGTGCTCTCAGGAGAACGTGTGTGTGTTTTGTGTAGGCTGGGACAGCACACTCGGTACGGCAGCACTGTGCCATTACCATTGCCAGCTCCATGTTGCCCTGTCCTTATCTCAACCCTGAGCCCATTCCCATTGTACTTACTCCTTAGTTCTGTACAGGATGAGGAGTGAGAGGTGTGGATGGGTTCAGCTGCACATCAGGGTGAAACCAGCACATCTGGGCAGCACGCCTGGCTCTCATGTGGAGAATTTGTTACTGCAAAAACCTTCCTGCTCTCCCGTTCAGGACTCAGCATAAGGTGTGTATTCCTTTAATTGTGATGGGATGTGAACCGTGCAGGTCAGTGTGCCAAGCTGGCATTTGGCTTTGCAGAAATAGGATGGAAATGTAGCAGGTCTTCCTAGTATGGGGTTCTGATCCAGTTGTGCTTCATATTTTGGAGTTTGTTTTGCGGTGTAATAGAAGTCCTTTTGTGATCTGCTGCCAGTTGTGCAGCCATGCTTCCTCCAGGCACACTTATCCCAACCACACAGCAGGGAAACTGAGGCACTGCCATGACAGACCCAGACCACCCCATACATCAATCCCCTGGCAACAACCCCAGTGCCAACCAGCAAAACGGCCTTCCTGCAAGGACACGAAATGCAGGGATCCTGGCTGAGCTGCCTGGGTCTTGCTGCCATGCAAGGAAGGGCTGTTCCAGATCAGGAGTCCTTCATGGACTTCACACTGTGAATCCCAGCCCAGCTCCAAGGTCAGGGCCGCGCTGCACCAGGGCTGGCTGCAAGCGGAGCTATTTCTGCTCACAGTTGGTTTAGGTTTCAGAGGCATCACATAAACATTCCCAGTAAAGATCCTTCTTCCAAGGATCTAGGCCAAGTGGGGCTTCCTCCTTTGTGTTTATGGGAAAGCATTTTGTTTAGACTGAAAAGCAAACGAACAACTCCACTTATTTCTCCCCAGCACATTGCAACCAGCTCACAGGCATCTGGGGTGGGAGATTCAGCACAAGCTCAAGCAAAAGCCACATTAAAGGTCCCATAACAAGACACTTGCATTTCAGCTGTGGGACATGGGGCTGGGCGAGGGCAGGAGGCACCATCCACCATACATCCTGCACAAGTAGGGTTGTCCTAAGATGACAACAGCAGATAAATGCTTCTCTTGAGCATTATTCTGGCCTGTGAACCCACCCCACAACCTATTCACTGCCTGGAAAGGTTGGAAAATACAGTACTGCTTTGCCCTGTGGTTTTTGGAACTATAAAAAAAGGAGGTATTTTGGATTTTGCCTTTCAGGGCTACCACTAGGTCGAACGTTCACCTCCATATGAACACCAGCAGTAGGCTTTACACCCAAGAAGTACCACTCGGAATAGACTGTAAGTGAGAACTAACATGGTGTCTATACCTCTGAGCAGGGGGAATTTCCCCAGAGGTTGAAAGAGTTCTGTCCGAGCCTTTCATGGAGTTATTATTTCTTTGATTTAAAAGGGAGGGAAAAGCGATGAAAATCTCTGCCGAGAACAGCTGGCTAATTTTTACTCTTTCTTTATAGCAAATCCCAGCCAAAATCTGGCTGCTGGCAAGCACAAACCCAACATCTGCAGGAGGAGAGGCCTCCAGCCTCTCCAGCTCACTGGAATTTTCCAGCTGCTGTGAAACATTTCCCAAGTTCAGTACAGAGCCTGTTGAGGTAGGGATGGGGTGTCCAGGTGGGTGCTTTTTGCTCTGTCCTGGTGCCTGGCTGAGGATGGTGAAGGTGTCTGGAGAAATGCCCATCCTTGTTCAGAGCTCCGAGGGGTTGGCTTTTCCTTCTGGGACCAACTGGAGGAAGGGACCTAATCTCATGTTGGCCTTGTCCATTTTTCTCCATGATTCGGACCTTAAATCATGGCCATCACGACTCAATGTACATCCTGTCGGTCTCATGAACACTGACACCGTGGTGTCCTCACTCAGTAATCCCAGAGCTTTTCACAGCTGCTCGGTGAAAATGCCTCTCCCCGTGTGCTGGATCTGGCTTCCCAAGCTCACCCATACAGCAACACCAGCAGCCATCAGGGCTGACCTGTGCCCATCCTCATGGACTTACGGGGAAGGCTGGTCCTTCAGCTCCAACAGCTTTCTTATTTGAGTCCAGCTGCTTCCAAAAGTCCTTTCCAAGGCTGCTTGATAGTTTCAGCATGAAACGAGACAATGAGGCTCATTTGGGTGTCCGCAAAGCAGCAATCTTATATTCACTGGTATTTGCAGGACTGGCACTGAAGGAAAAGTGACAAGTGGCAGCATCTGGAACCATCTCACCTCTATTTCTGATCAAGCCAATAATCCCAAAATAGAGGCATGAGCAGGCCCTGAATTCCCTAAACACCCTTCAAACCCTTCGAAATTAACCCACAAAAAGATGAGAGCCCGTTGCTGCCTGGTAACACTCCGGGTATCTGGAGGAAAGAGGCAATGCAAGGGTTAAGGCCCTTGGCAGCAATTCAGTTGCTCGATGCAATAAAATATTTTATGACATTTTTACAATATTGTGCAATGGGATTTTGAGCCCTCGAAAGAAAACATGATGTAAAAGTAAGATGCAGCGGCATGGAGCAGACACCACAGGTATGAGATGCTTTCCTTTCCTCCCATCTCCTCACTTCTCCCTCTGCCCTCAGTGCAACCAGGAGCCCTCATTCCTGCCCCACTCAGCCCAGCGTCCTCAGTGCTTCCCAGCACATCTGCACCAATTTTATGTGCATGCCACATACTTCCATGGTGAGCACATAGTACGTGTTGCTACAAACAGCCCCAATAAATGTGGGAGCCAAGTGTGCCTAAATATTACAACATATTAAACACCTTTTAGCCTGATCCATAACCTCGTAATTGGTACAAAAATAACAAGATTTGTCTTTACGTGGGATTTCAGTGTTGTCGTTGCTGTCCATTTGCTGCGTGAAATAGTTTGTCTCAGAGGTTCTCCACAGTGATATGGAGGTGACTCTCACTGGGGAGGACTGAGGCTTTCCTACCAGAACAACTGCAGCAAACAGCCTTCAGCAGAAGTGACCAGAAGTCACCAGATGCACTGAGTATGATTGTATCTGTCATTGCACCATTAGACCTTCTAGGAGCCGATGTAAGGAGAAAGCTCATGAGTCCTGGTAGGGCACAGAGCAGCTCAGATGGAATCCCAGCATCTGAACTTCTGAGAAGGGAGAGATCCAACATCACGGCTTATTTGTCTGATCAAACAGAGCAAATCCCTCGCTCTGATCCCGCTGATGGCTCTAAATTGCTTTAAACATTGTTAAATGAACCACACAATACATTCTCAATGTAAGTATTCTGTCTTTCTAATGGTGACTTGGCCTGACTTCAGTGGGTGTTTCTTCTCCTTTGGAGGGCCCTGCTGAGCAAGTGGTGTTTGTGAGGACTCACCTGAACTGGTTTTGCTCTTTTGTTTCCATCCATCGACCATTAACTTGGGTTTTATTACACGGCTCCAGCCATGCCCAGAGCTTCCTTGTGTTCTGAAGGGTGCAATTACCGGCTAATTAGGCAAGAGGCAGAAGGTCAACCTGCACAGGGCCAGCTGCCAAATTGAGGCTGGTCACAAGCTGTCTGGCCCTTCCTGAAAAGGAGTCTGTGCGGGTTCTCATGCTGCATCCCATGAGATGGGGCTGCCCATGGGGAGTTCTCAACCCACCAATATATCCACATTACACACCTGAAAGGAAACAAGAAAAACCATTGGCTTGGGAGGAAGGAAAGGGATTCTGCAAGTGAGGCAGGAGAGAAAATTTGTCTCCTCTGAAGCAGCTGTGACTCCAGAACTGGGCACATGGGAGTTCTCCACACTGGGTGCCCCTTCAGCTCAGGAAATCCCATGCAGTGGGAAAACCCTTCCCATTTCACTGCAGGTTTACCCAATTCCCCCTCCAACATCTTGCAGGGTGTCCACCATCACCTTTTGGTCCAGCTTCCTACCCCTGGCATCATTCACACAAAGCTTTTGGTGGCCAAGTGCGGGATCCCAAAGCACCTGCAGATCACCTTGAACGCTCCTTCCTGAGATCTGCTTAAAGCACCTGCTGCAGGCTGTCCTGAGAGAGCTGGAGGGTGCCCAGCCAGCTGCTATCGATGGCATCACCACTTGGATTACATCAGTTCTTGTGACATTGGCCAACTGAAACCTTGCTCCCCAAGGGAGGCCCAGCTTAATTGAGTGTGGTTATTAATATTGCATTATCAGCAGCCAGATGGTCCAGGGACAGGCAGTTTTTATACATTTTACGGATGTCCTTCAGTGGAAAATTATTTCCACTCATCTTTCGTCCTCTTATACTTGAAGTAGAAGGAAGTGTGGACAGCAGCCCCCACCGCTGAAAAAGTCACCATGAGGAAGCACCTGACTGGAGAGCATGATGTGGGAAGGTGTCTGCATGGGGGTTAATTAGAACAGCTCCATGGGATGGCTGGGGGTGGGACGTGGTGGTGGATCCTTCCCACCAAGTCTGGAACTTGCCCCTCATCCCCCACAGCATCACCAAAAGCTTTACACATGCTGACAGATGGACCCACACAGCAACCTGAGTCAGTCAGAACCTAAAATATGGGGATAAATAGAACCAAGGGGCAAGCAGAAGAGCATCCTTAACAGCGTGGTATCCAAAAATGGACATGGAGAGACGTCTTTAGCCCAAAGATTTTATGCTCCCCCCACTGGTTATTCAGTCCAACAGTTTGGATCCAGATGCCTCTTCATAGGTCATTTCATTTGGTCTTAGTTCCAACATAACCTTGTGGTTCTTAGTTCTAACATCTCCTGTGATTCAGATCACAAAATGATAGTGCTGCTAACCAGAAAGAAATCCCTGGGCTTCATCATGCTGCAGAAACTGCCCCCCACTGTTGTACACATGCCATGGGGTTTGCCATGGTGTGGTATGGTTTTTTCCCTGCTGAAAAGCAGACCTCCAACTTCAGCCATCAGTCTGCGCTGGTTGTGATGGACATGACACCAAGGAAAAGGCAGGAGGGCTGCGGAGGGTCTCTGAGCAGACACTGGGTAAATGACAAAGTCAACAAGCTGTAGGGTGAGCTCTGGATTCATGTGAGCACTGGGGGTTTCGTGGCACCTCAAGGAAGCTGTGGGGAGCACAGCTCCCCAGAATGAAACAGAAGTGAAATCCCAATTCAGGCATGATTTTGGGTGCGAATTGCTCAATACACTGCGTGCTGTAGAGAAAGCTTAGAGCAATAAATACCTACTTAGAGGTCTCAGTGAAGTGCTTAGTATCAGGTGAGCTGAGTCCTCCCTGTGTGACAGCACTCAGACAACCACTGGGGTGCTGGATGATTCAGAACACTTTGTGATTTGCTATGCAAACCTCTGCTCCATGCCCTGCCAAGTGATTTGGCTGAGCTCAGGGAACCTCCAACATCTCCATGGTGTCCCCTTATCCCAGCGATGGGTCCACTTCCCATTGGGGTCCCACCACCCCAACACACACCCCACACCACCAGAATCAGTCCTTACTGGGAAGAGAGCTTTGCTTTAGTTTATTTGTATTTCACTTATAGGGCTTTGCTGGCCATTCACCGGGAACATCATCAGCAAAATAGCAAACAGATGTTATCCAAGATCGTTCATAAATATTTCATAGCAGCCTGTGAGCCACCCGGTGAAAGACAGAGACCTCAGCACCCGGTCTGAGCTTATTACCAGGCACCGACAAACACTTCTAATTGTGTCAGTGGCGATGCCAATATTATTGACAGCAGCGGAGAGAACAGCCCGCTGCGGTTATTTGCTTTGCTGTGGGTACCCAGGCTAATAAAACGGAAATTGAAGGTGATGGATAAGACTTTGCGGAGAGTCTCTTCTCTTTATTAGATTAACACAGAAACAGAAACAAACGGGGAGAGGTGAGGAGGAGAGGGAAAGCCCACAGTGATGAGCAAGGGAGCTCAGATGGATGTGGAGAGGGTGCAGGACTTGGAAAGACTTTTGGTTCTGCCATGTGTTTGCTCCACACCAGTTACTTCCCAGCAGCAGCAGTGCTGTCCCCATGTCACCAGGGATGATGTGACACTTGATTCGTTGCTGTTTGTAGAGCATTTTGAGGTCTTTGCTTGAAAGGAGCTTTTATTAAAGTTCCTGCCTGCTAAGAACTGCCTGGGACTAATAAACATGGTTTAAGAAAAGTAATTTGGGGACATGACAGCAGCTTGGTGGTGATGCTTTAGGGTGCGGAATTGTGTGTGTGTGCAAGCGCACGCAGCTCACTAATTCTCCAGAGATCCTCCATTTATTCGGAGGCAAAAGACTCCCATGTGAACATAAGACTTGCTATGGCAATATTTTATATGCATGTTTTAATCCTCTCTCTAAGCAGCCCGTTTATTAAAACTCGGCAAGTTTCAATTTTTGAAGCTGGTTTCTTGAGCTGTCATTATCCTCCTGCTGCAGCAGATTAGCGGATTGCTAGGAGGATGCAATTTGAGCTCAATTAATTCTGCTTCAAGTCCCAATTCAGAGCTGCTAAATAGCTCTCAAAGCCTCCCATCAGGATCCCAGCACTCCTCTCCCCCGCGAATTCAGCCTTGGGAGCACTTTTCTATCGGGATTCCTGCTGCCACTGCCCCACAGCAGCCCCATGGCACCAGTGGGCACACTCCACATCCGCACCTTTGCGCTCCCATCCAAAAGGGCTTTTATGAGACCTTCTGCTGGGTCTCTCTAAAGCATCCTGTGCCCAGGGAGCGAAAACAGAGCTGAGGTTGCAAAAAAACATCCCCAATGTTCAAGCTCTCTTCTCTTCTGAATCCCTTTCATCAGATCAGCTCAACCATTGGTGCAATCATTTTCATGTCTGCTTTGAGTGCAGTAATGAGAGGGAATGGCAGGGTAAAGCAGATAATATGTAAAGCACTGAAATAAAAATAGTCGGTCCACAAGCCGGGGCGGTTTTATTTCCTTTGGGTAAGGCTTGCCTTGGCTGTCATAAGCAGGATTAAACCAGGGCCTTGAATTAACCTGCTGGGTCCAGAGCTGCAAATCCTCACTCATGCAGTTGGGTCTATGCGGGTGGAAATTGGGCTTTGGGAGCTGTGTTAAATCACCATTCAAGCACGGCCATCGGCTGCTCCTTCTGCACAACCTGTACCACCGGGCCAGACTCCGGGGCTGTCCAAACTATCATGAATCTTGACCTAGTTTACAAACAGGTACCGAGTCTATTTCCTCCGTTCTGGCCTCCATCTCTCTTCCTTCCTTGCTCTCCCTCTTGTGCTCACAAGTACACATTGCACGTGCTCCTTCCAGCCACCAGCCAGCACCGCTCGCCTCCAGCCTGCCCTGTTTGTTCCCGTCGGTGCACAGTCAGACTGCACAGCCTCCCACTATCCTGCTGGGTTTGCTCTCTGGAAGCCCAAGAGAAGGGAGCCAAGGTATCACCATCACCTTGAATACAGAGAAACTGACTCTTGTGGGCTGCTTCTACTGCTTTTTTTCTGTTAAGACAAGGAGGATTTCTAGAATGCAGACCACCTGGAAGAGAATAGACTGGGGCTGGGGGGACAGAGCCATCCTCTTGGTAGTACAGTGCTCCCTGCGGCAGCTTTTCGCAGTGAGGTGAAGAACTGAGACAGCTGCACTTTGCCAACAGCCTCCCCTCACCGAATGCAATGAAACAAAAGAGAACCCACATCTCCAGGTGGGGCCACAGAGAAATTCCTGTCTTCCTGATGTCTGGACATCACAGGACTCTCTTCTGTGCTGCCTGCATCGCTCAGAGCTTCATCCCACCGTGAAGCATCACTGAGAGCACAGAGGTGCAAAGCAGGCACTGCACTGGTGCATGGTGCCATCATTCATACCCAGACAGCATGCTGTCTGGAGCTGGCACTGCCTCACACATGAGCCTTTCTGAACCCATGTCCCCAAGGCAAGGAAGAAAACACAACTCACTGCAATATGTTGGCTTCAAAGGGATTCCCCAGCTGCCTGATGGACACCTGGCCCCGCAGGAAGTGGGCTGAAAAAATACTCAGTCCCTAAAGGTCAGCATGTGGCACACTTGTGGCCTGGCTGGGAGTGAAGGGCACAGCTGCAGGCATGCCAGGATGTGCTGCTGGCACAGGTGCTGCACATCAGGGATTCTCCATCCCAAATGCCTCCACTGTCCCTTGTACATCATTTCATCCCTCTTTGCATGTTGCAGTCTTGGCTGTCCCACGTCTTATAGTCAAGCACACAGGTCGGCTGCTTGGCTTTCCTGTTGCTGTCCATCATTCATAGGCATGTTACAGTGCAGGAGTGCTCCCACAGTTAGATGCTAACATGGTGCCCAAGAGATTTGCTGTCTCCCAGAGATCCAGCTCTGCCCTATGGAGGTGGCACCTACACAGGGAAAGCTGCACACAGCCTGTGTGTCCTGCAGCACAAGCACTCCTCAGTGGGTTGGCTGACACAGCCACAAGCAGCTGGGCTGGAGAAATCTGTGACCCATCTCCATGTCCTCTGCCACTTCTGCTGTGCTCTCAGAGATGCCCCCAGATGATGTGAATCCATCCAAACAGGAGGTTATGGGCTGCCTGCAACCCCTGCATTGCCCCATTCCCAGGCAGCCAGCAGGGTTCCTTAGAGCCAGGGGAGGGCTCTGGGAGCACTGATTGGGATGGGGTGTTAATGAGAGCATCAACTAAATTGGGAGTGCGATCAGAGCAGCTCTTGCAGGCAGAGCAGAGGGACATCAACTGTTACACTCCCCTGCTGTAAATTCCAAAGCGGTTTTGCCAGCTTACACCAACATTAAATCTTTCATCCGCTGTTCTGTCTGTCACCCAGTGGTTCCTAATGCCCAGCACAGCTGGAAAGTGACCAAACAGCTCCCAAAAGCAGCTGCCCTGAGCCTCACTGCTAACCCCAGTGCTAGGAGCAGGGGCAGGGGCTGCTGGCAGATGAGCAAAGATTCATTTAGAAAACTGGAAAACAGGGAAAGAGTGGAGATTTTGTTGTTGTTATTGTTTTGTTTTGTTTTTTAATGGGTCCTTGCTGTGAGATGGGGGTATATTTATCAAGACCTTTCCCAACAGAGCTGAATCTCTGCACCTAAACCCTACAACCGGAGCCCAAAGGGCTGTCCCAGGGTGAGGACCAGGCTATCGCTGGAGCAGCCAGAGGATCTCCAAACCCCAAAGCAGGTGATATGTTAAAGCCAAGGGCTGTGCCTTTGTGTAGAGCCAGACATCTGGCACAGGGCTGCAGCGATGGCTCCAACCCATGGCCTGCACTGCGCTCATGGAGACCCCAATGGCAATTCTCATGCAAATGGCTGGACGGTGCGAACAGATGTGAAACATTTGGTTCTGTTCTTGTTGGCTTGTAAAGAAACTGTGTGACTGGAAGGGGAGAAAAAAGGGGCGAAAGTTTATAACAATGGTTCTCCCTTGGTGGCCCAAAGCAATGGAGTTTATGTCAGGCTGTGCCAAATTCATATCTCTGAGTAAATGGGACCAGCCCTGTCGGGCTTTGAGGTAGAAGCAATGCACAAATATTATAAATACAGGAAAGTGTGGAAGCTGTGTCATGTCCAACGTGGAGCCATCCATCATCTCCTCCCCATCCTGAGTTTATAAAGTGGTTTCTGACGGTGCTCAGACAGTTTACTCGGCCGCGCGGACGGGGCTGGAAAAGCTGACGGCATGCTGCAAGTATGTCGCGCTCACTCACAGGGAGCCCCACCAGGAGATGCCCTGGCAGGTTTTGTTGACATTAGCAGACGGAAAGGAAAAATCCACCGGTGCAGAGAAGCAGGAGAGGTGGAAGCACGGTGAGGTGCAGCTGTGCCATCACCTCCTGCTGCCCCTCTCTAAGGGTGTGGGACAGGGATGCAAAGCTTGATGGTGGCACAGCATGTGGCAATGCTCAGCCTCCTTGGTTGGTTTTCCTCTTTGCTCTGTGAGTACAGAATTACTGCAGGGACACCCAGCAGTGTGCATGGGCAGAAATGTGCATGAGGACATTTAGCCATGCAGAGAAACCTATTCAATGAGAACGATGCATAGCATGCCCAAATGTTTGCACGCTGCAAACATGCAGACATCCCAGGCCCATGTGCATGCCCATACCTCCGCCTGCTCACCTGAGCCCTTTCTCACCTTGAGCCCTCCCAGGATATTTCTGTGGATGCTCCCAGTGGGACACAAAGGGTTCACAGGTGGTTGTGGAGGGCAGGAGGGAGCAGAGACAGTGAGAAGAAAGAGACCAGGTGGCTGGAGAACAGCAAATCTGATCAGTGCATGGCTGATGTGGGGTCAGCCAAGAAGAGCCACTGTGGGCTATCAACATGTCCAGCCCAGCCTGCCTACATCTCAGCACTGTTCACCAAGCAGAGGTGACCACATTTTCCTGTGCTTGTCCAATTGAGGCTCACAGGACACACACTGGGCACATGCATAGATGGCAGGTTCTCCCACCCCTGGATTTTCGCATGGGCTCAGCACAGTGGCTGCTTATGGCCCAGCCCTATCTCAAAGCCTTGGCGAGTTCTCCAGGCATGACTTCATGGCTGTCCCCAAGCTGGCAGCAGCCCAGCATCGCCTAGCAGGAGCACGCTGTCTGTGGACTGGATGCTAAGAATACAGGATTGAGCCCAAACTCCCGGGGTGATGCGAGTGGGCCAAATTTCCCATACAAGGCAGGAATGTGCATCTCGCCTTCACCCTTCCAGCAGGAACTAATGCTGCTTTGCTTCCTTTTAAAGTGCTCCCTCCAGCCCAGCCAAGGCAGTACATGGAGCTGCCACCAGCCCTACACTGCCAGGATGCGGATCTGCAGACCAGCTTGTGGCCCCCTTGCTCTTTTCCCCATCTCTATTGCCCTATCCCAGCCCTCAGCAATCTCCAAGCATCACTTAGTTACAAAAAAAAAGACCCTTTAGTGCTCCTGGTTTAGGCTTTGGAGAGAAGAACAGCTTTGCGCACTGTGATGAATGAAACCAGGATGTGAGTACAGACAGCTCCTGTCTCCACTTACGTTCAGCCTCACCACTGCAGTCCCACTGGCCACTGAGACCAATCTGGACCAGAATCCTAGCCGGAACCCTGGCCAAGCACAGGTAAAATCTTCAAAATACAACTCTTCTACCCCAGACCTTTTTTCAGTTTCCTCAAAAGCACATTTCCTTCCTTCCTTCCTTCCTTCCTTCCTTCCTTCCTTCCTTCCTTCCTTCCTTCCTTCCTTCCTTCCTTCCTTCCTTCCTTCCTTCCTTCCTTCCTTCCTTCCTTCCTTCCTTCCTTCCTTCCTTCCTTCCTTCCTTCCTTCCTTCCTTCCTTCCTTCCTTCCTTCCTTCCTTCCTTCCTTCCTTCCTTCCTTCCTTCCTTCCTTCCTTCCTTCCTTCCTTCCTTCCTTCCTTCCTTCCTTCCTTCCTTCCTTCCTTCCTTCCTTCCTTCCTTCCTTCCTTCCTTCCTTCCTTCCTTCCTTCCTTCCTCCCTCCCTCCCTCCCTCCCTCCCTCCCTCCCTCCCTCCCTCCCTCCCTCCCTTTCTTTTTCTTTCTTTTTTTCTGTAGTGAGGAGTAACACTAAAAAGCACAAAAGGCCCTGATAGTATTTACTGTTGTTCCAAACCACGGCTGGTCACAACTGTACCAAATCTGGCAGGAGGCACACAGCACACAAATAAAACAAGATACAAACAAAGGTAATAAAAGAGACAAGTATCTGTTTCGAAAGCACAGGGAGAGCAGCAGGAGTGTAACTACTTCATGTTCCAGCTAATATAGCTGTCTGGAGTGATGCTCCAAAAGCTATACCAGGGAGCATTTTATGGGTTTCCCTTGGAGAGCTCTTATAAATATTTGCCTGCAGTGGCTGCGGAGCACTGGTAATGTTGGGTGATTGCTTTGCTTTGCCAGCCAAGCAGAACAACCAGCAGGTCGGGGTACCTGAATAGTGCAACCCTCACTGTGGGCAATACACATGGAAATGTCAACACCCAAACCCCAGTGTGGAGCACCCAGACTCCTCCATGTAGCACCCAGCCCCTCTTATATGGCACCTGTATCCCTCATGTATGGGGCAAACAAACTGCCCCATAATAGCAACCAGCCCCACCAAGCAGCACCCAGTCCACTCTATGGCACCATGCAGCACCCAACCATCACCATGTAGCACCCCTGTGTATACACTTCATGCAATACCCAGTGTCAACTTGTATCACCCAAAGCCCATATCACACCCAGACGGCTCCATGTGGCCACCAGCCCCTCTGTGCAGCACTCATACTGCTCTGTGTAGCACCCAGTGCACTCCATGTAGCACCCAAGCCAATATCACAGGCTCTTCCATTTAGCAACCAACAACCCCAATGTAGCACCCAAACTAGCTCATATGTCACTCAACTTCACCATGTAACATCCACCATACAGTACCCAACCCCATCATATAGCACCCAGACTCACCATGTAGCACACGGCAGCCTTTGGGAACTGGTGCAGTTGCTTTCAGAGAAGGCTGAGCCATTAACAATCTGTAGAGGCACTCCAGGTATACATCAGCCTATATATTTCAAATGGGGTCATTTGAATACCTTTTGCCCCCTAGATACACAAGCATAATCCCAAAATCCCAGAGGTGTTCCTCCCATCCATCCATAGGGTCAAGGCTTCTCCCTGAGCACAGTGGGAAGGGCAGGGTGAGAGACAGGGACCTTCTAGGGGCAACTCAGCCCTGAGTCCACACAGGGCCTTGGGTCCCATTCAACCTCTTCCTCTACCACGTCTTGTTAATTCATGTTGCTGACCTGAGGCTCCCAGATGTCCACACACCGTGTGCCAGCTTCCTGATCAAGTTGGCCTGGCCTCCATTGGGAGGAAGGGTTTGATACAGAGTGGATGGAGCTGGATCCCAGCAGCAGCTGTTGGATGAGTGCCTTCTGCCTCAGCCAAAGCAGGATCAAGGTTTCATCTGCTTTCTGCCAGCAGGTCTGCTTGCTTATTGGGGGCAGGCATCCAACATTCTGCAACGGGTCAGGTCAGTTTGTTGGGTTAAGTGAGGGCAGACTGAAAATATCCCTCAAAAAGGTCCTTTATAGAAGGATGCAGGAGGCTCTGCTCACATGGATTCTGCCCCCAAAGGCCTGGTGGGACCAGGGCTCACCCAGGAACCATAGACAGGCTGAGGACCCGATGGGGCTCTCAGGGACAAGATGAGTCCCACAACCTGCAGGTAAGAAGTCCTTGAACTTTTGTTCTGATTTTGGATGGGAAAAATCCAGGAGATGGCTGAGCTCAATGGAGGGTTGGGGTACGACAGGACCTTCATCATCTGCTCCCTCTCCTTCAGGTTCACAGACCCGCAGGTCAGCCTGTCCCCATTAGCTATTGTTCCTATTCATTTTAGACGAAGAGGCTTTTGTTGTCAGAGCCCATGCGGGGTCACAAGGCCCCTTGGTGATGGATCTACTTCCCCCTGCCCTGTCCCAAACCCTGCTTTCCACCACAATGGGATGTTTTCTTTGGGGGCAGCTCCATGTCAGGCCATGCTCCCTTTGCCTCCAGCCCTATAAGCGCTCATTAAGCACTGAGTTCTCCATTCCCATTTTGACCACGCTCCCAGTTTAACCCCTGATCTCTTGTGGGCTATGGGTCAGTGGGAAAAGGGAAAAATCACAGCTATGAGGCATTGGCATGGGCTGAGTGTTTGGGAGGATCTGGGCTTGAAGCCTTTCCTTGTGAGTCGTACGGGAGAACCTGGAAAGGTTGAGGTTGAGTAAAAGCTGTGTTGAGCAAAAAGTCTTGGTACCAAGAGAAACTCATCCAAAATCAAGGGCAAAACCTAATCAACCTCCAAGAGGTGTCACGTTTGCAGCTTTGCCAGCAGAGCCTGCAGCAACATAGGGTGAAGCTTTTGGTGATCTCCCAACTGCTCTGCCCAATGAGTAAATCCCCTTTTTGGGAGGCTGCTGCTGGAGCCCCACATTCAGCCCCAGCAGCAGCAGCGATGAGTCAGGCTCGGAAATAAAATCACAGCATTGCCTTAAATATCTCAGCGCCGGTTTAAACACAGATATATTGGGCTGACTGCTTTCTAGACACCAAAACTCTATTTAAATAGAGTCTGGTCATATTTTCCCCAGGCAACTGGTGACTGTTTCATGGAAAGTTGAGATTCTCACTGATATTTCCAGGAAATATAAAGCAGCAAGCAGTGTGTGCTGTGGCTCAGCCTCATGCAGGCACTCATCCCATCCCATTCACCCTTCTTGTTTTCCCCACTTGAAATGACCATTGATTCAAACTGAAAACGTAGCATTGTTCCGAGCACCCAGGAAAGAAGCCCCATAATAAGCAGCAGGGAAAAGTCAGAGCACTTCCCATTGATTGCATTCCTTCTGCAGGGCCCACTCCAAAGCCCATTGATGTCAGCAAAGTCTTTTCATTGACTTCAATGAGCACGGGATCACAGGGTAGGCTTATAAAGGCATTTAGGTTCCTAATGATGTAAGTAGGCATTTAGGTTCCTAATGATGTAAGTAGTTGCCTAGAGGTGTTGGGGGCCTAACCTGCTTACAGCCCTTTGTAACTCACACCAGGCATCTGCCTGCATGTCGGAGCAGGGAAATACCTGCAACACTGCAGCATGGCCAAACACACAGAGCTGGAACTGCATTTGCAAACGTCAGGTGTATGGATCTGGTTGCACCGCTGCTTAGTGGGTCTAAGTTTGGAAGTCCCGACATTCGAGGTGAGTGTCAGCTTAGAGAGGAAACATCGAGTTGAGAGAAGATCGAGTGGAATAATTCATTGCAAGTAACATTTGTTATGAATTTTGGCCTGTTTACTATTTGGAAACACATTTCTAGTAGTCAGCCAGCTCTGCAGATGGCTGATTACTATTCATTGCAATTTTTTCCCCCTTCTCATGGAATAATTTGTAGACGCACCAGCTTAACTTCCAAAGAGTTGAAGTTTAATTCCTTAGTTAAGTCCACACCAAACAGAGCTGGTGGGGGGGGGGGGGAAGGGCATGAGGGGGGGTATCTAAGACAAGTAAGACAAGTGTTTTATGTGTGAGTTTGTTTTAAAAGTCTGCAATCTATGACAAACATTTCAAATTAAAAGGACATTCCCACAGGCAATGGAATAATGAAGCCCTCAGCACCAGGCAGCCAAAGCATGGATGGAGCTGATGGCTGCTTGGGCATTTCGTGTGCTCTCAAAGGAGGAGAGCAAATTCAGAGGGCAGCGTTGCTTTTCGTTCCTGGGAATGCCAGCATGTGCTGATTCCACAGCCAGCCTGCGGGTCATTAGTTCAGGGGAGTGGGGAAAAGAAGCCTGATTTCAGGTCTTCCAGCACTGATTTCAGGTCTTTCAATGCTGAATTCGGACGTTTCCTTGCTGATTCTGTGTCTTTCAGCACTGATCTCAGATTTTCCACACTGATTTCAGGTCTTTCCTTGCTGGTTTCAGGTCTTTCAGCACCGATTTCAGGTCTTTCCGTGCTGATTCCAGGTCCTTCAGCACCCATTTCGGGTCTTTCAGTGCTGCACGCATTACAGCTCTCAGTGTAACAACATCCCCGCAGCTGGACTGATGCTATAAGGAGGATGGTTCTGTGCGAAGACCCTCTTTCCAGGTAAGGATACAGCCATCGGGCACACCAGGACTTTGTCCCGCACACTGCGCTGATGATGACGGACACCGCGTTGGGGGGGGAGGGAGCTGACACCCCCCGACAGACGCCCGCCGGACTCACCACGAGAGCAACTGGGCTGACGGTGTGGCCGGGATCGATGGGCCACTCCCGGGGCCGCCCTCCGCCGCCGCTCCCCGCGGACACCCCGCAGCTCCCTCCCGCCGGGATGGGCCGTGCCGCCCCCGCCCCTCCATTGGCCGCCGTTCCTCCCCGCCCCGCCCCGCTCCCCGCCGGTGGTTCGGGCGAACTTTGCCGCGGCGACCGCCGCACGTGGAAGCCCCGCGCCGAACGCCCCCCCCGCTCCCCCCCTCACCCAGAGCCGGCGGCTCCCGGCAGCGCTTCCCCACCCGGCCCCGGGGGCGGCGGCTCCGCCGAGGCGATGCCCCCTTGAAGCTCCGCCGCGGCGAGGTCCGGGGGGCGGCGGGGATGCGGCGGAGCGCGGTCCCCCCCCTCCTCCTCTTCCTCCTCCGCCGCCGCTGAGCGCTGCGGGGCGGCGGCGGAGCATGGCCAGGGCGCCCGGCCGCCGCCTCGGGGTAGCATGGCCGTGAGCGCGGCGGCCGCCCCCGCCGCCGAGCCGCTGCCCCGCAGCATCTTCAAGAAGTTCCTGGTGATGCTCTGCTCCTTGCTCATGTCCCTCTACGTCTTTTACTGCCTGGCCGATCGCTGCCAGACCTTACCCGGACCCATCATCGCCGCCGGCGCCGCCTCGGAGGAGGAGGAGGGCGGCGGCGGGGGGTACCTGGGGGGCTCGGCCGAACTGGCCCCCTGGCAGGCGGCGGCGGCGCGGAGGAAGCGGCTCCTGCAGCGGCTCAAGCAGCGGCGGCGGCGGCAGGAGGCGGCGCCGGGCCCGGAGGTGCCGGCCGGGGAAGGAGGGAGCCGTGCCGGAGGTTCGGGAGGAGGAGGCGGCGGGGGCAGCGCGGCGGGCACGGCCGGCACCCTGACACTGCTGCTGGGAGAGGGCAGCAAGCGGCTGCCGCAGGCCATCATCATCGGCGTGAAGAAGGGCGGCACGCGGGCGCTGCTGGAGTTCCTGCGGGTGCACCCCGACGTGCGCGCCGTCGGCGCCGAGCCCCATTTCTTCGACCGCAACTACGAGCGGGGCCTCGCCTGGTACAGGTACGGGACGGGGGTGCGGGCGGCGGCACGGCGGGGTCGGGCAGCGCTGTACCCGAGCCGGCAGTGCCCCCCGCTGGCTGCCGAACCTCAGCCCCGCTCCCCGGTCCTCAGCCCGAGCGCGCTTCTCTCTCCCCGCATCCCCCAGCCCACGGCTCTCCACCGCTTTCCCCGTCCCTGCTGCTCCCGAACCATCTCCACCAGCCCTCTCCGTCACCCTCAGCTCTCCCCGCTCCCAGCGCTTCTCCCGACTCTCGCGGGGCAGAGCTGCGGGATGCTCCGGGGGCTGCCAGCGAGGTGAGCTCCGCGTCCCGGGGCTGCGCGGTGATACGGGGTGGGAGCCGAGCCCCAAACCCCGCTGCTCCTCAGACTCCCAGCCCTTCGCAGCCTTTAAAAGCGGCTTTTCTGCCGTTGCAGAAGCCCTGTGATGAGTAACCCAAACTGTCAGTTCCAGGGCAACCCACGCGCTCACCTGCCTCAAAAACAAACAGTACGGTGGATGGGGTTCTTATTTAGATGCGTTAGTGTTTCATTGAACCAAAGAGAAGGAGTCCCCTTGAGAAGAAAGAGAACGTTACAGCCGAGGGGCATTGCTGCCGCTCAGATGCTTGCCTTATGTGTTGCAAAGTTCGCAGAGCAGCATCTGCCGGAGGTTCCTATGGAAAAGATTGGGGTGAGGGAGAAACAGCTCTTCTGCATAGCGTGTTTGTGGCTTTTGTGAATAAGCAAGCAAAAAGGAGACGATTCGGGGCAGCCCTGGAGCTTATTTTGCTTGCAAGTGAAGCACGGCTGTTGGTAGAGAAAAAGAATGATTTTGACTGAGCTCGTGGTGACAGCCTTGAAATGTGGAGTAGGATAGTACCGACAGTCCGGTGTTTATGTAAAGTCTTAACACGTGGAAGTGATGAGCTTCCCTGCGTGTCCGATGGTGTCAGGAGCGCGCCGGGCTGCTGCTGGCAGGGTGTGGGTTCTCCAAGCAGAAAGATTTCCTTTGGTGTGGGCTGAAGCTGTCTACAGAATTACATGTTTAGTGCGCGCTTATCCCATTTCCACATGCCGACCCCATATCAGAAAGGAAGCATTAAAAAGGAATCTGCAAACCTCAAGGAGTTTAATCGAGGCTTGACTTGGAAAAATAAACACATGGCTTTGGGATGGCATCTACTGAAATTTATGGGGGATACGCAGGGAAGCTCATTTATCAGCGATGCTCTCGTAGCACTGGGGAGCAGACAGCAGTGTGTTTGCCCTGCTGGCTTTGAAATGAAGCTTGGGCGAGGACTGCAGACCCAGACAGAGGAGGAGCCACCGGCAGTGAGTGCACAACGCAGCCCTCAGCACAGGGGGTTTCATTTCCCAGAGGTTTGGTCCTGATCTGGCAGCTCGCACTGGTTGGAGGTGCTGCCCTGCAGGCTGTTTGTGTAATCGTTATGTGTGAGCACTGGGTACGCGGAGCGCTCCCATTAATTGCTGCAGTTTGTTTGTTCTGGTATTTGATGTAGTGAATTTCAGCATTTTATTTTTGCTTTTATTAGCCCTATGGGGGCTGAGGTACAGTGAATGCTTTGTATGGGATTATTCCTCTGAGACCTAATCTTGCCTGCTTTGCTTGTGTGAGTAATCTCTCCAAATGCACAGGGTCCCATTGTGATGGCAGTGTCCGCCCGCCACTTACCCATTATCCACCCATTCTAAATGCTCACTGTACAAAAATCTGTGTCCCTCCATGGGTCTGCTGTAATCTTTGATGAGGGTTCAGTGCTGGGGAAAGGGCCAGATGTTTGCCAGGGGTCCTCGTTTCTTATCTTTGGCATCAGAGTCTTAGGTTTCACGTGCATTTCTGTTTCCCGGCCGTCAGACTAAACAGCATCATTACAAAGCATAAACAGTGGGGTTGGCTTTCAGCGCCCAGGGGAAACCAGCTTGGCCAGCACCCTGTTGCAGGGAGCACCACGTTTATGGCTGTTTGCATGGACACAGGTTTGCATCAGGGGGAACTGCTCCTGGGTCAGTGGGTCCAGGTGGCACCGCAGAGGGCACCCTGGGAAGCAAAGAGGTGGAATATCATAGAATCATAGAATGGCCTGGGTTGCAAAGGCCCACAGTGCTCATCCAGTTCCAACCCCCTGCTATGTGCAGGGTCACCAACTAGCAGACCAGGATGCCCAGAGCCACATCCAGCCTGGCTTTGAATGCTTCCAGGGATGGGGCATCCACAGCCTCCTTGGGCAACCTGTTCCAGATGGGACCGCAGGTGTGAGAGGATTGTGGTTCCTCCTGGGAACAAAAGAGCACCTCCAGTGTCTGCTGCTTGTTACAGATGGAAGTGGGTCTGGATGGTCCTGGGGTGCCGCACAGTGCACACAAGTGATGGGAAGTGCTGCCTGTTAAATCAAGCAGAATAATGGCTCACCTCACAGCCAGCATTGTGTCTGGGCAGGAAGGCGGTTGTCCTACAGAGAGGCTGATTTATAAAAGTCAATCTGACTGGTTTTATTTGAGAAGTGTGACACCTCCGAGCTGGTGTGTGGGTTGAATATGGAGGGAAGATGTGTGCTGATGGCAGCACTCTCTGTTTGGGTTTGCAAGTCCCCTGTTTGTATGGGGACAAAGGGAGGGAGGGGGCAGCCCACAAAGCTCTCATTGACTTCCCAGCACAGAAATCGCTGCTTCAGCCCTGAACAAGGCTATTGAGCTCACAGAGTTCAATAGCAGGTGAGCATGTGTTTTAATAGTGTTCAAGTGCAACCCCCCACCCAGAGCACTGCTCGCACACAGCCCGGGGACAACTCAGGAATAGGGGCTAATCCAGTCAAGGGAAAAGAGGAGGGAAAAAAAAGCCTGAATAAAAAAATATCTGTGTTTGTGGGTGATATTGCAAGTCTGGCTGGTTCCCTCTGATCCTTTGTTAGCCTCGCGCTGATTGAGCTGCCTGTTGGAATGTCATTAGGCTGTCAGTCACCCCAGGAACATTTATTTCATATGTTTTAATCTCCCTGCTCTGCAGCACCGATGCCAATTCCACTAGAGCGAAGCCAAGCTAATGTCATTAGATTACACCCGATCCAGGGGAAGATGAAAGATGCTTCAAAGTTACCCCGTCAGGTTGGGAGTGTAAGTCTCACTCCTCCCCACTGCTCCCAGATCTGGGGAGTTCTCTGTCTCGTAATTAATGGCCTCTTGAGATTTCTCTACAAGGCTTTCTATAGTTTTCCTTCTTTTTTTTTCTTCTTCTTCTTTGTTTTTAAGTCCGGGCAACCAGTGATGTTTGTGAGTCGTAGGGAATGGAGGATGTCTTGGGATGGTTTGGGGGGGAAGGAACGTGCTCAGAGCAGCTGCTCACAGCTGCATCCCACCTTCTTGTGTAATTTCCCATCCTCAAATCACAGCAAAACAAGACCCTGGGGATGGAGGAGGTGGCCCACTCCTGCAGTGCTGGCTGGCCCAGAGCTCTGGGTTTTGTGGTCCCTGTGATTCAGCAGCACCATCTGGGAGTGCTTTATGATCCCAGCGGTGAGCAGGGGGACAAGAGGGCACGGATGGTGGCAGGGGAGGTGTTGGGGAGCAAATACAATTAATGAACATTGCAGCAGGCACCGGGAGGTGCAAACCTCTCTGTAGGAGGGAGATGCTGTAGCAATAGCTGCCTTGGAGCAGCATGATCTTATCACCTGTCCTCGCAGCATCTGCAACAACACCAAGGCTGTGTGTTCACAACATGCCCTGCCAGAATGTGGCTTGTGCTGTTGGACATCAAGTTCGTGCTAGTTTTGGTTTTCCACTCCCTGCTATGCGTGTGTGAGAAGTTCTGGTTTAGCAACGGCTGCTCCTTGTCCTGAGAACACCGCGTCTCCCAAACACATCTGAATTGCAAATAGCATGGAGTGCAGCCTGCAGCACTTTTAATGGAGCATGCAGCCTTGGACAAACCCATGCTGAAGAGGATCAAGGTCCTTGTTTATTTATTAGCTGTGTAATCAGATAGCGTTTCACACCGAGTTCATTGTGCCAGGTGTTGTATAAGAAAAGGAACAAAGGATGGTCTTGGCCCCAAAGCACAGATAATTCACTGTCAACAGCAGGTGGAGACAGGCTGGGATAGGCTCGAAGACAGTGCTCATGTCCTGGGCAAGGAGTTGCTATATGATGGTAACTGACCGGTTCTGGTGCTCAGCACTGCATTTGCAGGGAATCTGGGCTTGGACACTCTATGGCACGTTAGTGAAGGCTTGAAGCAGTTGGAAGGTTATGCCCTGTGACTTTGGAGGCACACAGAGTATCTCTGTTTGCCCATCTGTAAAAGCAGGAGGGATGTCACTGCCCTGCGTTTGAGACATCGGGATGTGGCACTGAGGTTTAGTGATGGGACTCGGCAGATCAGGTAAAGGTTGCACTTTGTGATCTTAAAAGTCTTCTCCAACACTACCAGTTCTGTTGATTCTAAGGCACTGAGAACACCAGGAAGGCAGATACAGACGGGCCTTTCCCTGTCGCAGATGCCTGGGACAGCCTCGGCTCACTGTCACCTCGCAGCAAGGCAGAGTGCCATCTAGTGTACATGCCTGATGGCACCGTCAGATGGTGGCACCGTCTGGATGCAGCACCCCAGCAAATCCAAGTGCAAAGAGCTGGTTTTGGGGCTCTCATCCCTTAAATAAGCCCCCAAACGTTATTATTATTGGTGGTGCTTTTAAACATTTTGCATCCATATGTATCACTTCTCGTTTTGGAGAGCAGAGAATTATGTATCCAGTGTTGGTTCCTGATGGTGGGGTGAGCTCCCCTGTTGGCACATAGGGAGAAGTCAACCCCGTTCCCATCAGAAAGCATTCAAACAAATGGACAGTGTTTTATTGGACTCGTTGTCTCAGTTCTGTATGGGGACATTCAGAGATTCAGAAGTCTGGGGGGCCCATCATCCTCTTCAGCTCAGCTTCTCACCCTGGTTGGTGCCTGGGTGCAGGAGCCCCAGGGGATAGAAGCGGGGTCTGTCCTGACCCTGCCTGCTGATGCTGAGCAAGCTTGAAAATATGGCCCCGGCCGTCCAAGATTTTGTCAGTTAAATTCATAGAGCTGCATCTTGTGAAAAGCAGCGCGAGGCTCCAGCTGGCTGGGGCCAGAGCCCATTTATGGCAAAAATTGTGATGCTGCTTTAGAGAAGCAGCAAATTCACCCTGCTTATAAACCCTCCTCTGGGGTCGGATCCTGCATCAGCCCTCCCTCCTGCAATTTCTCTGCTGCCTGCAGGGGCTCCTGCCAGTAATTCTGCCAGGGGCTGCCCCATCCCTACCACTGTGCCTGCAGCTGAGCTTGGGTTTCACCCCGACCTTTTGAAGTCTCTAATAAGAGCAGTTGGGTCTGGGGAGGGGGAAGGGAGCTGGGTCCTTTCCAAAGAGCTCAGAGCAACGAACATGTAAGCAGCAAATCGGAGAGTCACCTCCCCCCTGTTTGCCCTCCTTGTCTGCATTAAAACTCCTGAGCTGCTAATTACACTTTTTCCCTGGAGAGCATCGAGGTAACCCAAACTGCCTCCACAGTGAAACAGAAGAGGTTGGCAACAGGGAGCAGGGGCTGCTGTTGTGGCCATAAATCTTTGCAAATTCATTATGTGCAGGTATTAGGGAAGGGAAGTGGATTAGATTGCAGTTAAGGTCATGTTCCTAGGGTGGGATGCTATGGGTATTCCCCCAGTGCAGAGCCCTGTTGGGGCAGTGGGGCTGTTCAAGTATGGTCTGGATAACTGACGCTGCCCCACTATCCTGGCTGCTGTCCCTGCATTGCCTGGAACATGTGAGTTTTCATGGCTTGGGGTTAAACACGTTCACCCCCAAGCTGTGGGACCATTAGCAGGATGTGAATCACAAACAATTCTGCAGGAAGACATTCTCAGAAATCCCTGGTTCCCTTTGGGCACAGCCAGCCCATCCTCCTTGCTTCCCAGAAGTGCTGCATAACTCGTTTTTTCAGTTGCAACATCATCAGTTGTGGAGATAGATAGAAAGATCCCCACTTCAAACCCCCATTGAGCCACAGCCTGGGTCTGGAGCAGCATCCCCTGCCCTGACCGGTGGGTGAGTGGGAGCTGGGAGCAGCCGGTGAGACCATCAGCTTCCATTGCTGCTGAGCCATCTGAACCTGCTCGATTGTCATTATATTTTCTTTTTCCTCTAACAAGACATTTATTTTCTGCTGAAAATGTTAGAAAGTCAGGGTGATTTGTTGTGACGTTTCCAGCTGGAAAAGGGCAACTTCCCGGAGCCTGTGCTTGCTGGGGTTGCCTTTTATGGGAAAATATCAAAGCTAATTGTTTCTGATTTCCATGTATATCTGATGATCGATACGTCTGCACCTTCACACCAGCATTTTTGGGCTCTCAAATGTTGCATTTTGTCAGTAACATTCAATTTCACTTTCACGTTCCTT
This sequence comes from Excalfactoria chinensis, assembly GCF_039878825.1. Classification (NCBI taxonomy): domain Eukaryota; kingdom Metazoa; phylum Chordata; class Aves; order Galliformes; family Phasianidae; genus Excalfactoria; species Excalfactoria chinensis. Next base: position 2,481,880 of record NC_092841.1, read on the forward strand.
ATTGCAATGCCATACACCAGCATCTTTCACTGTTCTTAGTAAGTGTTTGTGCTGTCTGGAAGCCTTTTTGGGGGAAGAAATCCCACATCCCAGCTTCTGGGTTTCCCACCATGAGGAAGCTGTGTCCCTGTGGCACAGGGTTAGTGAGAGAAGGTCCCTGTGTTGTACCTTGACAGGCCTTGGGAAGCTCCCTCAGCCTGACTGAGTGATGATGAGCCAAGGCTGTTGGCTCTGGGCTGTTTCCCCATCTGTAAAATGGGGCTGCTCTGCTGCACTCACCCACAAAGAGCTTTGTTAGAGCTGCTTTGCCTCCTGTGCTTTCCAGAGCAGTGGATCCACAAGAAGGAGCTCAGAGAGGAAGGATTTAGTGGGATGTGCACACCTGGAAGCCTCAGAGGAGCCAGAAGTGGGGGAAGGGCTTCCTGGCTGGACCCAGATGCAGAGCATGACAATTAATTGAGTTTGTCTTCCATGCTCCATGGGGGTGGGACACAGGCAGGAGCCCTGCACAAATCCCCTGTGAGCAAAGCATTTGGGTGCAGATATCACAGGATTCATCTGCTCGTAGCTTCCTGATTACAAATGGGGTGTCTGGCCGGGTGACAGTGACCTGCCAGCTTGCAGCTGGTGCCTGGATTTGTCCCCATTTCTGGCTCCCATCTGTGCACCCTGATGATCCCAGAGGCTCTGGCAGGGTCGGTGCCACTGAGCAGCTATCACCCTCCCCTTGGCTGTGCTGACCCTGGCCAGCAAAGGGAAGTGAGTGAGGCTACCATGTCACACCTCAGCTCAGGTACCTTTCTCCTCTCCATCCAGATTCACCTTGGCACCCATGCTTGTGATCTGGCACTTCCTGAAGGCACAAATCATCCTGCTGCACAGAGCTGCTGGAGCTCGCTGGAAGTCCTGCCATGCATGAGGGCTCTTCCCTCCATCCCTGGGAGTTCCTACTGAATTCCCATGGTCACACTCACTGAGTGCCCTGTCGGGTCCTGCTCTGCCCCAGGTCACCTTCATGGTCACCTTGCCTTGCCGGGAGCCAGCTCATCCAGGAGCTTTACCTTACTACCCCAGGAACGTATATATCTATCAGACCACTGAGTTTAGCAGACTCTCTGGAGTCTGTCTGTCCGTCTGCATCCCTCAGTGCAGCTGAACCCATCATCCTCACACTGCAGTGCTTTCCCACAAGTGAGTCCTCCCCAGTCCCACAGTTCAGGTCCCCCCAGGGCAGGTTTCCAGGAATGCTGTCCTTAGCATCTCCTGCTTAGCAAATCGTGGCCATCATATGTTTAGGGGAGAAATTGGATTTGCCTTGTAATCTAATCGATGTTAAATAACAGTAATTCTAACTCCGTGGCTGTGTATTTAAAGTGCAGTTGGTCTCTGGGGATCATCGGAGTTATTTAATCTAATGAAATCACCATTACTGTCTAATGAGGGTGCACCACGGGGATGCCTTTCACTGTGCCTTTCTTTCCCTGGAAGAAAGCAATGGTTTTAATAACTGGCAGCCAGAGCAGAGCATTCAGCAGAGGTAGACAGGTAGGGTGCAGCGGGGTGAAGATGGGAACCCTAAACTTGTTGTGCTTTTTTTTGTTGTTGTTCTCATTAAGCGATGTTTCCTTATCTCCTTGCAGAGAGAGACAGGGCCTGTCCCAGTGCAGTTTCTGAGCCTCCCAGTCCGCTCAAGCCAAGCACATGCTGCTCTCCTACGCATGGAGCTCATTGTGTGCAAATGAATGAGAGTTACGGCAGCAGCAGGCAGGGGCTGCGCTGCTGTCAGCTGTCAGGATGGCTGCATCCCGCCTAGCCAGGGCAGTGCTCCTTCCCCATAGCATGTGCTCTAATTTCCCATTATGATTTCTTTAATAGAACCGATACTTACTGTACGTCGCTCATTTGCTGCTAAAATGGGAACCATTAGAGCAATAAGTGGCAATTACCGTCGGTGCGGCATTTGCGGGTGAACTCAGCACAGTGCTTCCCTGAAGGCTGAGCCCTGCCTTTGTGGAATGGACACCCACAGCCTGCAGTGCTGGGGCTCCAGGGCAGTTTGTTTGGGATGGGGTGGGATGCAATAGGATGGGATGCGGTGGGATGAGATGCAGTGAGATGGGATGGGATGGAGTGGAGTGGGATGGGATGGGGTACCTGCTGTAAGGGTGCCCAGCAGCCTCCAGGTGCAGTGGATGTATCTGGCTTGCTATTGGCAGCTGTTGTGGATGAGGATGGGTTGTGGCTCTGTGAGTGCTGCTGATCCACCTGGGGATGTGTCCCCATCCTCCGGGCAGCCCATCCTCAGGCTTTTCCCCAAGAAACAGTTTCCATGATGGGAGAAAAAGAAAAAAAAGAGGGACACATCTACTGATTCAAACAACTCCTAAAAAACCCATATCCATGTTGCACAATAGCACATCAGAGGTCTGGGAAGGATCTGACACCCTGGTGAGGTTGGGTGCAGGTTGGGTCCCCATGCATGTCAGTGAGCACAGGGGATGGCTGCATTCAGTGCCTGCAGCCCTCTCACACTGCCTTCATTATTTGTGTGCTATCCAGCGTCATTAAGATATCAAGTTCATTTAGGTACATCCACATTGGCAGTTTAATTATGTCTGGGTACTACTCTGTATTTTATTCATGGACTATCTGGGGGCGGTTGTCAAACACAAGCCCAGGAGATAAAGGTTTGGTGGCTGCAGAATGCTAATGTCCTGCTGGCTCCCTTTTGACAAATACACATGCCAGTTATTACCAAACTGATTATTTCATTCATTAACACCACATACATCAGCTCCCTTCACCCGCTATTATTGTATACATTCATCTTTTCATAAACAATTACCTGACAAGGTTGGGAAAGGCAAGTACTGGGGAATTAATGCTCTGATGGGAATTTCCTGGCGTGGGCTCGTAACAAGGTGCTGGGTGTGTGTGGAATGCCCCGTTAGCGTGATCGCTTCATTAATCAAATTAGGGACAATAGCACATCACATGTGCCCTTGTCCCTCAATGGGTTGGGAGCTGCTTGCCTTGTGCTGGGCACAGCGGATGGGCCCCGTGTCTGTGATGGTAACAGGGGACCTGCAGTGATGCTTACAGAGCATCCCCTGTGACCAGCCCATGGTGTGCAGCTTTTCTTTTTATTAGTGTTATTACTGTCACAAGGAACATTTGCATGAGAACAGGTTCTTTGTTCATTTTTTTCTGCCTTTTTTTTTCCTGGCTCTCTTGTGCTGCTTTCCCTTACTACAATGGTGATGGGAAAGAGTAAGGCACCAGGGAACGTCTGGAGAACAAAATCTCTGTGTCATCTTGATGCACTTTTTTATTGTAAGGGAGAAAAGAGAATATGGGGAGACATGAGCAGTGAAGAATAACCAAACCCATGTAATAATCAGCTCTTGCAGCTCCCTTAGAGATAGTGGAGAACACATCCCACGGGGTCTCCGTGTGTTGTTGGTCCCACATCTCTCTGTTTCCATATATCGGACCCTCCATGTTTTCCACCCAAAGCTGCCACTCAGGACGAGCAGCTCTAACCCAGCCACAATCAGTTCAGCTTCTTGCTTGGAAAGTGCTTCAGGGTCACACTGCTGCTCTGCTCCAGCGTGGGATTTGCAGACTAAATAAGGGATCTGAGTGAGATTTAAGTGCCTATCTCCCTTAGTCCCCTTTGAAAAAAGCCCCACCAGGCTCACTAAGAAGCTTTTGCAAAAGGCATTAATCCTCCTTGCTATCTCTGCCCATCTCTTTGATCACACTTAAGAATCTTCAGGTCCAGGGGTCCCAGCTTTTCAAGTAGCTTCAAAGAGCCAACATCTCACTGGTGGGAGCTCCTGGGTCCTACTGGGAAGGAGCCCCAGTCCTTTTCATTTGGGTGCCAAGTGGGGAAGATGAGGTTTATTGGCGTGGGTTCTGATGACTCGTGTTTACTCATAAACCTCAGTTCACTCATTGGTTTTCTTTTCATCCATTCATATTTTGACAAACTCCTCTCTTCTCCTCTCCTCCCCTTTCCTCCCCTCTTTTTCCCCCTCCCCTTCCCCTTCCCCTTCCCCTTCCCCTTCCCCTTCCCCTTCCCATTTCCTTTTCCTTTCCCTTCCCCTTCCCTTCCCTTCCCTTCCCTTCCCTTCCCTTCCCTTCCCTTCCCTTCCCTTCCCTTCCCTTCCCTTCCCTTCCCTTCCCTTCCCTTCCCTTCCCTTCCCTTCCCTTCCCTTCCCTTTACTGTCTTTTCCATGATGAGCTGGCTCACCTCATGTCACACTGATGCCCAAGTGACTGCATCCCCATGCATGATGCGGAGGGAGGCATGGGGTGAGCATCCAGCCCCACCTCTGCCTCTCCCCTGCTTGCTGCACAATGTGCTCATGAAATTTAGATCTGCAATCAAGTGAGAATTCCTGAAATATGTAAGATGACTCCGTTTGATACCGGGTGAGACAGTGATGCATTCCCTGGGACGAGGTGGAATAGCTGAGCATAGAAAAGAGCTCTTAATGCACGACCTTTTGAGCTGTGGCTAAAATACCTCAATAGACAGGGGAGCTGGAGGAGGCCGGGTGAGATTGCTTCACATCTTCAGCCCTGGCCCCCACCTCACCCAGAACTTGCAAATGAGGCTACAAGGAATCTTTTTTAAGCTTTCTGTTTTCTGGAGACTTTTGCCCTCTTTGCACTTGACTGCTTTGCTCCAGGAATGAAAGCAGGCAGCCCTTTCCTCACCATTAAAGTTTCATTTAGCGAAAGGACAAAGAATTGGCACGGGAAGGATGAGGAATGACTGCAAGGGTAAACTTGTGTGACTCCATATATTTTAGATCATAGCCTGAGGTCAGTCCCTCTATTTTATAATACAGATAAAGGATTTTCTGGCCTTGCAGCAGGAGGAGATGTGTGGTGATATATAAAGAAGTCACTTCTCAGCGTAATTTAAGAAACAACCTCTGCTCTCAGAAGCGTGGGTCTGGCTCTCCTAAAGCTCTCCATTGCTGTGCCCACACACACAGGTGTCCTTCCCCAACAGGAAAAGAACGCATCAAACTATTCTCCAGCACAACATCTCAGCGGGTGCTTTTACCTCCAGGAGAGTGTGGCTCACCACAAGGTGCCACGAAAGTTGGCACATGGTCCTGCAAAGTCTGCAGCAAGGGAAAGCCCTTTTCCTGCTCCCAGGACAGCCAATGTTCATGTAAAGACCACTTGTTCTTTCCCTTGAAGAATGCGTGCGTTGCTGTGATCGTGCACGTCTAAAATGTGTTTGCACGGAAGAAGAACGGGCCAGACATGGGAAACAAGCAAATCACATTATGCATTGGAGGCAATAATGTCGCTCCCAGGGGACAGAGATAATACAGCAAAAGACAAAAGAGCAATAGACTTTGCCAGCCTGAGCACTTGTCTGATTGTGGCTTTGCTGGAAATACCCTCAGTGTCCTCATTGCCACTGCTGGAATTGGACGGGGACTGGGTGTATAGTGTGAGGGTGTGCTTTGGTTGCCGGCATCCCTACACTGCTCTGAGCACAGCTCTGCACAGCAATCCCATGGCATGGAAGGTGTAGCTTCCTTCCAAACTGGCTGTCATTTTGGTTTGGAAAAATTCTTCATCCCCAGTTTTGGAGGTGACGGAATGGGATGCATTGGACAGGGCAGGGCCCATAAGGTACATGTAATGGGGATGGCTTTCCTTGCCAGCTTGGTGAAGGAGCCTCCAAAGCCAAGGCACCAAGAGCTTTTGGAAGACCCCAGTTGAGCTGTATGCCAGAGGCCCCTTCAAAGAGACCACTGAAGCTCTGAGATGTGCTTCAGGCTTTTCCTCTCTTCCCCTTCCTTCTTCCTTTCTTCTTTCTTCCTTCCATCTTTCTCACTGTCCACTTCTTCCTCCCTTGTCATCTTTGTTTCATCTTCTTCTTGCTTTTCTTCTTTCTTTTCCTTTCTCCTCCCCTTTTTCTGTCCATCTGTCTATCCTTCCATCTTCTTTAGATCTCAGCAAATTCCAGGGAGGCATCAGTTGTCTTTAACACCCAAAGGAAAAATTGAAGGGAAGGGTTCAATTACTCGTGTGAAAAATGAGTCTCCTAACCGAGGTCTATCCATTTGCTAGTTCTGCTTGTTTTAAAACTGAATTATAGAGACTGCACATTTTTCTGGAGACAAATGCATTAATTTTTCTCAAAACAGACAAGAGGGAAGCAGAGGGAAAATAAGATAATAAGAGTTTCCACAGTGATTTATATGCCTTTGTGAAAACTAATGGGGGAGGCTGCAGCCGGCGGCCGGGGGGAAGGGGCTGCAGTGGCAGGGATGGCTGTGGGGAGAACTGCCAGAAGTCCGAGCAAGATGTTGGCTTTGGATGATATAAGATCGCTTTACATCTTTCTCTAGCTTGAAAAATCTCTCCTTCTCTCCCTCTGTATACACACACATGAAATATGTGCCATACGATGCTCTTCAAATCAGCGCAGGCCCTGCTGTTTATACAGGAAAGGATTGTGTTTCTCGCCGACCTCCCCCCAGCCCTCCCTCTTCTGCCAAAGGATAAACTGGGACCTTCCGAAAACAAAGTGGTGGCTGCAGTTTGCAACAGATTTGCTCTCAGTTGTGTTTACCCAGGGCAGGAGAGCCCTTCCCCGGGGCGGCCGCCTGCACTCTTAGTCACGGAGCAGCAGGGTTGAGTTTATTTTCTTGCTATCTGTTCCCTTTGGTTTGATTTAGACGCGAAAAGAGATATTTTTTTATGATAAGCAATAGCAAATTGGGTTTCTTTATGGCTCGTGAGAGCCGTTTGACAAAATTGGACTATTTATGTAGTGTACTGATTGCGATGGAGTCCCGATTTTAATGTCTAACTGAAGGGAATAAAGAAGAAAAAAACAACACAGCAAATGGTGTTTTTTAAAGGCTACAAGCTGTTTGTGAAGAGAGATGCAGTGGACATCAGCAGCTCCCTGATGTCTTAATGTGGCTAAGTGAAGGTTTTGGGGTGAATGGAGAACCCCGAGGGCTGGGGGCAGTTCTGGCAGTGGCTGTAATTCATGGGACCCCCCCAGGAGGACAACAGCTGCCCCAGTGGCAGAGCCTGTGCTGGTGGCTCTCTCCAATTACTCACAGGAATGACTCGATGCTTTTATTCCCCATTGGTTTCTGAGTAGAAAATCCCACGGTGTTCAGAAGGATCTGAGAACAGAGAAGCTGAAAGCGATGCTTGAAAGCAAAACCCAAACGTCTTGCAGGGCAGATGGTTAATGGCGTGGTTCGGTTTATTTGCCCAATGCAAATCACATCCCGTCTGCCCATGGCTGCGGGGAGGCCAGTTCCTGTTTGTTTGGCTAAAGTAAGGCTGAGATTTCTCTGCAGCTCACAGGTGATGTCCCCAGGGATCATAGACTCACAGAATGGCCTGGGTTGAAAAGGACCACAGTTCTCATCCAGTTCCAACCCCCTGCTATGTGCAGGGTCGCCAACCAGCAGACCAGGCTGCCCAGAGCCACATCCAGTCTGGCCTTGAATGCCTGCAGGGATGGGGCATCCTCCTTGGGCAACCTGTTCCAGTGCCTCACCACCCTCTGTGTGGATGGGGATGGGGATGAGACATGAGGTTGTGGGATCAGACCTCCACCTCTATGCAGACACTGTTGTCCCCTGGGGGCCTCCATCAGCTTTGTTTGTTTGTCTCCTTCTCCCAGCTCAAAATCCAGCAGCACTCTGTTGGTGGGTATGTCCCCCCTCCTTGTGTTCAGACCAGGAGGGCATTTCAGGGGGTCCTCACCTTCCCCACTGGCCCTAATTGAAGGCTGAAGAGATTTTTCACAGATTCCTGGGTTTTTAAAAAGGAGCCATTTGCATATTAATAAGAAGCTGTTCAGACTGATTGGCTTAATGTGTTTGGGGTAAGTATAATTAAATGTCAAGGGAAATATATCATGGAGTAATGAAGCTGAAGCTAATTTATCAAAAAATGAGGCCTAGAGAGGGAGATACTCCCAATAATAAGCAGTTCCTTAACCTTCCCCTTCAGGTGCTGTGCTTGAAGCATTTGCTCTTGGCAATCCGTATGTGAAGAAGTGACCAGCAGATTGCTTTGTCCTGGGGGTCCTTCTCATATGTGCCCCATTGCCAGCCCCCTGCCATGGCTGAGCCTATCCATGGGATTTGTGGGGCAGAGATGTGGGAAGGTCCCTGTGGGGCCAGCAGCAGCACTGGGGAGGGTGCTGGGGTGGTTTTACATACAGAACACTTCAGGGAATAAGAGCATTCATGAGGTTTTGTTGTACCAGACTTAGTTTTGTTACTGGGTCACTTATGCCTTTATTTTTCCCTTCTCATCTGTCTTTTTACTCCAGAAGCTTTTCAGAGCACATGTGTCTCCTGCTCTGTTTATGTACTAGGCTCCTAAATATCAACTCCTGTAGGCACCGCTTTGCTATGAACAAAAAATACAACCCTCATTCAGGACTGCAGGGCAGGTCCCAAAACAGAGTTTATTAATATCAGGGTGGAGAGTGAGGCTCATGCTGAGGTCCACACTCATCCCTACAGAGTCTGGGACAACTTCTGCATCCCAAAGCGTGATGGGAGAAGGTGGTGAGCTCCCTTCCCACAGCACAACGGTACACACTTTGCAGCAAACCCATTCCATTCCATTCCATTCCATTCCATTCCATTCCATTCCATTCCATTCCATTCCATTCCATTCCATTCCATTCCATTCCATTCCATGATTGGACTAGATGATCTTAGTGGTTTTTTCCAACCTTAATGATTCTGTGATTCTTTGATCCTATCCTATCCTATCCTATCCTATCCTATCCTATCCTATCCTATCCTATCCTATCCTATCCTATCCTATCCTATCCTATCCTATCCTATCCTATCCTATCCTATCCTATCCTATCCTAATTCTATGAAGATGTGGCTTTAGGGCAGGACTGGATTCACAGAACTCACTGTCATCCAGGCACTGCCAATGTGCTCATGGTCTCAGTGGGAAAAATCCCCCTTTGGCAAAATCTGATGGAATCAGTAGGTTTGGAGATTAGTTGAGGCATCTGTAAAAGGTCACTGCCAGAGGTGATGGGGATGGATCTGGGCATGATGAGGAACAGCAGGGTCTGTATTGCCTGATGCAGGGCAATCCCTAAAAGTGTTTGCTCCCCACCCTCCCTGTGCAAAGAGCTCTGAGGTTGAGGAGCAGCAGGCTTGTGTTCATGGCCAAGAGGAGACACTGCAGGTCTCCCCTGCTGCAGAGGGGACTGGGGAAGCCAAGGGAAGATGCAGTAAAGCCAAGGGAAGATATGGTGAAGTCAACCCCAGCAGATGAAGCTCCTGGTGACACAGCTTTGATGGCTTTCCCAGCCCTTTGGAAGGGAAAGGGGCTTTTCCTGGTGCTGAGCTTGGAGCTGGGCCATCACCCATAGAGCCCAGGTCCCTGCTGTGGGGCAGCAAGGCACATTCTGGAGTGATTTTCTGAAGCACTGAAGTTGCTGAACCCTCGCAGAGATGCCTGCGGTGCTTGGCATACAGCAAGGGAACAACTTAAAGAAATTGCTTTTTATAAAACAAATGAAAATCATATAGAAGTAGATATATGTAAATTATGTATACATCTATAAATTATGTGTTTAATATATTTTAAAAAAGCAACAACAACAAAAAACCACCCCACTGTCATGCTTTGGGCACAGGCAGCAGTGATGCTACAGCAGCACTTTGAGGTCAAAGGACCCCTAGACATCCTCTGGCTGTAAAGTGGCATTCCCCTTACCCAGCTCATCCCAAAGCAGCAGGACCAGGGCTGGGGCAAACACACAGGGCTCCCTGCATCCCCTCAGGCTGCATTTGAGGGATACTGTGTCAGGCTGTTGTCGTTCCTCTAAACCTGTGTTTTGATGCAGCTTCCTATGGCAGGAACTGCAATTCTCTGTTGGGTGAAGTAATGAAAGCACCTTGCAGCCACTGCCATGTTGCTGCCTTCCTAATCTGAGCTCCTTTTAAGTATTTGGTCATCCAGGAATGTCTGATGATGAGCAGCATGAGAAGGACTTGGCTGGGTGCCCCAGTGGACAGCGGTTCTGCTCCCATGCATCAAGTGAGCAGCACTGATTTTAGCCAAATTTGACCATCCCTTGGGGCTGCTGTGCCCATCCCGCAGCCCTGAGAAGGTCGGATTCCTCCTCTGCAAGGGATGGCAGAGGAAGGAGAGAGGGGTCGTGCTGATAAGATGCTGCCTGACAGATGCAGCGTGGAAACAGATGCTCCCAGCTGCAGCTGTAATGAGATCCATAAATACAGAGGGTTGCTCAAATAAACGCCGGCATCCGCCGCACGATGAGCTCAGGAGCTGCTGTTGTCAGCAGACACAAGGCGGGTAGATTTGAGGCAGGAGGAGAACAAGGCAATGCTGCTGCAGCTCCATGTGCAGGCTGAGGGGTGAAGGTGCCCATGCTGTGCCCAGCTCAAGATTTCAGGGTTGTTTCCCAAGAGCCTAAAAGTGCTGAGATCATGGGCACGTCAGCATGCTGAATGCTTCCTGCCCTTTCAGCTCAGCACAATTGGGCACTGGTTTTAATATCCTCTCAGGAACACTGGGGAGAACAAAAATCTCTGTGCCCTGGGAGGTGTCATTTTGAGACTCAGATCAGCAGGAATTGGGTCTTACCCAGCAGCTCTATGCCCAGTGTCCTGCTTTCCCCTTGGTACCTCTAAGCATTTTCCACTCATTCACCTTCCTCACTCCCATGGGTTTCCTTGGGATTTTTGGGTAGTTCTACCAGATTCCTGGAAGGCATCTCACCATGTATTGATCCCATGTGATGTCTGAAGGGACAGGAGGCTCAGGGAGCTCGGCTGTGCCTTTGCTGCTTTCAGAGCCCTTTGAGAGCTGCCGGCCCCCAGCCCAACGTGAGGACAGCTCCCTCTTGTTAGGCATTGGTTTTAATTCATTTATCCGTGCACACTCCAGGTTACATTATCACTCTTCCCAGAGCATTTTTCTTTTTAATCTCCTGTACGTGCTGTAATGGCCCTCCTGGGAGCAAGGGCCTAAGAGGAGCGAAAGGGAATTGCATGTGATCACGGTGCTTGTTTTCTTTTAGCATTTTCTGATGCAGAAGTGCTTGAGATGATTTGGAAGAGGAAGGGAGATGCGGTGGGAGAGAGGAGGAGCCCATGTGGCTGGGGGCTGTAGAGAGCAGGGAGAGATGCACTGTGCTGTAGGACATGAGGCTGCATTGCATGCACCTCAGTTTCCCCACTCTCCTCAGCCAGTGGCTTCATGTCAAAGAAGGCTCTGTGCTTCCATCGAGGCTGCTGCGGGCATGCCCATCACTGTGGCACCTGGCCTGATCCTGGTTCCCATTTCTGCTTCATTCCCACCACCTGATCCCTTAGCTCCCAGGTGTCCTGCTGCAAGCAGCACCTCTGTCTCTGTGCTGCTGCAAAGGGCTGGGGAAAGCCCCCGGGTGTCCCAGCTCCATGCTTCCAGCAGTGCCCCCACACTGCAGCTTAGGATCTGTCTGTTGCAGCTGTGACACCATTGCAGGCTGCAAACCCTGCACAAACACACACCCTTGGGTGCACTGTTTGTAGGGATGGAGCCTGATACATTGCTGGGGTTTCTGAACATGAAGCACTGCTTTGTTCCCCAGAACCTTGCTCTCACAGGGACACGCCATCAAGTCCTGTCTCTAAGGACTCTGATCCCATGGCTGGGGTCAGGCCAACGCCCAGCTCAGATTTGTAAAGGGATCATTGTGCAGTCAGTCAATAAAGAGACATAAAAGCCGTAACAAACAAGACATCAAAGATCATTCCCACACCAGGAGTGCCTGAGGCTGGGGACCGGCTATGGGGACATGCCAGGGTGACCCCAGCATGAAGGTGTCCATGAGAAGGACTCACCCAGTGGGGTACAGCAGTCAGTAAAGGCAGCACAGCACCCAATGCATGGCTGAAACCATGATGCAGCCCCACTAAGGGCTCACTGCGAGTCCGCACGCAAATCCCAAACGCACCCTTTGAGGAGAGTCTTCCTCTCCTGTTAAGTAATTAAATAAAGCCCCGAGCTCTACTAAAATTAAAATAACAGAATCCATTTATTCTGGCAGGGCCCGCTGGTGGCTGCTCTTGCCAAAAACATTTTTGTGGTTCTTGTCTTTTCAAGTGGCTCTTTCGCAATAAAACCCAGATGCCATTAGTCCAGGGAGGCCTCCAAGCAACTGTTTACGTCCATGAAAGATGCCCTTTGTAATTAATTAATCTCCTGAAAGCTGTGGCAGCACATTCCTGGTGGGTCCCAGCATGTCCCTGCCCGCCGGGCTGGCAGCCGAGGTGCAGGCTCATTCCTGAGCACTGAAGAAAGCCTTTGTGCTGCAGCTCAGCCACTGAAGGGGTTAATCTGCTCCTTGGGAAGACACAGCAGAGATTTCAACACTTAAACTACCAAAACCCAAACAGAGGTTGGCATGCCTGCTGCCATTGCACAGGCTGCTTCTCTTGCTCAATGGCCAAGCAGAGATGCAAGAAGGTGGCTCTTAAGCACAGAAGCACAGGAATGGGTGCAGCAGGCCCAGCTAAACAGCTGTCCTGGCCATTCAGGTGGTGAGCAGCATTGGGTGCATGAAGAACAGGCAATGTGCAGAGGTATTTTTGTCACCTGCATCCAGTTGGATATGATTGGGGTTGGGGACTACCCAAGGCTGAAGTCACTCAGGGGTTCTTGCATCCCAGTGCCATCAATTGATTTAACCCACCAGAAATTTGACCAGGCTGTTTCTGACCTATATATCCTTTTGGCTTTGCAGCATCGGGTGATGGCAAATCCCTAACATGAAACTATGGCTCTGCTTGGCAGAGGTGGCTTCTGTAGAGACCATGCCTCTGTTCAGCCTCTGTGCAACTCGGTTTCAAACAGCAGGAATTGCAGTAGGGCTGATCAGTCCTCACTGCCTCATTTGTAACATAACGACTCAGCCTGGGGTTCGGTTGTTATTGGTGTTGTTAGCTGTTGTTGGCTTTTCATTGTTGCTGTCTTGATAGATGGGTTTAATTTGGCTGGTGTATTGCCCAGCGTTGCACACCAGATGTTGCTGTGGCGGGGAGCAGTCCATCACCATGCAGCATTGCAGCTGGGTCAGTGCCTGGGGTCAGCGAGTGCAGACGTGGGTCCCAGGGCTGCAGTTGCCATGAGAACTGTGGTGGCACGGTGGTGAAGCCCCATCCATCTCCTGTTGGCCTTGGGCTGCTGAGGTAGGAAAAATCTGCCTCCTTGGATGGGGTCATGCAACCAAATGGTGAACCTCTGGCATTCTGCAGCCCCCATTTGGGGGTGGTAACTGGGTGGTGTGAAACTAATGGATCTGATGTGGTGTCTCTGTGTAAGGAGAGCTAATGGAGCTCCTGGGAGGAGCAGATGAACATTTGCTAAGTGTTCTGCACCCTTCTGTCTTGCCTTTTTAACTCAAAAGTCACCCACGGGCCAAATGCTGCATTCTTTTAGCATATCTCACCCAATGCCCAGCCCAGGAGAGCAGGAGTGACCCAGAACTGAGCCCTCACCTGGGCCAGGAGAGCTTCCCAACAGCTTGTGTGCAGGATTTCTTTGGGTGGAAGAAGGAAATTGCTGAGGTCAAGGGGCTGACATTGCACATTTTTATGTGACATTAGCTTGCTGCCACCTTGAAAATACCAAAAGATGGAGTCTTACATCCTGGCCCTTGAAAAATCCTTTGTGCCCTGCAGAAAGGGACTCTTGTTACTCAAGAAATTCACTGTTATTCTGGGGAATTTAAGCCAATGTGCAGGAAAACCCAGTGTGGGCAGGACAGAATTTAAAGGGGTAGGATGTCAGGACCGTAGAGGTTTGCTCTATTCTTCCAGTGTCGTGGCATAGAACCATAGAAACACAGCATGGTTGGGTTGGAAGGGACCTTAAATCCCCACAGCCCTAACTCTGCCATGGACTGGCTGCCCCTCACCAGCTCAGGCTGCCCAGGGCCCCATCCAACATGGCCTTGGGCACCTCCAGGAATGGAGCACCCACACTTCTCTGGGCAGCAGTGCCAGCATCCCACCACCTCTGAGTAAAGGATTTCCTCTTCATATCTGACCTAAATTTCCCCTCCTCTTGTCCAGAACCGTTCCCCCTTGTCCTGTCACTACCTGCTCATGATAGAATAAGAGGGGGGATCCATCTCAAAATGTCCTTGTGAGGCAGAACAGGATTACAGCAAAGTTTTGGTATGTGCTAAGATGCTTTTTGAGTCGGAGCACCATGAGCTATCTATGCTAGAAGGAAAGTGAGCTGAGTGGTACTTGGACTCCTCTACAATACTTGGCACTAACGTGTCCCTCTCCCCTCAGGGACCTCATGCCCAGGACCCTGGAGGGGCAGATCACCATGGAGAAGACCCCCAGCTACTTCGTCACCAAGGAGGCCCCAGCCCGCATCTCCTCCATGGCCAAGGGCACGAAGCTGATCGTGGTGGTGCGGGACCCCGTGACCAGAGCCATCTCGGACTACACACAGACGCTCTCCAAGAAGCCCGACATCCCCACCTTTGAGAGCCTGACCTTCAAAAACAGGACTACGGGCCTGATCGACACCTCGTGGAGCGCCATCCAGATCGGCATCTACGCCAAGCACCTGGAGAACTGGCTGCTCTACTTCCCCATCGGGCAGATCCTCTTCGTCAGCGGGGAGAGGCTGATCAGCGACCCCGCGGGGGAGCTGGGCAGGGTCCAGGACTTTCTGGGCCTCAAGAGGATCATCACCGACAAACACTTCTACTTCAACAAAACCAAGGGCTTCCCCTGCCTGAAGAAGGCGGAGGGCAGCAGCAAACCCCACTGCCTGGGGAAAACGAAAGGCAGGACCCACCCCGACATCGACCAGGAGGTGGTGCAGAGGCTGCGGGACTTCTACCGGCCCTTCAACATGAAGTTCTACCAGATGACGGGGCAGGACTTCGGCTGGGACTGAAGCTGACAAAAATAATTTAAGAAAAGGAAAATATAATATAATATATATTTTTTTTACGTATCAGTAGGGGGCGGGGGGAAATACAGGAAAAAAAAAATAGCTGTGCTGAAACACGATTCATTCTTAATTTTCTATTTTTTTTTCCTTTTGACCCTACTTGGTTGTCTTTCTTCTCTCAGAGATGTGTCACCAAAAGAGGCTGTGAACTGCAGCCTTGGTGCCACTGACATCCCCCCTGTGGCTTGGGTGCTTCTTCCAGCAGGCCCCAGGTTTTGCATTGGGATCCACAAAAAATAACACGGGGGTGCAAAGCTGCGGGATGCCTTCAGGTCACCTTCAGAAGCGATAGGTGCAAGGGGGAGCTCATGGCCTGGCAGGTCAGCCAGACTGGGGTTTGGAAATGCCATTTTAGACCCTTTTTTGTCCCCTTTTTATAATGAAACAAAGGAGGTGCAACATCTAATTTGGTTCTCAAAGCCTTACACTGGGAGATAGATATTTTTTATTCCACCTTCAAGAATTTTTCACTTATCCATTCTTGGTTTGACGTTTGCCTCTTCACTAAACCAAGCTCTTTTCACTGACCAAACTTAATTTTCACCTTGCAGAAGCCAAAAACAATGTTCCTTTGGTTTGTTTTTGACCCTCAAAAAAAATCACCAAATGAAAACAAATTATCCTTTTGACTTTAGGACGGAAATGGCCAAGCAGTCTGAAGTTCCCATTTAAGGGAATTCCCTGCTCCCAGGAGCATGCACCCCCTCTTGCTGGGCATTTCTCCCATTGTGGCCTATCTGAAGGGATCTGGGTGATGGGCAGGGAAAGGTTCATGATGCATGTGGACCTGTTGGGTGATGCTCATTAAACATGTGGAAGGAGGTGGGACACCCTCCATCCCACTGCTCACACACACAGGAACCAAGTTTACAGCGTCTGGCGGATGATCTTTAAGCCATAATGAAGAACGTTTTGGGTGGAGAAAGGGGGAAAATGAAGAAAAAATTGCATTCAGGGTGAGGAGAAGCTGGTGGAAGGCTTCTAATCCTTTCCTAAAGAAGAACTGAGGGGGAAGTGGGAATGAGAGCATTGGCTGTGCAGGCCTTTGAAACTGTCAGGCAAAACGAATCTCCTGTTTGCAGTAACCTGAAGCTTTAAATTCTTTGCTTTGATCATTATCACCTTTTTTGGACAGTAGAAATGGCTCAGAGACAGAAATCTATTAGCGCAGCAGGATCCTGCATTACCTTGGGCTCCTTTATCTGCTGGTTCTTTATCTCCAGCATTTTCTAGGTGATAGGAGCACCTAATTATGGCATGGTGCTGTGTACCAACACGATGCCCCCTTTTCTAAGCCCAACTTTAAGAAAGTTGTGATGGGGGCCAATAAACTTCACTGGGCATTATGGGCATTACTCAGAAAACCTGGCTGGGAAGGAGCATGGAGCCTCTGCTCACTGTATGTCTGCTTGTCTTCATGTCCCATCCCAGGAGGCGTTCAAGGTCAGGTTGGATGGGCCCTGGGCAGCCTGATCTAGTGGCTGGCAACCAGCCTGCAGCAGGGGGTTGGAACAAGATCCACTCCAGTCTAAGTCAGTCTATGATTCTATGTTGGCCAAGATCCTAATGAAATCAGAGCAGAGTTTTCAAGGAGTCCAAAGAATTTCACAGGGAAAAGATGCAAAGCATGTACCAGAAACTGCCATTCAGTGGCAGTCATTTCCGGCTTGTCTGTCCTGCTTGCTGTGTCAGAACAGCTCAGGACCTGGACAATTTCAAAGCACCAAGTCCCACTGCAGGTCCCGGCAGCCTGTAGCCCCCATCCCTTCATCATTAAGGATACAAACCCACCTGGTTCTGCATGCAAGGCCAAGTTCCCAATGCAATTAAGACCACTTCATTTGCATTGTGGGGTCCCAGGACCTTCTCCCACCACTGTACCCTCAAAGCTAACCTCAGGTCCTCATGCCCTGGCTGGCAGGGCTGTGGCATGGGACTGGTGGTAGCAGCAGTGTCCTGGCCCCATGGCTATGTACCACATTATCTGGCCCCACTGATTTTCCCCTTCCCACTATCCCTACCCCAGGCACCAAGGAGGTTTTCCAAGCTGCAAAGAAGAGTTATGCAGGTAGCTCCTTTGAGACTTAAGGGTGGGCTAAGCTGTACATGCTTTTGACAAGTATAACTATCACTTGAGCATGATTTAAAAAAAAAAAAATCAATATCATTATATTGCTACTGTCTCTCATATGGTCACATTTAGACTAGTACAAAGGTGCTTTATAGTGCTACAGATTGTTCTTCCCATATTGAACCAGCTCTAGCGGTATGAAGCACCTTCCTACAAACGAGTTTCTACAACTGCCAGCAAATCACTGCCATTAAATCCATACAGCTCCAGTGCATCCCCAAGCCCAACTCTCATACGTGCCTTCAGAACACTCCCAGCATCCCAAATTCAACTCCCATCAACGCTCAGATGCTCTACTCCCATTACTTTCTGAGGGTCTGACTCCCTCGATGCACTCCTAGTAAAACTATTTAGGGATCAGGGGCTGTAATTGATTTTTTTTAATCTGGGCCATAAGTAGTTTTGAAAATCCCTCCACATAGGAACAATGGCTTTTAAAAAGAGGTCGTGCAATCAGGTCGCTTTGAACTCTAATGGTGTTTAAGCCTCCAAATTCTTTAGGCTTATTTTAAAATCCAGCCATGAAGTTTATTTTAACCTAAGAAGAACTGGAAGTGAAGTGTTGGAACCTGCAGCCCTCCTGAGCCCACGGTACTGGGCATCTCTGTTAGGAGAAGTATGCAAAAGTGGCTATAAGTGAAAATGAAAGTGACCCTATAGAGTATGATTAGGAAGAAATCAATACATTAACGATGAGAAACTAATTTGGATGCATTAAGATCTTTCTGATCTTGATAATCCAGTGCGCCCTTAGGCACTGGTAAAGCTTGGGCTCATATGCCACGCGTTGTTAGCAGTCTAAGAACATCTGTTTGAAAACTACACAAAACACCCTGAAAATTTCAGACCAGTTGGGATTTCCTTTGTGAGCCCAGTTTGGCACTGTGGGACCCGGCCTCTGCTGCTGGGACCTCAGGGGGGTGAGGAGGGGCTGCGGCTGTGCTGTGTTGAGCAGCACTGATTGCATGCACTGAACGTCCTCGGCTCCTATAAAGCACTGCCAGCCAAGAATGCTCCCACATAGAAGGAATACAAAGGCCAACACGCCATGAAGAACAGTGAAGGCAACTCCTATATGTGGAATTCAGAGCGGGCTTTGGGCTGCAGCACCACAGAGTCCAATTTCTGGAGCAATTAGTGATGCCCGGCCTGCACTGAGTCATTTTGACTAACCCTGATGCACAGCCTCCTTGGTTCTCTTGCACACACACTAGCAGATGCAATGTTACATCTCCACATTCGGGGGAAAAAAAACGCCCGTTTTCTTAACCATTAAAAAGATTCTTGTTCGTATATAATGGTTTCTGGATTTTCTCTCCTCCCTCCCCTCTGCTCTGTGATGCTGTCATCTCTCCCCCTTCGGTGCTATTCCAGTATGGAGCAGACTGATTTTAATTTAATTTAAGAATGAAAAAGCACACATTTAATAAAGTTTACGGGTACTGAGAGGCTGTGCTCTCTTTTTGCTGGCAGTAGCAGCCTGGAAAGAGCGGGGAGTTCTGCAAAAGGCAAATGCAGAATTACCCACTCGTGTCAGTCTATAAGACCACCTGAGCTGGCACTGCCTGGTTGGGGATCCCCACTTTGGCTCTTGGTCTTCTTGGCATCACTTCCACAGCCTCCTATCTTCCACTTAGCAATGCTTGATGTCTCGCTACAGCCTTTAGGCAGCAGGACACCTTGGAAAGCCACATCTTTGCATTTCACCCTTCTATTCCCCATTCAGTGCCACGTCCCTTCGCCACCATTCATGGAATTCCTTCTTTCCCAAAACCCAGCACTGTGTGAAATCCGAGGTGGGAGCGACGCACCAAGAAACATAGACAGCCCCCGTAGATCAGGTTCTCTGTGTGGTCAAGTAAAGCGATATTCTATTTACTTTTTTAGATGTATAAACAGAGTAAGTCCCAGGGAAAATATGCTCCCAAACTTCATAATATTTTATTAAACCACTGAAGTTTAATATAATCTTTTGGCTTCCACGGGAAAAAAATGTTCCATTGCTTCGCTGAGCACCTTTGATTTTATTTTCTTTTAATTACTGCTATCCGGAGTTAACAATGTGGGTTTTGCGCTCCACCCAGAGGACTATCCAGATTAGAAGTGAGGAATTTTGCTGAAATACAGAAATATCTGTGCGTGGTGAGGAGTCAGCGACGGCCGGGTGGAAAACTCTGGGAAAGCCAACGTGTAGAATGAGTTCCCCTCAGCCAGGCAATAACAAGACTGCATTCCTCAATCCATAGCATTTATTACTAAGACATTGGCCAGCAATGTTCCTGGGGAAAAAGAAATATCAGACCTCCTTCATCTTAATGCTTGTCCACAGTCTGCACAGGGGCGGCAGCTCTGCACTCCGTGGGGAAAGTTCTCCATAAATCAGAGCTGATGCAGTGCCAGAGCTCAGGGTCACACAATGGGAATGCCTTGGGATGTGGCATCAATCCAGGTGTGATGCTACTGCAAAGCCAACATCACACAGCGGCTCAAAGGCTTCAACAGCACTGATGTGCAGTGCTCAGTGGACACAGCAGAGGGGTGGGAGCCAAGCCGGGCTCTCAGAAAAGACTCAGCACTGTTAAACAGTAATTATAGTAATAATCCTCTCATGGTTCCTAAGACAACTGTGTAATTTCCGGAGGTCAAAGCCGTTGGTCTGAGCATTACCTGAAGCTGTTCATGCAGGAACCTTAGAAGCAGATCTCAGCTACTTTGCCAAACTTCCTCGCTGTTCAAAACCTGCCACCAGGACAGCCCTGGCAATGGAGGGCCCTTTATCACTGCTGTCCCATCACCTGCCTCCATGCTCTGCTCCATCAGTGCTGGGCAGCGGTGATGCCTTGAGCAGGATTAGGCCCATTTGGCCACAGTTCCTCCATCTCCATTCTTTTGTTCTTTCATCAACAGCTGTTATTTAGGGCATGTGAGCAACATCTAAAGGAAAAGACTGAAAGGTATTGGCTGGGGAGCACTTACCTCCCATGTACAGGGCTTATGGAACAGAATCAATACATTTTCTATATGGCTTGCTGCAGAAACCCCCTGCTGTTGGGCACAGAAGAGATGGCAACAAAGCAAAGCAATTCTCCCGAGAAGGACAATTTGAACAGCACATATAGGGCTGAATGCATTGCATCGACCCAGCAGAACAGCCACTGAGCTAATGCCCAGCTCTCAGGGGTCCTGGGACCCTGGCTCCGAGTGCACAGCCTTTGTGCTTTCACCATGCTGGATTTCACCTCCTTTTGTTAAGTGCTCAGAGATCACAAAAGCAGCCACAGGCTTCTGATGCTGTTGGAGCCTACAGTGAATGCTGCAGGGCGCTGATGTCTGATGGCACCCAGGACAGGCAGTATCTGCCTCTCAAGGCTGTCCCAGACCTGTGACCCTCACTTTCAGATACACCAGCTGCCACCACGATGGAGACTGGCTCCCTACTGCAGGGACAGGCTCCCCACTTTGGGAACTCAAAACCAGCATTGGCCTGAGGCTCACCTCCTCCACTTTACACACTGAGAAGACTCAAGGTTAAATAAAGGCTACACATGTGGTCTGCTGGCGGGGCTGCTTGTTCACAGAAACACAGAATCATTAAGATTGGAAAAGACCTCGCAGATCCCCAAGTCCAACCCCAGCCCACCCCAAACTTGCCCATTGATCACATCCCCCAGTGCCACATCTCCATGGTTCCTGAATTACCTCCAGGGACAGTGACCCCTCCACCTCTCTGGGCAGCTGTGCCAATTCATCATCACACCTTCACAGAATAAATGTGTCCTGCCATCCAGCCTGAACCTCCCCTGGCACAACTTAAGGCCATTGGAAAAGGTTCCTAGAGGGCTCATCCTGCCTCAGTCTGAACTGCACAGCTAAAGGGAAATCTGCCACATGCTCCTGCTTTCGGAGGAGCTGAGCTGTCCTTTAGACACCGGCTCCCAGCACAAACATACATGGGAAACAGGTTTTGAGTTCCTGAAAGAATGTCTAAAGAATTTCAAACAATTCTTAAAGCATATGGGGATAAATAGCGAGAATCTCAATATTGTTTATAGTGTAAAAAAAAAAACACAAACCAACAGTCGTTGGAGTTCAGACAAGCCAAGCATTTTGGATGGATAGCTTTTAAACATTTGGTTTCAATTCTCTCAAACCTTCAGCAAAGAAGCCCCATTCATGCGATACTCAGCTCACAATTCCAAACGAGGAGTATTATGGGCTGGAAAATGGGATGCTTCTATTTCCAAACAGAGTCTTGGCCAATCTTGGAACATCCTTTCAGAAAATAAAACCAAACCAAAACACTCAGCTGAGTAATTTGTCCAGGCTGCTCTTCTCCTGCTTCAAGTTTCATTATGTTGAATTAGTCGTTTGTTTTTCTTAACAACAACGACAACAAAGGAATACTCGGTCGAAAACATCCTGAGCAGACTGCAGGCTGAGCACTTCCTCTGTAGAGTGGGAAAGTCATCACTTTCCCCTTAGCAGTAAAGCAAAATGGGAAAAGCCCAGAGCAGCTCTCACTGAGATGTCAGCATTTGCATTTCTATCACTGTTCAAATAATGTTTTCCTGTAGGCTTTTCTTGGCCCTTTTTTGTCTTTCTCCTAGGGGATGGAGACCCCACCTGCACCATTGGCACTTACCTCCTTCACTGTTTATAATTAATTCCTGAAATAATTTCTTTTTACTTCGGACGTTCTCTCATCTGGACAGTTCTCAGGCCCACAGATTGCTGGGGTCAACAAGGAATTCTCTGTTTGTGCTGCTCTGGTGGTTACTGGTAGGGTCCCATGGCAGCACACCATTCCCAGGGCCAATAACAAATGTCTCGGAAAATGAAAAAGGGACAAACTGGTCACCAGCATCCTTCATGGAGTGCACTTGGGATGATTGGCAGCCCCTCCTAAACCCATCGGATCTGGAGCAGAATGCAACCTGAGCTGAAGCCAACCTTTGTGTGAGCCCATAGCATCAAACACTCACCCTCTGAATGCACAAAAGGGATTCTGCTCTTTTCTTCCTGAATACCCCAGAAGACAACAAAATTGGGCACTCTCTGTGCCACAACCCCCCCAGCAAGCATTCTGCTCCAGAATAGAGCTCTGCTCCAGGTTTCCTAGATAGATTTGGGCAGTGTTTTTGCAGATGTAGGGGTGTTCGTGTAGGCGAAGAGCACTTTGGCAAGGCCTGCATGTACCTCTGAGAGCTGCTGCTCCAAAATAAAAGGGAAAAACATGGGGAGAAAAGACTCCCAGATGTTGCACTTGACTTCACATCAGACTCGCTGCTACCTGTGTGGCCCTGGCAGAGCAATGGGGCTCTTGGATGCGAGCTTCCGCACTGCTGCTGGATCCATCCCGAGATAGGAGCTGGCTGGTGGTCAGGGAGCAAAAGCCAAGCAGCAGCCTTCCCCTCCCAGCCCGTGGGCAGCACTCCAGTATCTGCTGAGAGAAGGAAGGAAGGGTTTTTATTAGCTAAATGGAATAAAGGGATGAAAGGGGAGGTTTGAGGAGCTGCAGGTGGGGAGCCACCAAGTAAGTGTAGTGTAGCAGCTGCTCCTGTTGGGTTGGCTGCTGGACCAGCCCTCTGCACCCTGCTTTCTGCTCCAACTCCTTTCTCTCCACCACCACTACACCCATCCCCAGCCAGAAACACACCCCCAACCACCCATATGCAGAAGGTGTAGCTCCATCTTTGGGCTTAGATTTACACACTTTGCTCCACGGGCAATTGGAAACAGAGGCACTCAATCATTCTCCTCTTCTTTTTATACTGTTTCCCACAAGCACTGAAATGCAGCCAAGTTTGGAAGGTATCGGTAGTTTGGTGGACAGCTGATCTCTGTAAAGTGATATGCAAGCGAGCTCAGGAGGATATAATGTTCCAAGGCAACCAAAGCATATTTCTGTTTTTACATCAAATTTTCTGCTACCTTTTGGCAGAAGGTCTGCCCATAAGGTCTTGGTTGAAGATTCGTGCACTTAGCATCTCTGTGCTTGGGTTAGGTAAAGAATTCTTTTAAGTCCACATTATCCATACCAATCCAATCCTAAGCAGCAAAGTGATGGTAACTTCTGAAGCCCTGCTGTGCCACCAGCAGCCTTATGAGAGGCTCAGGCTGGAAGGTTCGGCCTCCAAAGAGCCAGAGGAATCTGCTCATGCATCTCTGTAGGTGTCTCCAGTATTTGAAGTACCCCACAATGTCACTCCAGATGTGTACTCATCTGGTGACACACACAGAGCCCCTTTTGTCCTTCCAAACACCCAACAGAATGTTTTTTGCATGCATTGATCCTTCTTCCCTTGGCTCTGCATGGAAGTCCCCAGCTGGGGTGGCTGGCTGCACAAACACCCGAAATTTCAGTTGGATCCCATCTGCAATGACCTTGACAGCTCCATACATTGAGATGCAGGCTGAGACACCGGAGGAACATCCAGAGAAGACCCATAAGAACAGCTGAAGACCTGGAAAGCCCTGGAAATGCTGCCATGGGTGCACGAGCCAAGCAAAACTACTGGATTAACAGCAACCTTTCCTTGGTCTGTAAGAGAAGACACACAGGATCTGAGCATGGTGCAGAGCGTTTAGTCACTCACTGAGGACTTAAGTTTGAGCATTCAGGTCTAGGTTTCATTATCCTCTGATGTACATTGCCCAGCTGTACTATGGAGTAAGAAGTAATTCTTAAATTTCCACCTTTCAGCTCTGAGACATAATAGACCTAAATAAATTGACTTTACAAAAAGCACCATGGGTGTACTGAGAAAATAATTCCTACCCACGTTCACCCACACAGCAAGGCAGGCAACCGAATAAAAAGATACACAGAGCTTTTCAAAAGAGCAACCTCAGAAAAAGAAAATCAGCACTTGCCTCTAAAACTCTGACTGTGGCATCATTTTACAAAGAAGGGATTCCCACATGGGATAACTAATGACAGGTATTACAGTAAGGCACAGCTTGGTGGGTAATCAGATAATGAGGGACAATAAGGAGCTCCCCAGGCTCCTTCAGGCTATGGGGCCAAATACTGCCTACCTGCCAGCGTCCATCTCCTCCCCATTTTCCCTTCAGCTCTTTGAGGGCCTACAGCAGACACAGTTCAGCCATGACTCTTCACCACCAACACGGTGGAACCCTGCAGGTGCCAGAGCTCCAATGTGGGATGTGGCACAGACATGGGTCTGATGGAGCTGCACTGCGAGTGGCTCCCAGCTCTGAAACAGGGGCTCCGTGTCTCCCTGGAAGGAGAGGAACATCAACAGCCACAACCCAAGAAGTGAAATGTCTGTTTGTGGGTAATAATCCCAGACAGATGCCTCCCGGACACAAACAACCAGTGCCTCCGAGACGGGAGGCTCTAAATAAATAATCAACAAGTCCTAGAGCTGAATGCACAGTTGCTATTTGCATCATAAATAAATGAGGAGTCTATTATTTACTCATTCTGGCACACAACACGAGCTCCTCAGGGCTCTACTAGCGCTGCTCCAGCACAGCTGCTCAGATGGGGATGTGGTGGACGCAGCACAGCTCCGTTTGATGGGAAGGTTGGAGTCATACAGTGGCGGAAAAGGGCTGGACCGTGGCCCAAAACTCCATGAAATGCTTCAAGAAATAGAAATGCTTTATAAAAGGCCTGGGAAAACTCAGAAGACACCTCAGTAACTCCCCTCCACCATAGGTTCCACCTGGGAATGCAATGAAGCAGCAGCTGTTCTTTCTGCATGGCACGTGGCAAATCCTCCACCCACCATCACCTCTGGGATCAAATCTGCTCCTGGAATTGCAGCTACAGTGCAACTGCACAAACCCGGCAAAGGGGCCAGAGCTTGTGTGTTGAGAACCAGCATTTGGGGTGTCTTCAATAGAAGTGAGATTGAGCCAGAAAGAACAGAAAAGTTTCCATCTATTTCCTTTACTACCCACGAGACACAGTGAACAGCCATATGCCATTTCCAAGGAGAAAAGACATAAAATCTATCCTCAGAGATCCCACAAACCACAGCTTGGCTTGGTTTTATGTAGGTATGTATCAAGTGCTATTGATCCATTTGCTTCAAGCAAACTAGCAAGTGGTGAATTAATACTTTTTTCAGCTCCTTGTGTCATGAAAACTGTGTTTTTTTCCTTTTTGAGTTTAGGGATGACCGATAGCAGCACTCACGTAGCGCATGTAGAGCCTTACCCCATCCACACACTGTGGTGACATTTACCACCTTACATCCTCTTTTGGCTCATTGATAAAACACAACCTGGGCTCACAGAGGCAAACACATGGGCAAGAGAAGCAGTGGTGCTGAGCTTGGAACTGAATTCAAGTCTTGGAGGCATCCTGAATGCAAAGTCATTCCTCCCCAAAAGCCACTGTCCCGCAACCCTCTGATGACAGAAGGTGGTCAGGGCACAGACAATACCACACTGACAGCAGGGTTTTGCAATGCAATATGGGGGAAGCTCAAATGAGACCCTTCAGGACTCCAGCTGTCTATTCACACAACTGTTTTACCATCCAGCCAATGATCCAAACATGTTTCTATGCCTGAACAGTTCATCCCAGGATTTGTAATTCTCCTCTATCTGTGACCCTAGCACTGTGCATTGACCCCACTGCCATGGCCTCCCCTCCTGACCCCACACTGGGGTGCCCCTATCTACAGGACACATTGAGAAAGGCACAGATTGGGGTATTTGGTGTCAGGATTTATAGCTCTTTCCTACAGGAATGTGAGCTGCTCCAGCACTCAACAGGCTGGCACCAAGCTACTAATACTGTTCAAAATTAGAGCTGGTACAAAAATGTGTCATAGCATTTCTTTTGCAAAGGAAGAAAAGTCATTTTTAGCATTTCTTCTTCTTTTTATAGAGAAAGTATTTCCTCTCCCCACACCATCAACACTCCATCCTCCCCCACCCCACTAGAATCATGTCTCATCTTGCACAGGAAATTTTGTTTTTTCATTGGGGGGGAGGAAAAAAAGAAGTAATAAATAAATGTTAAGCAACACAAAGTGAATTATTTTGGCACGAGTCTGATCCATTGCAGTTCCAACACTGCCACGACACCTCCAGCATGGAGCACCCAACTAGGGAACAGCTGCCCTGAGGATGTGTGGCAGCACAGCCAAAGCAAACTGGTTGGGTTTTCCAGTAAAACACATCACCTCCCAGCTCACAGAAAGGCTGGTTTGCCTCCTAGAACGTGCACATTGGTGTACAGCCTCTTGCTGTAGTGGAATGGGAGGTTTCCTATGGGATCTGGTGGGTTCTTTGTCACAAGGTTTGAATGGATGAAGAAATCCACTCAAACTTTAGACTGTAGAGTGGTCAGGCACTGGAACACGACATGGCACAAGCAAAGGATGCAAAGGCAGAGGAATGCTGGATTGATATCCTCCTGAGTGCAAGAGTTGGCAGCTTTATCCATCACTATTTTTAGCCCCTCTGGGATTTCTGCTGTGTCCCTGCTTTATAACAAGATCAAGAAGAGGCAAAGCTTCACCCAGTGGCATCACATCATGAATGGCACACAGGTGACGCGCTCCAACTTGAATGATCTGCAGTCCTAAAACAACTGTAAATAAGCAGTGATAACAGGAAACATCAGGAACCTTAACAACAGCAGAGCTGAGCGCCCTGCCTACAGCACAATGCTGCTGCATTCAGTGAGCTTGTTATATGCTATATGTCAACAGCTACACACAAGCTGTGAATAGCTTCCTATCTCCTCCAGCCTATTTGAGTCTCGAGTGATTCAAATGACTTCTTCAGAGCTGTTTTGGATTTACACTGGCTCTGCTGAAACCAAGGATGCACCACAGGGGTCTAGGAAGCTCACTGGGTTCCCATCCCTCCTTGGCACACACAGTAGCAGTGGAGCTCGAGCAGAGCTGCACTGATTCCCTGCCATTGGGCATCAGGACTTCTGATCACAGGGTGTGGGTCTGAAAAGGGGCAGAACTGATACGGGACATCCCCATCACCCCCAAGACCTCACCAACCCATCACATTGCAATGTGTAAAAGAGGCGGCTCTTCTATGCAGGGCAGCCCTAAAAATAAACAAAGAAACGAAAGTGATCCTCTCTCCAAAAAATTAACTGTGATTAATTATTCCGAAAAGGGCTGTTTATAGCTTGGACTTCATGAAACGGAATGCGTGATTTAATGCACTATCTGACAATGTGCTGTTTTTCATTTCAGCACAATCAGGGCCTAAATCTGTGTCTCCCTCTCCCTCATCTGAGCTGGAAATGGTTTTATATTCCATCTTGCTTTAAATTATACACATCAAGTTTATAATAGGACACGGACTATTTTGTTGCCAAAACCTGCTCTGTAAGATCATCCATTAAACTGTATTTATTTTTTATGACAAACAAGAAAAATGACAAAACAGCTACCGAGCTTCTGCTAATGAGGACCAAATGCCCCCTCAGGCACCCTTCCCATCACACTGAGCTGAGCTGAGATCCTCCCACCTGGGGACATGTGGGGCTGTGTCACCCCACAGAGGCCCAAGGGACCACCACTGTGGGCCTGCACTTGAGATTTGGGGTGTGGAGTTTTATCCCACTGGGATGCAAGCAGGAAAACAGCCAAAGGGAAACACTCTAGGGACAGCAAGAATGGCCAAAAAGCTGACCTTGGGAAGGCCTCCATCTTGGCAAGGCGTCTGGATTAGAGCAGAGGTTTGCATTCCTCCCACCCATGCTCCTCTGTGGGGCTCTCATCCATAAGCCTGGGACCGAAGTGGGGCAACACCAGGTGCAGCCATTCCCAACACCTATGATTTGTTCTTGGAGATGACAGCAACATAAAGCTCCTCTGGTGATTGGTACAAACAGGCCCTCATCAGCGTGGGCCCATTTTATAGATCTCAAGTTTTTAAATGCTATAGGAAAAAGATCACCAAGATCCCCATGCTATTTCAGCTTTAAAGACTGCTCCATTTATATTAAAGTGTTAATGCAGAAAATCCCTCTCCTGCCATCTTTGTTTATTTTTGCCATGCTAGTTACTAGTGAGCACAGCAGCAAGTTTTTATACCGAGTGCAGCAACCCATCTCATCCCAATAAATTCCTTATGTAGCCTATGAATAGCCAGACAAATGAATAATTTAACCATGGTTTAATCAACGTTAAACGAATGCTTTAATCAAGACCAACTACGTCATTTCTCCTTAAAAGAATTACAGACCAAGGCTCTGGCTCTGGTTTCACGGCATAGGAAGAGCACACATCTCCTTGGTGAAGTTTTAAACAAATTAATCATGCATTTCTCCATGGCACCAGCCAGGCAAAGACTGGAGCGCGTTAGCTATCCCTTCTGCTTCACCCAGAAAGTTTGGAATCATAGAATCATAGAATTGTTGGAGTTGGAAAGGATCCCTAAAGGCCATCTGGTCCCATCCCCTCTGCAATGAGCAGGGACACCCACAGCTCCATCACTGCTCAGAGCTCATCCCTTGACCTTGGCTGTCCGCATGGACAAGGCACCACCACCTCTGTGAGCAACTCAAAACTTACCACGTGCTCTCTGCTGTAGCCACACAGTGAATGGAATGCAATAGAAAGGAGATCGTGGAAGCAAATCCACTGTGTCAGGTGTGTGACCGGAAAAAAAAGGTAAAACTCGTGGGTTGAGACAAAGATAGTTTAATAGAACAGAAAAGGAAGGGAAGATGATAACAATAAAATAATATACAGAACAAGTGATGCACAATGCCACACTCACCAGCCCAGCATGATGCCGTATGGTTTGGGATATCCTTTTGGTCTGCTGTCCCGTTGCTGTCCCCTCTCAGCTCTTTGTGACTCCAGCCCCTCACTGGCAGGGCAACAGGAGAAGCTGAGACGTCCTTTGCTCCATGCAGCACTGCTCTGCACCAACAAAACCACTAGTGTGTTACCCATATTATGAATCACAGAACATCCCAAGTTGGAAGTGACCAGAAGGATCATCCCAAATCCAAAGCAAAGCACCATTCCAGCTACTAGGTTACAATCCACTCTATTCCAGCTGAAACAAGGACTCCTTCCACTAACAGGGGACAGCTGTGCTGCCATGGATTATCTCTGACCTCAGGCACCTGACCTGGGACAGCACCAGTGAAGCTGCAGTGTTTTAGGTTTCCGTTCTCAAACTTGCCACAGAAAACACTGATGGAAACAGTGCCTTCTGCCATCACACCTCCAACATCCTTTGTGCAAAACACGGGGTACACATTGCTCATGTCCAACACCACCAGAGAAAGCAGCCCTGGACATCCAGCCCTCCCCCCCCCCGGTAAGCATCAGCTTCTTAGGGATTTGCATTTATCAGCTGATGAGATTTTTGAAGGAGAAAATCATCACTAACACACTTTTACACTGGCCAATTTGCACCAACAGAGGATGTGGTCCTTCCATCCCCTTTGGGAACATCACCCCAGGCTGCTGCTGCTCTGTGACCCCTGCTCTGTGATCCCTGCTCGTGTTGCTCCCTGAAAGGCAACCCAACGCCCAGCACCACAAAACAAACCATTGTACCTTTAAGGCACTGCTCCAGAAAGAAAAGGCCTTTCATAGCAGTGAACAGCATCTCTTTTACTCCACGCACCATCTGTTTGCCAAGATGAAGAGCTCTGGGCTGGTGGAGGCTTAGTCATTTGGACAAGAATAGGTCCCACTGTACTTACACTTCCCAGCTCCCAAAATAAAGCCATGGCGAGTCACTGGCTTTGCTTAGCGCATGGAGAACATGGAGCTGCTCTTGGGAGCATCTCAGCTGTTGTCTTCCCCTAAGGCAGAATCAAAAGAGGAACCCCTGTCCCTGAGGGTGCTCAAGGTCAGGCTGAAAGGTCCCTAATATAGTGCCTAATGTAGTGGTTGGCAATCCTACCCACAGCAGGGTTGGAACTGGACGGTCTTTGAGGTTCCTTCCAACCCAAGCCATTCTGTGACTCTAAGACAGCAGTGGGAACCCAGTGGTCAGCAGTCCCTACAAAGGCAGCCTTATCAGATCAGGGTATCCTAGGGATGGGAGAGTGCTCCATTACAGCATCCTTACAACCATGCCTAGCAATTGAGCCACACGAAGCCCCAGCTCATGTCATTCTGGTGGGAGAATCCCAATGGCCCCATTGCTTCACCATAAGCAGGGGCTGGGATAGGCGCATGGGAGCTCTAATCTTCTGATCTTGCTGGGGATTTCCCAGCTCCTTTTGCTTGTGACCAAACTTAAGCAGTATTTAAATACCATCACCTCGCTCCCCCTCCCTTTCTTGTTGTCACCTGTAAATTTAGATTAACAAGAAGGTTTGACAAAGTGCTACTGCATATGTTAATAAAGCCATTAGTGTCGGCCCGCCTGACATATAACCTGCAGAGCCTCCAATGTTTACTAATATGATTGTCAAAGCAGAGGAACATTACTTTTTAATGACATTTCATATCACTTGAGTTGAAGTAATATCCTGGGACATGATAATCAGAAAGCCATTAAGCCACAGAACTATGTGCCGAATAGAGGCTGGTGCATGAAAAATGCTCATTTTGTCAGAATTAAAACATTTGTGTTTTTGCTTCATAAGTTGCAAGTGCTCTTGTGGTGAAACACGCTGTGAAATATTCATTGGAAGCAGCTCAGTTCAGGTAAATGGGGCTTCCAGATGAAACGATGGAAAAGGTTATTATTGCATTCGTTGCATCTCTTGCAGGCCATACAGCATTGGGCAATTGATACCTATGATATGCTTAACAAACCAATGAGGTTTTGGAACTTCTCCTCAAATAAAACTTCTGAATTGGTATGAGTGATCATGATGGGCCCAGCTGAATCTGCTGCTCAATCACGCGTGTGCCATCAATCTGATCAGAACAGCTTTCTGATAGAGACTAGCGATTGATTCAGTTCAAATCTCCCATCAGATGGGGGACAGAGCTGATTAAAGCTGTGCATGTACTATTAATAGGAGTGAGATGCCCTTCTGTCATTATTATTAATTATGCTTCTGTGATTACTATCTGTTCATCCATCCATACATCCTTCCTTCCATTAATCCCATCACTGTCCAGGTCTGGATGACATAAATTCTTACTCTCCTTTCGCTCCCAGTTTCTCAGGGTGAGGTGGAAATACAAAGTCTTTGTCCAGCCCTAATGATGCCCTATGTGGGCAGGGTGGAGATGGGTAGATCACTGAATCATAGAATGGCTTGGGTTGGAGGGGACCTCAAGGATCATCTAACCCCCCCTGCTGCATGCAGGGCCACCAACCTCCACATCTAACACCACACCAGGCTGCCCGGGACCCCCTGGCCTTGAACACTTTGAAGGACGGGGCATCTGTTCATAGATGCCTGGGCTTTATGATCTTAGAGGTCCCTTCCAACTTTAATGATTCTATGATAATTATGAGAGAGTGGGGGGTTGGAGATGTGTGGGTGTGAGCAAAAAGCACAAAAGGAGAGTTGCCAAAGCATGAGGCCTGACCTCAGGCCCCTTCCCACACCCACAAGCTCATCCCTACCTGGAGGCAAGGTTCTCCTGATCTCTCATCCACTGTCCTCAGGATGGGCAGAAATTTTCCTTGGCCAAATAATTAGGCTGTGATAAGAGGAAACAAATGGGCCCTCAGAGCAGTGAGGGCTGCAATAAGAGATGAATTATTAGTCCAAGATGGAAATCTCTTTTGATAAATGACTGGCCTCAAGCAAGGAAGGATTCAGCAAAACACAACAACGTCCTTGTTGTGACATGAGGAAGGGGAAGGAACAAACCGTGCACAGAGCAACAAAGCCTCCGCGTTACCGCCTTGACCAATGGATTAATCAAGTGTGTCCCACAGTGTCACTACACTTCCCTCTTTGCATTACTTCACAACCTCACCACGCAGAGGAGAGATGGAAGGAGCTCACCCTGTCAGATGTCACTGCAGAGGGCGTCAGGAAGGAGCAAGGAGCAGAGCCTGCAGATGCGTGGGGCGCTTCAAAGCAAACATAGAGCATTCAGCCTCGACGGTCTGGGAACAGAAAAAGGAGAGAGAACTGGTTTTTTTTGCTGTTTTTCTGCAAGCAGTTGGCTTGGTAGGGTGGGGCAATGCCTCGTACTGCAAGTGGAAGAACTGCCATTTATTAACGCTGGCCCAGTTCCTGACTTTTTTTTAAGTCAAGTACAGAGCTGGGGAAGAAAATCCATTGGTTGTCGAAAATAAACCTGACAATGAGACACTGGGCACACCATTGAAATCAGCAGGTTTTAACATCACAGCTTCTCCCAGACTTTGATGTTTGGGGGAGTGCTGCCTGTGTGCTGCCTGCATAGCAGAGTTCAGCACATCTAACAGCAGGAAGGGACAAGAAAACCTTTCCAATACCCCTTCTGATCAGTACCCAGCCCCATGCAATGAGACTGATGGAGCTTCCAAGCCCCCATAGCCTGCAATGCATTTATCCCAGAGGATGGAGCCTCTGGTACCACTACATTTAGTGGGATATTTAAGCAGAAGTGGTTAGAAGGAACATGCACACTTAGAGCATATATACTGTGCATACACACACCCATACATACATGCTTTTAAAAAATCTGGCAGAAGGAACTCAAGCATGAATTGCTAAATGTATTTCTCTCCCTGCCCTTCCCCAGAAACCGCTACCAAAACATACCTCTCCATCTAATGAGATTAGCAAGGTACCATGCTAGACCTTTATTAGTTAAAGCTGACCAGAGTGCAAAACTTGGCCTGAATTGTAAATGAGCTGATTGCCAGATTGAGTAGTACATCCAGCAAGCAGATTTATCCCAAATGGGTCTCTGCTGTTTGCCTTGGGGAATAGGCTTCCTTCTCTTTAACTCCCTGAAAAATGGTAGCCAAATTTCTACTCTCCTTACATTCCCCAAAGCCAGCAGTACTGCTGCTTCTCACTCACACTGACCTATGCAAACTTAATCGCCCCAACCTTGGTGATTTACTTGAATACAAGTTAAGAGGGAATCAAACTTATTGGCTCTGGTGGCTCACAAGAGGATTTTGCACTGAGGATGTTTATATATGGCAGTTCCTGCCTCCTCCACTTTGTCTGACTGGCAGCTTGAAGAGGCCAACACTCTAAATACTACGAGAGGGAAGCACTGGATGATATCACAAGTGCTTGTTTACAGCTTCTGTACTCAGACCAGTTACTTTGGCTCCCAGTATTTCTCTTTTGTAAAGATGAGGCAGAGAGAAACAAGTGAGAAGGACAATTTATGTTATGCAACAAATGATGCTAGCCTACCCTCACATGTAGTGATCAGTAGGAAATCTTCCATGATATTTGCACATTCCTTCCCTCAGTCACACCCCAAACCTCCCACTAAAGGTCTCAGAAGGACCAGCACATGCCTTGGGGGAAGGAACAGAGGCCAAAGCATGGCCTCCTATGAGCGTTTCACCACAAACAACTTTCTTGCTTTGGAGTAGAAATGGGAAGCATACGCGGAACAGATCTGGTTTCCATCAGGCTGTTATTTATAGGGCTGGTTTCACACCGTGGCTTACACACACTTGTGCTTGTTCCTCTAGACTCTTGGCACTCTGCTGTGCTTCCCTCTTACCTGAGCTACGAATCTGTGAGTTCTGCCCTGCCACAATCAGCCTGCCAGCACCTCAGCTGAGCATCCACTAAATAGCTCCTCAGAGCTTGGCTGCTCATGAAATGAGAGTCAGCAAGCAGAGTATCTCCAAAGCATCCTTCTGAGCCTCAGGCAATGGTAGAGAACACAGACTAGTTTATCAAGAGAGCACGACAGAGAGATCTTCTGGAGCTTCTGATTCACGGGCCCCGAAGAGCTAACTGCATCTCTACAGCTGAATCAATTGAAAACACCTTTAGCACAGCAAAAAAATACTGTCTTATGAAACAGCAAGTTGCTCTGCACAGCTCCTGCACTCTAACAGCTGCATGGCAGCAAAGACTTGACAGAAAGTCCCACTTTGACCAACTCAGTGGAGGCAGCAATGAGACCTCCCATACAAGCATCCCATGACTGGGCCTGTGATCCTACCCAGCACAGCTCCCTGGGAAGCCTGCAGCCCATCCACTTGTTGATTGCTCATGGAGAGCAAAGTGAGGGCGGTAGGGCGGTAAGGCCCATCTGGTGTGCCTGGAGTCATCCAGTGTTGTCCTAAGCACTGAGTTCAAACAATGGCTGTTTGGTCTCTGCTGCTGATTGAATGAAATTTGTTGTCTGTAATAAAACTCCTGGCACACGATCAGTCGCTGCGTATAAACCTAAATCACTCTAGGAAAAGCCAGGATACTGTCAAACAGCTCTAAAACATCAGTAAAACAGAGGCCAACCCCAGGCATGGCTCTGAAGAGCCGTGAGTATGCTGGCGATGTTCTCCAGCTTCCCCTCAGGCAGACGTGTGGGCAGAGGGTCTGAGGACAATGGTTATCCTTGAGAATTCCCTACCAGCATCTGCATCACAACACAAAGGCCAGTGCAATTTCTAAGACAGCCAGGACCAAAGAGCAGAAG
This sequence comes from Excalfactoria chinensis, assembly GCF_039878825.1. Lineage (NCBI taxonomy): Eukaryota > Metazoa > Chordata > Aves > Galliformes > Phasianidae > Excalfactoria > Excalfactoria chinensis. The sequence goes on from NC_092841.1 coordinate 2,516,551, forward strand.
ATGACAGCACACTCTGCCCATGAGCCTATAACCAACAAGCTGTCCCTGCTGGATTTAACTGGCCAAGCAGCACGTGAGTTACAAAGCCTAGTTGCCCTCCAGCAGCACCTCACCATGCCAGGGGCTGCACAGTTGTGGTAGGCAGCAGATCAGGAGTACTCCTTCCAGCAGCATTCTCTGGGCTACTGCAGCTCAGCAAGTATTTATCAGGAAACCACATATGCATTTAGCCTAAGCAAGATGTGCTCAGGAGAGCAGGTGACAATGTCTGGCCTACTGATAAACCTATAGGTGGTTCAGGTTAGGGGAGATGGATGTTGCACCCTATTTCTGGAGTCCTAGCACCTGAGCCAGGGGCCTAAATACAGGTACCTGCACCTAGTGCCACTGCAGACGTAGCAGCAGATCTGCACAGATATCTCAAACTGCACAACGTGCTTATTGGGAACTAGGAATGAAAAAGGGAACTGCAATTACAGTTTTGAGGGCTGTGGGGTTGAAGGGAACCACTGGCATCAAGATACTTACGGTGCTTTATAATTTAGCTTACCAAAAAGAAGTAGTAGTAACTTAGTAATGATAAAGAGCACCTACTGAAGAGGAGATCTCTAACTGCAGAACTCTCTTTAATCTAACAGACAAAAGCCTATCAAGATCAAACGGCTGGAAGCCAAAATTAGACAAATTCAAGCTGCAAGGAAGGTGCCAGTTTGTAATTGAAAGAGTAATGAGCCATTGGAATTACTCACCCCGGACTGTGATGGATTCTCCACCATCTGAAACCCTTAAATCCAGAGTGGATGCTGTTCTAAAATGTGCCACACTGCAAGCACATCTTTCCGAATTGGGGAATTATTGGTAAAAGCTTTCCAGCTTGCATCAATCATCTGGGCTCTAAAAAACAAATATCATGCTGCCTGGTTAGAAAGGGAGAAAGGGTGTAAAGTGAGTTTCTCTCTTTCCTTTGCTTCCCAAGGAGCACTCCCAACTCTTGCATACTACATAGGACAAAGTACATGTGAGATGCGTATTTTTATCATCTTTCCAGCAGGCAGGAAAGAGAAAACCATGGGGGAAATGGTCATCTGCCAAGACACCTCTGTGCTGGACCCATTGTAAGGGAACGCCTGCTGCCAGCCATCGCGCGAGAGCAATAAACACCTGAGGCTCAAATACTCTCTCATTGAGAAAGTCTATTTTCCTGACTTTAAGGGCATGCAATAAAAACTAGCAAAAAGGGCAAAGGGAGGTAAAAGAGCTGAAGGCTAGACTGACTCTCTGTTGGGCCCTGGGAAAGAGTTAAGCCCCAGAACTGGGTGAATAAATGATTCCTTTGCTTCTCTGGTGAATAATTTCAGGTTGCCCTCACAAAAAGACAGAGATCAATTCATCCCGCTTGAAATAAAAACAAGGTTTAAAGCTGCTGAGATATCAAGTGAAGTATTTCACCAACTTCATCTAGTTTCATTCTGAGGCCATGAAAAAGGGGCTTGAGAAATTAAACGTAGGTACATTTCTAAGACACCTGCTTTGAAATAACCAAGAGAAGTATGCCAGCTTGGAAACAGCAAAATGAAACCTTTTGACTTAAAACTGTTAGAGATAGTCTTTCTTGGCTGAAAAGATGTAATAAATTTGTGGATAGTTTTATAAAACCCCCACAGTTGCATCGGTAGGATTGCACGTAGACCATAACCAGGAAGGCCTTTGCAACACACCAGCTTGGAACAGCCCAAACAGAGGAACTCTGTTCCTTCTCCTTTCCCCAGACCTTGCCTGCAAACACATCACTACAGTTAACACACAAAACACCATTCACTACAGTCAGAACATGGGAGCGCACAGTTAGTACTTACACCCAGGTTGGGATCAAAAACGTAACAAAAAAAAAAGCAAGGATGAAATATTGAGCCTTCTGAAAGCTCCAATGGAACGAAATGTTACTGTTCCTCATGCAAACAGGAAAAGCGAATAAAAGTTTTTTTTTCTTTGTTCATTTCAGTTTATTCAGCCACATCCAGGGAAGGTGCTCCAGATTTGCTCACAGCAGAGCGGCTCAGAGCAAAATGCAGCCCATAGTGGCAATGCTTTGGGTCCACACCAACACTGCGTAGCCAGCTGGAGGACCTCAAAGTAGCCAGCACTGCTGATGTTCAGCCTTATTCTGCCTCCTATGATGGTGAGCAGGTCTCCTGTTTGAGAGCTACTTTATCTGAGGTTTGTTTGGGACTTCTGAACTTCTACAGAGCTCCTAGAATTGCTACATCATCTCAGCATAAGTCATCTGAAAGTTATGGCTGCAAGTAGACAGCATCTTTATGATTCAGAAGCAACCAGAAATGTGCAGACCTTTGCTAAGCAATTACACAGCTAAGGCATAAGTGTTTCCCCAGTTAGAGTTAGTCAGTCTGTTCTGGATATAAATAATGTATCAGGGATTGTTATTACATTAATATCTTTTTTCAGATCAGGACCTAACCACAGAGAGACTGAAACAACCCATGTGAAGGCAAAGAGGAGGTCGATATGTGAGAGGAAAATCAAACCAGATCTGGCCATACCTAACCCAGCAACTTGCACTTCAGGAGGCAATAATCATTGATGTGTTCATCCTTTCTTCTCCCAAACTTCCAGGCTCACCATTCTCCACATTTGGATCAGCTCATGGCCCCAGGAGGCTGCATACCCACAGCCACAGATGCCCCTTCCCATTGAGCAGTGGGTACCGCACCGACTGAACCACAGAACAGCGGGATGGATGAGAAATCCTCCCCTCGCAACGGGAAATACAGCAGGCAGGATACTGAGAGGGTGGTCTGCCTGTTAATTCAGGAGACAGAATTCAAACTGAAAGCTCCATGTGGTGCAAATTAGCAGAAACTAATTCTAATCCATCCCACACTGGCACAGAGGCACGTCAGCCCCGCTTAAAATTGCACCTCCCTTCAGATCCAGGCTGCCCCTGTTCTGTGCCGAGAGAAAAAAAGGATGGGAAGAGGCGGCACGGCGGCTTGAGTGCAGATGGTCCAGATTATCGAATCGCTGTGCAGTATCAGCCACTTGCCCTGTGCCCCGTGATAAATCCCAGTCCCCCTTCCATGTTTGTGGGGAAGAGCAACGCGCTCCTGGGGCTATGATTGGGTTGAAAGCCTGCCTAGTTAAGGAGATGTAAATACCGAGCCCCTATCAGCCTGTAATTGTCATCATCATCCTGTTTAGGAAACGAGCCACATCTTTGAGCAGTTACCCCATGTCTCCTCCACCTCAGGAGAGGGTCTGGGGCCCATTTCCGGCAGCCGGCAGCGAGCCGCTTTCCTTGCGGTGATGCAAACCGAGTTTGTCAGCTTGTGCATCCTTGGGTTCTGCTGGGTTTGAAGTTGCTGCGGGAACCTCGGGAGCAGCTGGAAGCTGCAAGCACACGGCCTTCACCACAAAGCTGCCATTGAGCAGCACCGGACCCGGCCCAGCGCGGTGCCTTCGAGGCAGAGCCTGCATCCCCACCTGAGGGGAAGTGACACTTCCAGTGGCTCTCGCGGAAGGCAGAGCCAAAACGTGCATGTTCGCTCCCTTCTGCAGGCAGAAAACTGAAGAAAAACCCAACCGGGCCAAAATAAATACATTTGGCATCTTTCCTGCGTCCGCACCGGCACGTTTGTGGCGTTGGGACTGAAAACAGGCCCGAACTTTATTTACACTACGGCCTCTTTCCATCGCTTTGGCAGTAGGAAGGGGCTTAGTCTTGGTACATATTATATTTTCTTTTCAGCATGTGTAAATGAGGATCGAGCTTTCACATTGCTTAAAATAGATGTAAATGACCCTTTATGCCATCAGAATGGTGCTTTCCTGCAATAAAAAAACTGGCCCCATTATGCTTTCATATCGTGCTCCACTCATTTAGCTTTGGTTTCCCAAACTCAGGCAATTCCCCTTGACCTTGGCAATCTGTGCTGAGATTTTACACAGCTGGGCCTAAATCCAGGGACAGGAGAAGGCACGTGAGCTCAGATAGAAACCTTCAAACTGAACTGGATTTGAAGGCCAGCATATTCCTAATTGCCTCTCATTTATCTGTGACAATTTTTTTTTCTATCAGTTGTTTTGGAGATGGTTTTAAAAAAACTTTGTACATTCCAGTCTTCTTTAGAAACTATGAAAAGGAGAAAGGGCAGAAAGAGGGAATTAAGAGACATTCTGGGCTTCCAGAGGGGTTCTCCTGCCTCACAGAGGGACTTGCCATCCTCCTGCTCTGCTAGGGGAAGCCACCACCATGTATCCTTGCCCACTGGCTTTGCCACTTCACCAGCTTGCTCTGCTCAATTCAAAGGAGGCCCTGATGAACTGGCCTTCCTCAAATCTCTACTACCACATGCATTAATCTTTCTCAAAGTGGTAGTGTCTGAGCACTGACCACACACACAGGCAGCCAAGCAAGAGTTGGTGGCTCAGGCAAGTGATGGGATACCCATCCCTTCATGTAGAGGAGACCCATCAGCCAGCAAGATCTGCCCAAGGAGCAGACTTGGTCCCAACACCTAGAAGTCTGGGGACAGCTCATGCTCTTAGGCTCAGTCCTGAACTAAGCATCCTCAGGCAGCTTTAGTGATGCAAAGAGCCCTGCTCCTCCACCTTCCCCTTGCTTTGTAGGGCAAGCAGAGCCCTGTTAGGGTCTTTAAAATAAGGCAATATATTTTCACAGTGGTGTTTCTGCCAATAAGTAGGCTCTAGAGCCAGGGAGGGGCTGGCTGTTACCTTGATTAACTACTACTGGTGCTCCTCATTGCCCACTGCTTCTCCCATTTCAGCTCCTATTTGTTGTCTGGACTGCTGAAAAAGAAGGGTTTCATTCCACCTTCTGGACTATTAAGCCCAGATCCCATCCACACAACTGCAGCTCAAACGTTTCCTATTCCAACAAATAAGGTCTCCTTCTAAACTGCACCATTTCAGTGCAGCCAACCAGCACACACAGAGACATCCTGACAAGTCATCAATACCATCCATCCGCCTGTAAGAGCTGGAGAAAGCGATGCTGAACCCAACTGCAGAATAACTTAATGGAATACGCTGATGCTGTATCAGCCCATCCATTCCCACAGCACTCTGTGGGCACTGCCTGACCCAGCACAGCAGTGAGGCCACAGGATAACCCAGCCAAAAGGGCAGAACATTTACAGTAACTATCATTTTCTCTTCCTTGCAGAAGAATGCACAAGGGATCATCAACACTTTCTAACCTCCTCCTCTTTTCCTATGCAGAACAACCTCTCCATGCTACTCCATAGCTTTTCTCCAGAAGCAACCGTAACTGCAAGCACCCAGACAGATATTACCCAAAAGCTTATGAGGAACAGCTCACAGACACCCTGAAAAGTTCAGCATACTACCTGGAGTGCTGCAGATTATTATTACTTTTTAAATCTTGGTATAGTTCTGGGTAAAGGTTTAATTGGGCATTATATTTCAAAGCCAGGGAGTAGGATCTATGCAAAGCACTGGCTAGTTTTTGCATTAATTGACCATCAAATCCTTCCCCTTTGCATCTGCATTCTATTATTAGAGAATGTAAAGCAGTTTACAGGGCTTTTAACCTCTTCAAGCAAACACTCTGTGCAAGTTATGCTGCTGCAGGGACCATATTAGCTTTATAGACTTCGTTTCTAATCCAAGCAGAGGGAAAAAGTGGAGAAGAGACAGAGCAAAGGAATGATTTTTGATAGTAAATTCAGCTGGTGTAAATCAGCACAGCTCCATTACATTGGGTGGAACTATGCTGGATTAAGCTAGCAAAACATCAGACATTTGATCTGCAATGAGGTCCTCATTCCCATGAGACCAAAGCGGTACCAGGTAAATCTCCATAGACCACTTACCAGACTTCTCAACTAAACTCCCTTCTGTTGCACAGAAAAGCTCTGATCAGATACCAGGGAACTATCTGGTAAAATAGGCACCATGGCATACATACACACTGTGTGAGCACACAGTCACTGGGTGGAAAAGCTCCTTTATAAAGGGACTCTAATGACTTCTGTGTCCACCAGCTTGTCCCCAGAGCTCCCACTGCGATGGCTGCCAGAGGTAGAACCACACTGTAGGATGGCAGCCTTCAGGTTTCTAGTGTGCAAGGGAGATGGTGTGCACATACACTACCCTCCCTTCTGAAACTTGCAATCCCCTAACAGAGGGGCTTGACACCTGCACATCTGATCAGCTGCTGCTCTGGATCCACATTAAGCACAATAGAAAACAGGTAGCTGCATAGTCTCCTTAAGAAGAGTCATATGAAGGGAGAAGATGAAATCTATCCTTACCAGGTAAGACAAGCACTGTTTGATCTCCTATCTCTGTGCAGCAGGATCAGAAGGAAAACTCCACACACCGTTTGCTGCCTTTGTTTTCTTTACACAACAGTTCCAGCGCCCCACAGCAGGCAGGATTCCCATTTTGAAATCCCCACCTTATTTCTTTCTTTCACAGTAACCCAAAATGTCACTAAGCTGAGACTAGGACAGTGATTACAAGCATGCAAACAATTGTGTGAGAGCCAGTATAATTATCTTGTTCCTAAGCATTTGATAATGCTTCCAAGTATCTTGTACTTAGTTACTTGCTAAGGTCCTGAACGTCTGGCTCTCAGGCACTACGGTTTTATTGCTACAGAATGAGCCAGAAACCATTCAAAAGCTTTAAAGATCTTTTTAAATACTCAGAATGAATTTACAGTCTTGGCTGCCTGGCAAACGCAACAGGCATTTCAAGTGGAAAGGAACAACCCTTTATTGCATCTGCTGTTGGCATTTAGGGCACTCTGATAGCTAGCAATTCCTCAGCTCTATTGCACGGCATCCTGCAGGCTGCTGGCTGGGCAAAGCCGAGGGCAGAGTGCAGTGCAGTTATATGAGGGTTCCTCCATTACCGTCTACCCTTCCCCAAAGGGACTCTTATCCCTATGAGGAGATGTGGGGAAGGGCCAGACCTGCAGCCCCCTTTGCAAGAGCCAGATCTCATCTCCCATCTAGGTGGGGTATTTACTGCTTTGGTAGTATACTGGTGGTTTGGGGTCTTTGTCTGCCCGTTATGGGCTCAAGAACATTCAAGAACATCATATCTCACCTCCACTGGCTGGTAAAGACTGCTTAGGAAAATATATATAAGAGCCAACTGCTCTGTCCTTCCCTGGCACAGCTTCCAAAAACCACAAGTTTCCTCGGGATGCTAAAGAAAAGCAATTGGTAGAGAAGGCAACAGCCAGGAAAATGTTTTACAAAGACTGAACAGGATAATTTAAGGGTGTTGTTATTAATGATGGCAATCACAGCGCTAGGAAGCTTAGTGCTTTCTCATACAAGACTGATAAAGGAAAAGGAACAAAACCAAGCATCCTCTATGAGCAGTATGGAGCTGCGGAAACCAAACAAGATGAGTCTCTGAACAACCAAGCAAAACCTTGAGTTAGCCAGTGTGGGTCCCCCGGAGCTCAGGCTGGAGAGAATCAATGCTACATCCCACTGACCAGGGCAGAGGATATTAAAGCAGAGCTTTCCAAAGACCTTTCGGGAAGTAAGCTCAAACTTGCTTCAATTAAATAAGCCAAGGAATTCCCCTGAGGCTGCAAGAACCCCTGTCTGGTCTCCCAGCCTCCTGAGAGCCACCAGAACTGCTGTCATCCACATCACAGCTCTACATGAGCCTGTGCTTCCGCACACACCATCGGACCTTCGCCTGGGACGTTTCCTGAGGATCACGCCAAGGCCGGCAAGCCAACCGGTCATTAATTCTCAGGAAGCACCCACTGCCTCATTGCTAATTACTTAAATAAACTTCCCTTTCATGGCGCCTGAGCCAAGGCCTTTCTTTCTGACACGTCCCAGTAAAGCTTTATTTAAGGTAAGATAACATGAGGGCTATGCACGAGGGCTGCACCTGACTAAACACTCGACCACGGGCAATGGCCGGATGGCTCCAGCAGGATTTCACCACCTCGTGCTCCTCTCCCCACAGCCAGCGCAGCCCCCTCGAGCTCATAGCGAGCAGGGAAACGGCCCGTGTATGATTTCCCCTTCTATATGCAGCATATATCCCTCATGCAAATCTGTCTCATAAATCACTGCATCCCAGGTGCGCTGCGGAGTCATTTGCTAGGAAAATACTGTTCCAACCGAAGGACCCAACATACCGCAGTGGTCTTTATGAAGGGTAATATCCAGGATGGGGGTGACTTGGAGGCCTGCCAGGCTCCGAATATGATTCATCCTGCCTGACCTTAAATCTTGGGTTCTGACTATTGCAGCCGTGCTTGCAGGCAGGAAGCGTCAATCACTGCGCGCTCATATCCCAGCCATGGTGACAGAGCCCTGGGGCCACACGAGAACCCCAACCTGAGAACCCGGGGGTTACAAATGACCCCCTATTAACCAAAACGAGGTCTCCAGAGACACCAACCCAACATGTCATGTAGAGCTTTGTACACCTTTTGCTTTCTGCGACTTCACTAAAAGCTGCAGCCCACGCTTTTCTCACTCGCATGGCTTTGAGAAGCCTGTACCTGTCTCAGAGATTCAGACTTTAGATCCTAGTCCCAATGCTCCAAGAATGTCTCTGACTTTAAATCCACAGATCTGTCCACTGATAGAGAATTCTACCCAGACCACTGCTTGCTACAGTTCCAAAGAACCCATGCATCTCAAATCCTCAAATGATCCCATAGAATCCAGTATGTGCCCAAAGAACTTATTTTCTATGTCAGCAATAAGATCTGCTAATCAGACCTTCGACACACAGACCACTGAGATATTTTAAAGCGGCTCATGAGCACAGGATTCATTTTTCAGAGGGCAGCTTTAAGTAACCAAAGGAAAGATCCATTTAAATGGAACGTCTAATAGCTTTGTTGTGGCAATAGAGGATATCAAAGAGTCAAGGGAGGAATATTGTACTCAGCTGAGAATATGGACGAGCAGTCAGACACAAAAGCCCTTCTATTGCTCTGACAAAGAAACAATAAACTTAAGCTCTTGTAGAGCTTAGCTTAAGCCAAAGGGATAGAAAAGGGGAAAAAATGAAATGCAGAATTAAGATGCCCAGTCTATTGATATTAAGTACAGTAATGAGGTGACGTGCAATACCACTGAAATTATTAAAGCTCATAAGAAAATATAAAATAGAAAGACACGCGGGTCAGGGATTTTCAGTAATATCTTACAAATGGACATTTTAGACCATTTAGCACCACAAGTCCCCAAGGCTTTATCCATATTCAGCACTGCCAATACCATCAGGCACGAGCAGCAGACTGCAGGAGCTCAGCTCTCACTGTGACTTGCCCCCAGCACTACCTTTGGGTGTTTTAACAGAGAGATGGTTGATCAGGATTGATCAGGAGCAGGGACAAATGGCAACAGAGGGCTGCTCAAATGCAAGCACCTACCAACTGATGTGCTAGCAAGCAGCTCTTCTGCACACCACAAAAGGGATGGGGACACCTCCTCTTCCCAAGCAGCCCATGGTTGGCACATGGCACTAGACAGAAGGATTTCCATTCTTCAGTGTTTTCACCACTGCACCTCTGAAACCCATGAACCAGTTGATGTCCACCACATATTCATAGTCAGTGCAAGCAAACCCTCGTGCTCTGACAGCCCTTCTGTTGGGTCCAGGCAGACACACGAATGCCTGGCCCAGATGTCGTGCAGGAAGGAGCAGATTTGCCCAAACACACACCAGGGACATTCAGTAAAATGCTTTGACCTCTGCCCTCCTGGAATGAAAACAGCCCCTCCAAACTACCAGAGAGGGGAAGAGAAAATTGTAAATGACTTAAAGTGGGATGGAAACCTCCGAGGTTGACGATCACAAGCTAATCTTCTTGTCACGGGAGCAGACTCACCAGGCAGAAGGGAATTCCTGCCTTTGACTGGCCTAATTAAAGGCATCGAACTCTGCACCCGCTACGGCTTGATGTGCCTTAATGCGATGTGACATTCGGCATACGCGAGGAACGCTGACGCACACATACGGTTCTCATTGCTTGAAGGAGTTGGCATCTGCAGTGTCCCAGCTGCAGCACACTTCCCTGCCTAGTCCTGCTGTTGGGGGGGCAAAGGGGGATATCTGTGCATCCAGCACCACTGCCTCTCTCAGCTCTGAGGGGCTAGACTTGATGCACAAGGTCCCACATAGGCAGAGGAGCCTGGTTCAACTCAGCACTGAAAGGTCATTCGGGGCTGGGACTCAGAGCTTTTCTCATGTGAATTGCAAGTGGAAGGCTCTGGCTGTCTCTCTCCTGTGTAGGGATAGGAACAATTTGTTTCTGTGCCTTTAGACCGTAGGATAGTTCTAAACATGAAAGTACATAAGACTGCAAAGATATCATACCAGGATCTGTTAGAGCACATCCAGAAGAGGGACACAAAAATGCTCCCAGGGATGAACAACTTCCCTATGAGGACAGGCTGAGAGCTGGGACTGTGCAGCCTGGAGAAGGAAAGACCCCACAGAGACTTGTGAGCAGCCTTTCCATGTCTAAAGGGGCTGTCAGAGAAAAGGGGACAGACACTTGGTCAAGACCTGTTGTGACAGGATAAGGGGAAATGGTTTCAGACTAAAAGAGAGGGGATTTAGACTGGATATAAGGAAAAAGTTGCCCACAGAGGTGGTGGAAACCCTGTCCATGGAGACATTCAAGGTGAGACTGAGCACCTGATCAAGCTGTAGGTGCCCCTGTTCAGTGCAGAGTTGGACCAAATGGCTTTAAGGGTCCATTTCAACTCAAACAATTCTATGATTCTACAGTTTAGGACACAAGATAAACCTACTGGGCATCTGCATGCAGTGATGTGCATCTCAGACATCGTATCCCTCATCTCCTGTTCCAGGTCTGGCCTCTCCATCAGTGGACACATTGCAGTGTTTGACATGCACCAGAACAGCTGGACCTGCCCTGGGAAGAAACCTCACCTTAAGAACGGATGGGAAGGTGGCATGTGAGCTGGGACATCTGTGCTATGGGAGCACCTGGCTCTGAAGAGCCGTGTTAAGACTCAGACTCTGAAAAACAATAAAGCTTTCTCAATGGCACTGTAAGAAACCCACTTTCCTCTGCAGTTATTGTGTAAAAGATTAGAGTCCTGCAGTACTATTACTCGTGCTGCAAGAACAAATGTCGGCCTGCTAGGTCACACGGCAGCAGGCTGTGTGTTTACATCGGAAGGTCCCAAGTTCATTTCCAGTTAATGATCCATAAGAGAGACTGCAACATTTCTCACAGGAAGACTGGAAGCTACAGATAGACTGCTTGGGCTGGAGTAGAAACAAAGCAGTGAAATACTTGTCATGAGTTATAAATCAGAAGTCAGCGATGCTCCACAGGAGCAGTAATGTTTTTGATGCATGCTTGTACCAAGAGCCAGTCAGTAAAAGCTCCCTCAGAGTGAAAAGAAATATAGAGATGGTGAATTCAGTGCGACTGAAATGCAGAACATGTTCAAATTCATATTTAATAAAGCAATTATTGTTTATTATTGAAGTACCAATTGATGATTAAAAACACATTTATTGAGGCTGGACCACAAGGTAACAGATATGTACCTCTGGCATAGTTGCGAAACCTCAGTAAATAGCGATTATTAGAAACACATTTATTGAGGCCTAACGATACCATAAGATGTGTATCAGTTACAGAGCTCTTAAAACCTGATCAGTGTGTTCTTAAGCCGTATTTACTGAGGGTTTATAGCCCAGCAGCAGAGCTACATGTCTTCATTTAGGGTTGCTAAGCCACACTGAATATCATCTTAATGCTCATTTGATACTTGATTAGGTCATGTTTACAGGGAAAAGGCTACACCAACCAATGAGGAATGAGGGAAAAAAGCAATGACTTTCCTGCTGCCAAAAACACAGACCTGAGCGACTATTTGACCTGCTGTCAAACCTTTTGCTAATCGCTGAGCACCAGACTGGCTGCAGCGAGTGGACTGTGGATGAGCTGAGGATACGGCCATGCAACTGCTTCCATCCCAGTGCCTGATGCTGAGCAGAGCAGGAACCTTATGACCAGCCCTGATCTCAAGCCTCCATCAGGTCCTGACCAACCCACACTCAATAAACCTCTGTTCGCCCCAAGGAACTTCATTGGGTCCCTCTCTTTTGGCACCGCCATTGAAAATGGACTGCTGCCCAAACTGCAGTGATGTTGAAATTAAACAGAGATTGAATGCTGTCCAGAAGGAGGAAGCTAAAAAGCAGAGAGGACTGAAACTGGGGAGTGCCCTGAGAAGGAAAACATCCACCAGTGACATGACCTGAAAGCACGCAGACAGCAAAGCCTTCCACCATCAGTGAGTATCATATCCAACCAGTGCAGTTCCTAAAGATCTTGGGAGACATCATCTGGGGCACTGGGAGGAAAAGCCACTTGATCAGTGATGTCACACTGATCTACAACAGCTGGAGATGTGGCTCTGCCATTGCCAGGGTGAGGGACGGCACATGGCAGCTGGTGCTGCAAGAACATTCACCTTTGGAGCTACTTGCCCAGAAAGGTGGTGGATGCCCCCTCTTCAGAGATACTCAAGGTCAGTCTGGATGGGGCTCTGAGCACCTGATGGAGCTGTAGCTGCCCCCTGTTCATTGCAGGGGAGTTGGACTAGATGACCTTTAAGGGTCCCTTCAATGATTCTGTGATTCTGCTTCCTGGGTATTTCCCAGAACTCACCAAGCAGGTCCCTTCCTGCCATCCCTCACCTCCAGCCCCACGGTACCTGCAACCCACTTTGCCATCTCCATCCCATACACACAGGGCAGCCCTGCAGCACAGCTACTGGGGACATCCCTGCACCAGCTGAGCCTTCCCCATGCCTTGGGATGAATGCATGAGATCGGCTCCAAAGGACACAATGAGCCAAACAAAGAGGCAGGATGGAAACCACAGCAAAAGCAACGATTTTGCCCAGATCATGCAGAACGACTGAGAAAAAACCCAGGGGAGAAGGGAAGTCTGCTCCTTTTCTTTCGCCATGCCTTAGACCTCCCTGCCTCCCCTGTGGGGGAGGAGGGGAGAACAGAGCAGAGATTACCAAAGAACTCCCCTAGCACCAGTCTACACTGTTCCAATTTATATATTCCACTACAGGTGACATCATGATTGCTGGAGTCTGACAGGTGATGCTGTAAAATGCATGAAACCATAAAAATTTCAACAGCAGCAAGCTCCATTGCTGCTACATCTGACAGCACTTAGCTGCCCAGCTAACACAAATATTATAAAAGCACTCGAGAAAGAAATCCAACCTGCCTGACCTCAGTTTTGGACTAATAAACAGTACAGCATGACCAGATTTCACCCACATATAATAAACAGAGGGCTTTCAAAGAAACCAAAGCAGGGTGTTGGTAGGTGTAAAGAACTAAGGAAAGGGATGAGTTAAAAGTGGGTGAAGTTACTGCTGAATGCAGAGGGCTCAGTTCCCAGCCTGGGCTGCCCCTCTGTCTCTGCTAAGAGGATATGCCTTAGAAGTGACCAACCACAGCAGCAAAGAGATGCCCATTGCCATTACACAGCCACATCAAGATGGGTAATTCCCTAAAGTGATGTTCACCTCTGCTCTATACAGTGAAATAATGTGTAGTCTAGTATCAGAAAGTTGGACAGTAGGTGAATCCAAAGGAATCACTGCCCTTTGTTTCACACCCACAGTGCTAAACCATACAAGTGCAAAGATCTATTTCTTTCTGCCATGAGGTCCCTTTGGTCTCCCTGGTTTCCATGGGCCTCCTCGGGGTTTGTCAGACAGACAGACGGGCAAAAGGAGCCTGTCACCTTCTGCACACTGCCTTGAGACAGGCAGATCCAAGGATCTGCACACAGAGTATGGGAAAGGGATATTTTGAGAGGTGTTATGGGGAACCAAACAACACACAGCTTTGGAAGTATTTCCAACTGGCCACCTCAATGGCTTTATGACTAGAAACCAGTGCTGGGATGTTCCTGCTGTCCTCAGTCATCTCTCGGGTCCTATTTCCAACCCAGCCCACAGCCAGAAACCAGCTGCTACTACCCACACACAGCACACCCCAGGCACTGTCAGCATCCAAGACCACCAGTGGCTGTGCCCAGAAAACAAGTGGCAACCCAACCCAGCAGACATATCAATGCCAAAGCGCACCTGCAGGCTGATTCATGGTTAGATCACGGTGACAGGCAAGCAACAGAAGTTGCTATAAATACTGACACAGCTCTATTAAATCCCCCTTTATTCACATGACTGGGGAGCTCTCATTGAGCTGCTTACTTTCACAGACGCACACACGAGAGGCATGAGCTGAGCAGCAGGAACCCACCCGTGGTGCTGGAGCTGCTCCCACAGCATCATAACCCCTTTGTTGCCCATACAGTTTTTGCAACTGGCAACCCTGGTCATACTCCTAAATACGGTTTTAATTATTAAAGCTAGGCATACCGAAATGCCATTTTCCAACCAAGGATGGTACTGCGAAATTGAATACGGTATTTTTAATCACAGATTACAACAAGCACTTCAGAAAGTGTACAATTATTTGTTGCTGCTTTTCCACCACTACAGTTTTCCTCTTTCTATTGAAGCAACTGCTAATAGACAGAGCTGATTTTTTGAAACAATTTTTTACAGTAACTGGAAATATACACACATTGAAAACCAAAAGGACGTCCACTGGAGCGAGTTTAAATCCTTTTCACATAAATGGCTCCTTGTTTTGCAGTCAGATTTATCCGAATTTAGCTCAAATGATGGAAACGTGAGGGATGCAGGCGGTGATTAGAAGCACCAACAAAGACCTATTTGTGAGAGGACCTCCTCAGCGAGGAACATCACTGTAATAAGGGACGGCACAAACTGCAACCTGATGGGATTTCACCCCTCCTGCCCCACTTCCTCTAAATCTTCAGCTACAAAAGCCTCCAGCCATACATTTGAGCACCCCATCAAGCTGTACGTGACCCTGTTCATTGCAGGGGAGTTGGACTAGAAGGCCTCTAAGAGTCCCTTCCAATTCAATTGATTCTACGGTTCTATTCTTACCAATACAAGCAGACATTACAATGACTTCAGTGTGGTCTTTGCAGTCATCTTTATGCAGAGCAGAACGATTTTCAGACACCTCATTTCAGCTAAAATAAAAGCGATGCCCATGGGAAGTTTCTGTCTAATCACACCTTGGATCTCATCCCACATCTCCCTGCAAAACGCAATGGAAAACGCCAAGGGGACTTCCCAGAGTGGCGTCAACTTCAATTCCTACTTGGGTAGCGTGATCGCTCAGCTCGTCTAATTAACATGAGGTCGTTATCAGGAAACGAGCTCTCCCTGCCTCACTCAGGAGAGCAGCTCTGCATCAAGCACTCCCACCTCCTGCAGCTGTTCTTTTTCTGGATGATTTCCCCCCCATGACTCCAGCTCAAAGGGAGCAGAAGCAGCTGCCCCAGCGGATGGAGCAGCGCTGACTGAGCCCCAGTTAATTCCTATTGAGCCAGGAGATGGCACTCCACATCGTGCAGAGCAACGCTGGGCTCTGCAGCCCCCAGCACCTCCCTTCTGTGCCTGGTAAAGTTTCTTGCACCATCAGCACCTACACGAGCCACAGAGCTGTACCAGACCCCCACAGCCACCCACCCATGTGTCACCACTGCAGCACCTGCAGCACTCCTTGGGCACCAGCTGGCTGCCAGCAGCTCTGCTCTGCAACCCGAGAGTCTCTTTACTGCAATTCCCCACTTTTTATGGAATAGGCACAAAAACGTAATAATAACCGATCATAAAAAATCAAACTCGTTTACCTTTCAGGAGGCAGCTCAGCACAGACTATTACAGGGTAATTTGGTACATCATAAAGTTTCCTATTAGAAAAGAAAATAGGGCTGCTTGCATGGGCTGCCAATTGGAAGTAAAATAGTAGTGGGGTCGTGATCATTAGCACTGCTCTTTCTGTTAGGCTTGCTTTCCATCAGGGTGGGAAGAGGAGGGAGATGGAGGCTAGGTACAAGCGCATTCCCCTTTGCTGCAGGAAAACTCTGGCACTGATTCTGTGCCCCTGATGCCCAACTATTTCCCAGTTCCTGGTTGCACTCAGGTGATGCAAAGCACCCAGCAAAACCCAGCCTCCTGCCAGCTGCATTGCAGGGCAGAAAGAAGTACCCTGGGGTCTGCGGGGCACAGCAAAGCATGAAGTGATGTGACCAAGGCCCCACAGGGAAGCAGAGGCAGAGGCAGGGAGGGCACTTGGGCTTGGGACTGCACTCCAGGATCCGTGACACCCAACCACCAAGACCACAGAAGAAACTACTGCATGGAGATCCAGGGCTGTCAGCTTAGAATTTGGGGCACAGTGGTTACAAAGGGCTTCAGCTGCACCACAGCTACGCTCCTCAAACCAGGACACAGAAAAATGTCCCTCATGCCAACAATACCAATAGTCCAAAGACTGCTTCCCTCCGCCTTTGCAAACCCACGAGATGACCACAGTTGCAAGGTGTCAGGATGAGTCATGTAAAACCACTCATCTCATGGCCAACCTGGTCCCAAACCTGGCTCCGACAGATCCACTCCCAGATACCAGCTGGGTGCAACGCTCACATGGGCCGATCTGTTGATGCTAAAGCCAGGAAGGTCAGCAGAGAGGTTGAGCACTGAGGTGTTTGATTAAATGAGGTTGGTGAGGGGTTTGGGGGATCTGTTGGAGATGGAAGTGAAAGCTTTATGGAGTGCTGGTGGGTGCTTCTGACAGCACTGGAAACTACATGGATTTGGCACGGTTCTTCCTCTGCCATCTGACTTCCAGGCTCCGAAGGCTCTGGGTGACTGATGAAACTCTGCTATGCAACATTCCTGGTTTTAGACTCCATTTTATCACAACAAGCCCTGAGCTTCGTTCTGTGCAAGAGGCTGTTCATGTTTATTCTTAACATCCTCCTAAAAGACTTTGCTCTCACCCCCACCCACTCAACCCCCACAGATCTAATAGCTCCTAACTGAGTTATCAGCCAACAGGTACAACGTGATGCAACTTTCAGTCTCAGTCATCTTTTATTACTAGGACTCTTTCCTTAAACATTTTCTTTACCTTCCATCCTTCTTCGATTTTGGCTTTTCGTATTAATTAAAAAGGCAAGTTTCAATAGCCCAAGATTGAATTATAAGGCTTGTTTAGAGCGGGCAGAATGATCAGAGCAAAGGGTAGAAGCTATATATGTAATATATACATACACTTACGATACAGAATTTTGCTTCCAGACGTTTGGAACAAATTAAATAGAGGATCAAATTAACCAGTGATTGAATTAAGTGGAAAGCATCTCATTACCTAAAAGACGGAAACATGTGTCACTTTAAAACAGCTAAAAATAAAGCAAGAATGGGTCGAAATGAAAAGCAGGAACCTTGCAAATGTCAGCCAACTCTGGGCTCTGTTGAGCCCTCCAAATGTGAAGGCTGTAAATAAGGTGGGTTTTGCTGCATAGTGGGAACTGCTAGGAAATGATGAGCTTGGGAAACAGATGTTGCAAAAATGAACTGCCGCACATCACATTTCACATGCTGGCAATCAAAGGAACATGTGCAGGGTGAAAGGGGTCTCATCTGCAGATCACAGCTTAGCAGGAAGGGTTTGGGCTGCCCAGGACATCACTTTCACCCGCAGGGAGATATCCAGGGCTTCAGATCTATTACACGGCTGAGAACAGAGTAACTCTGCTAATTCTGTCAACTGGATTAACAGTTCGCTGTCAGTCAATGTCTGCAATTCACTCTTGCAACTCACTGCCCAGAGAGTTATTCAATCTGACTGAACATCAAGTATTTCGCACAGAGGACCAAGACATTTACATCACTGTAACCCGAAATGAAGACATCTTGTGGCTGCCTTCATTCAGCACCTTTGTTCAAGGGCTCGCTCCTCTGGTTTCCTGTCACTCAGTCTCCCCTGAAACCAGAGAAAGACTCAGAGCCTTTTGTTTCACCACCGAAGTGAGATCCCTTCACATGTTTCTCCCCTCCTGTGACACTGATGCTCACCTTCCTGCTCATCTGGACCTCACCAATTCCAGCCACTCGCCTTCTCCTCCCAACACAACATTTCACTTAGTGCTGCATCATATAGAAACCAGACTGAGCTGTCCCTGAGCGCAGGAAATCAGTTCTTCACCCCACCTAACTCCAGTCCCAGACCCAGTATGAAGAATCAGGTTTCAACCCTCTTCCTATCTAACGCCGTATTTCTTCCTTTTGTTCCTCTTATATATCACATTGTGACAAATGTGAGTGGAAGTTTTCCAAGATAAATAACGTTATCTCTGCAGAACCCTATGGCGCCCCATGGCAACTCATTATTTTTCAATTAAATTTACTGTTCATTGGCAGTTGCTCCGCTTTAATTTTCTGCCATTTGTTTACCAAAGAACGGAACGCATAACACAAAGCCCTATAAAAGTCAGACTAAGTTAATTAAATGTGAAACTGGGAAAGCCTAACTTTGCCTCCAGAGCAGTTTTATCATAAGATCTCCTTAAAAACGTCGCTTTTTGCAGGGATTTATGTAGACATAAGCAACCACTATTAATTAAACGTGCGGTCCCTTCGCAGCTCTCTCCAAAAGACACTTAGCAGTATTTTGTAACCACTGACTGCAGAAACAAGAGTTTGCACCACTCACAGAGCCAGATGAGGAGCAATATTTCTCAGTCAGTCCCACACCTTCAGCCCAATTCCTTTCATGACTCTGAGCTAGCTATCCTGCATTCAACCACGGTAAGTACCAGTTTGGGAGAGATGCATCAGATTGTTTTCCTTGTAAAAATCAAGAAGATCTGATTCCATCTCTTGATAAGAAGAAAATGTACTGATTAGGGTCCTCCACCAGCTGCTACACCGCACAGCACTTGGATCAAGAAATGACTGCACAATGGACATCAAAAATTAGTCAAGATGCAAACCTCAGCAGACAATGATGTCCCTAGACAACATCAGAAAAAAAATGATTATAAAGCAACAGTATTCAATATTTGCATGCCCTTCTCCAAACAGGCTAAATATTCTTCATAAATTGTACATTCTTGATTCCTGTTTCTGTGCATGGGTGATAGCTTGATATTTGCTCAGATATGGATGTCTACATTGCTAATCAAACATCTTAGGGGGAGCAGCTGAGGGAATGGGATGGGTCAGTCTGGAGAAGAGAAGGCTCAGGAGAGGCCTTATTGCTCCCTACGACGTCCTAAATGAAGGCTGTGGTGAAATGGGGGTTGGCCTCTGCTCCCAGGTAACAGTGATAGGATGAAGTTCAGGTTGGATATTAGGAAAAAAGTCTACTCAGAAAGAGCAGTGATACAATGGCACAGCTGCCCAAGGAGGTGGTGGAGTCACTATCCCTGGAGGCGTTCAGAAACCTTGGAGATGCAGCACTGAGGGATGTGGTCAGTGGGAACGGTGGGAACGGGCTGATGGTTGGACTTGGTGAGCTTAGTGGCCTTTTCCAACCATAATGATTCCATGATTCAATTAAGTCCATCATGATGGTCTCGGAATGCAGTGCCTAACACAAACCCTCCACCCAGGCAGCTATGTCAACTGGAAACATTTCATCTTACCTTGAGAGGTATCTAAAATAGGTGACATGAATTACAACTTGGAAGTGCCTACTTCCCACCTCCGATTGTAGCAGCAGCCTCTGCAATTTCCTTAGGTAGGTCACCACACTTTAGATTGAAAGCTGGGTGCAGTGTATTCACAGAATCATAGAATGGCTTGGGTTGGAAGGGACCTCAAAGATCACCCAGTTCCTACTTCCCTGTGAAGGTCTGCAGGGCAGCATGGAGACACTGGACAGAGAACTCCAAATGCATCAGCATGTGCTTGATCTCCCCGCTACTGATCTCCCTCCTGGAAAGCAAGAAGTGATGCTGAGATGGCAGCACCTTGAGGCAGGTGCAAGTGAAAGGCAGTGTGATGGCGTTGAGGTGAGCTTTACATCTTGGGCAAGGTGAGAGAAGCACAATGTCAGCAGCTAATAAGTTTATAAAGGGGTTTCTTCCTCAAGTCAAATGCAGCCCAGATTTATAACTCCCCCAAACCACTCTGAACTTTCCAACACTCCTCTTGAAACATTTCATTATTGCTCCATTACTGTCATGTTCTCTTAAGGACCTGAAGGGGGAAGGAGGTCTCCATTTGGAGACCAGATGCCATTTCTATAGATATTCACTAAACTGCCCTGTGCAATAAATCATCCATTCACCCTTTGGAAACAGGCTTTGAGGATATCATAAGGTTCTTTTTTCGTTTTTGCTTTCGTTTTTGTTTTAAAGAAAGAAATGAAAACTGTGACATGCCCTACGTGTAACAGAAACTACCCAGAAACAAGGATGTTGATTTGGTAGCAGGGCACCTCCAGCTGTCGTGCAGCCAGGCTGCCTATCTGACATGGAGGCAGCAAAGCAGAAATCCTCAACAGCACCTACACAATCTCCAGACACACTGAAAGACACCAAGACTCGTGGCTGTCTGCACAGCATCACAAATCCTGCCCAAAACAGGCCTGGAGCAACAATTTGGAGCAGCTTCTCCCAGACACCCCTGGTTGGACTAACCCCAGAATGGGACTGGCACATCAGAGAGGACCAGTTTGGAAGTACGATCCTCAGCCCACCCTCCAGGATGCACCATCTAAGCTGAGCTCTGGAAAGTGAGCAACCAAATCTTTTCCAGACCTAAAAGCTGGTTTGACCTCTTCTTCATATGGCCAGAGCAGACCAGACTTCAGACAGAATTCACAAGCATTACAGCCCCCTCCAGTACTGATGTCCTACAGTCAGTATCCTTAACCAGAAGACCAGGCTGGAGGATCCCACTGAGCTTAAAACCCACTCTCAAGTTACATCTTAGAATGCATGAATCAACTGACAGCTCTCCTACATTCGCTGGACAGACACTTCTACAGCATATTACCATCCAAAATGTTCTTACCGCTTTGATACTTGTAACATGTCTCCGTTCCTACATATGGAAACCACATTATATATTCCAGATGGAAATTCATACTTTATTCCAGAGAAGGAAACGAGAGCTATTTCATACTAGATGCATAATTTGTTGTGTGAATATGAAATACGTGACTCCCTCACATGCTATGTTGCGAGTTAATCATAAAAAAACATAATGAAAAAGGTCCCATCTGTCTCTAAATCCTATAATCCAACTGTTCTCAGCTAACTCCAGCTTTGGCAGTACCTGGTATACATACAGCAAGGAGAGTTTTCTGTGCCAGAGAAATACTAGAAACCAGAGGAGCATGAAAAAAGCTGCAACTGAAGTTTCATCTGAGGCAGCCTTAGAAAGAGGGGACACCTTATGACACCTCTTCAGCTGGCTGAACTCATTCCCCAACTCTTCAAATCGTTCTTGACCTGCCTTTTTATCCGGGCTACCCTATAATTATCTTCTTAAAATAATTTCCCTGCGTTTCCCCTAAGAGTCTTAATGGGATCACTGGGAAAGATCCAGCTACACATTTGAAAGCGTGGGGGCAGAGTGCTGTCCCCAGAAGACCACGGGAATACTGCTGCTCACGTTGTCAGGCTGTGATTGCTAACTGGAGTTTGCTGGCAGCTGAAGCAGATCTGCAGTTCTAAGTGCTAAGCAGGTGGGTCTGCCTTGCTCTGCTTCTAACGCTGCAGTTTTCATTTATCCACAGCCAAATTCCTGAGCCTGATCTTAAAGTTTTACTGCAGTATCACCAAAGAAGCTGCTCCACTGGCACCTCAAGGACCACTGTGAGGTTTGGCTTGGACCTAACACTGGGCAAAGGGCATAAATGGGATGGTTACGGGCTCTTTGAGTCCTTGAATAGAGGGTGCCAGATATTTTGACACACACACAGCAGCTTTCACTCCTCTCCATTAACATCAGGGACTCTGCTCCCCTTTGCTCACCCCCTGCACCACCTCGGATCCTGTGGTGAGCAGCATGGCTACGCTCATCCAGCCACAGAGCAGAGACATCCCTCTTACAGCCGAGCTGTGGCAGCAAATCCATCACTTGCGAATGATGGTGGAACTCCACGGTTATGTCACTGCTTCTGCATGCCCAGGACACAAGGATTTCAGTGCCAGATGGAACAGCTCACTTTAAAAGAGTTTTTTTTAAACCTCTAACAAAATATTTCCAAACAAGAGCCCTTTTATTGTTATGTCACTTTCAAGTCATGCTGAAGTTCTTAAACATCTGGGCCCGGGCCATTGCCTTTTGAATTTAACCGGTCCATCAGCGATTGCATTTCAGCAGTATGAGTTGTGTCTGTCTTTCCCCAGGCCTGCACTCCATTTCCCACTCAAAACAGGCTTTATTTATCATCATTCTCTCTCCACCCCTCCCACCCCCAAATAAATCTCGTCTTTATCTTTCACAAAGTCTGGCAGAAATGGCATGGCAGAGCCCTATGCCCCGTGGGCTCCTCATCCTGAGGAAACACAAGGAGGACATTAGCAGGGAGTCTGTTAAATATATCTCCTAGGAGAACATGGGAAGCAGACCCTGCTATGCAGAAGGGCAAAACAAACACAACCAAAAGGAAAGTTCTACCTACCAATAGCAAACAAATCTCCTTCAGTCCTAACCAAATGCATCTGGATGGAAAACTCCCTCTTGATCCCCACGTGTGGGGACTGAGTGCAGCACTCAGGCTTTTACAAGAAGGTGATGCCAACAGGTCTGAAGGGAGCTGCTCACCTCCCGCTGTGCTACAGGCCATATGAAGAGCTTCCCTAGCCAAGCAGAAAAAACAACAAATTGTGCTCCTCTGTATGCATAGGGTTTATAAAAAAATCAATCTGATCTCTTTTCAAAAGCACTGGGGATGTCAACAGATTAGATATGCAGGGACTCCAAAAAAAAAAGCTTTTTCAGGTCCTAGGCACTGCTGTTTTGTTATATAATCCCTTCCATAAATCTATCAGATTGCATCTTAAAACAACTCCCCAAGCCCATCCAAAGGCAGCTTGACCCTTCCAGTCACAGCAATTCACTGAGAATTCCTGCCAATAAGGATTTCTGCAATACTTCTCAGGTTCTGTCCCCTCCAAGATGGATAGATCCAAGATGGAACCTTCTCAGGTTTCCATCCCTCCAAGCTGTAGACTCCAGACTGCCCCCATCAAAGAGCAGCCCCTTCCTTCAGCTCTCTCTTCATCCAGAGAGAAAAAGAGCCTACCAAGGCAGTAAGACAGCCAAGACCACAGAACCACAGAATGTCTTAGGCTGGAGGGGACCTTAAAGTATCACCTTGTTCCAATCCCCCTTCCACAGGACAAGATCTAGATCACCACTTGGCCACGCCAATTTCTCTCCACCACTGAGGGTGATGACATTCTCCCTTAGATACCACAGTTAAGTCCCCAAGTTTAATGGGACAAGCCTTTGGCAGAGTGTCACAGGCTACAGATTAAACCTACTTACAGGATTACACAACAGCAGTTGCCTGGATTAAGGTAATTTTGCTGGTTTGAGTCCACTTTACTAAAGAACGTACATCACTGTAACCTAACTTCTCCTCAGGATTTATCACCCCAGTACCAACCAGTCTTTTACAAGCACAGCACTTGCACTGTCACTTTAGAGGGTTCCACGTTAATAGTTGTTCAAGACATCAAGCCTACTGCAACCAACTAAAAGCACTGATACATTTCAGCAAGTTTTAGATCCGATTCCTTAGGATTCTTCTTCAGTTACAAACTATGTAGATGCTTTAATCAAGAGGTGATGTATCACTGAATTAGAAACTAACCTGTAGGTGTCTTGGCCAACCAGATGACATTAGAGATGTTTCTGATAAGATCTGTCTTCCATCACACCATAAACTGAAACCAGTGAATTTTGCTGTCCCTGCTGAGAGAAAGGCAAGTTAGCAGTGACATTAATTCACACCTGTCACAGCTCCTGTGGATGTCCCCACACCCTTGGAACATGCCCACTGCATGCCCATTTCACCTGGAAATCTCCCCAGATCAGGATGGTACCAAGTGCCTGCTTACTGTTCACATCAAAAAATCATATGAGGAAATAACCCAAAGAATATGTAATATGGAAAGGAAAACATGGAAAGGAAAAGGAAAAGGGCTGTGGTGAAAGTGCACGGCTGCCCTAATCTATCATGCACATTTGGGAAACTGGTCACCTCTGGTCTTCAGTTTGTTTTGGTTTTTACTTCAGCCTCTGAGCTCCTTAAGAGGACAGCCACTAATTTCTATTCCAGTCTTCCCCAGTGGCACCAAAGTGTTTGCACGGGTGGAATTTACTTCTGCCTTGGTCACCTTTTCCCTTGATTTGGTTGTAAATCCCTTCTGGATCCTCTTTAACACAAGAGAGGGGGATAGGGAAGAATCCTTTAACCTCATGGACTTGGGTAAAACAAAGCATCTGATTCCAAGAGCAGTTCCTTGCCTTAGGAGGCATGCATTGACTTTTACAAACAGCAGACAGTATCCTGAGGCTTTTGGGTGACTGCTGTAATGTTTAATGGCTGGATGTAAACAGCCAGGTAACCATTGCAAAGCAGGGTTTGAGGTTCCTCCCATTTTCCATAGAGACCATAATCCAAGATCCTACCAGAGAAACAAATGATTTATCATAGCAGGAGTGTCTCGTTAAGATTTATTACAAACCCTTGTGATCGCTGAGGAAAACTGCTTCCAGGAGTCATCCAACATACCAGAACGAACAAGACAGCCCTTCAGGTGGAACTGTGCTATCCAAATCCCTTTACACTGACCTGCAGTCCAGAAATGCTGCGACAGCCACAGCAGCTGCCCCGCATTAACAGATGTGAGCAACTTTTAACAGGAATCAGGCACGGGGCTGCTCCAAGCCTCTGCCATAAAACTGATGAACTGAGAAGAATACAGCAAAGAGAAACGCGGAAAACACAGCATCATGCCACAGCTATTTGATGGTGATTTACATCCCACTCTACCTTATCTTAGCTAAGTCTTTCAGGAAGAACACTACACGTGCTGCACAGAAATGGCACTTTGTTCCTTGGGGTGCAGTTCTGCTTCCTCAAATGACGGGTCCTGCTGCACAAGAGCAGCACTCGCTGACACCCACAAGGCACACATGCAGCTGTTGGATGCACTGATGGCACCTGCACAGCCACAACATGGTGCCCACACTCCGGGAGTTATGCTTTGAAACGCATGCAGTGTAAAACACAGCATCAGTCCCCTTGGGAGCATCGCTGCCTCAGCTGTGCTGATGTCTTCATCCACAGCCACAAGCAGCCTTCTCTGCATGGACAGCTGGGGAAAGAGGAGCTCCTTGGCACAGAGCTGACAGATAGAGCACCATGCTGCTATTCAGAACCAGACCTTCCGCTGTTTCATCTCCAAGAGACATTTTTGTTTCCAGGACAAGAAAAAAACAACATCCAAGCAAACAAAAAGAAGCAAATTTTCCATTTAGTGTGAACACATTTCCCTTCGTGATACACCAAACATCTGCATTTCCCACACCTATCCCATAGCACAGCGGAGGGAGGCTGAATGCGCCTACTTAGAGCATCAAACTCAAGTGTTCTGAACTGTGACAGGTAACCAGTTCTCCCCATTTAAGGAATCAATATCAAGTTCTCTCCATAGCAATTAGAGTAACTTTAAAAGGCTGGAGAGCCCAGAGCAGCTACTGCCTTTCAATGGTGAAATAACTACTTTTGCAGTGAGCTCAATAACACAAGGGAGAGCTGCCCAGTATGTGAAAAGATCCAGGACACCACTTTTCAGCTTGTTTCTCCCATCAGTGCAGAATACTATCCGGCTCACACATAGCTGAACTAGAGCGTCCCTTCCAGGAAGAGATCCAGGTTCAAGGTGAGGCATCCAAGCAGGAATGAATTTCCCCCTTGCCTTGTTGAGCAGCTGCTCCGCTGGGTGATTACCGTGCTGCTCCACAGTTGTCTCATTTCCAACCTGAGTTCAATTTCCATCCACTGGATCTTCTTATATCCGTTATACATCAGAAATCCTCTCCTGGTGCAGGGAATCACACTGTTTCTGAACCTTCTCTTCAATAAGACACAGGCACTGAGCTCTTTAAGCCTGCCTGAGCTCCAGACCCTGGCTCGTCTCACTACAGCTGAGGTATCTTCCAACATATATCCAAGAAGAGAACAAAAGTTATCAGCCCATGTGTAGAGTCATAAACCTCATGCTTTGCCAGCCAGCATCACCCGCTGAAACAGCCCCAGCCACAAATCCCACCTTCCTGCCCCAAATGGGATGTGTCAGAAGGAAGGGAAGGGCAGTCTCCAGAGCTCCTTAAAGCAGGCATTTACCAATGCTAGGTGTCCATCAGCCCAGAATTCTGTTCCTAACCACACCGTTGTGCCGTTTCCCTAAGTTGCACGAGCTGCTTGAGATGGTTTCATTCAAAACTGCACCCGTCCTTGGGGAAGACAAAAGCAATTCTCCATGGAAATGGCTCGTTCTTTAGGCACTTGCTTTGGGAGAGGTCCAAGGAAAGGTTTTATGAATAAATCCCTCTCTGGATATCGCTGACATCCAAAGTGAAGACATCCCACTCAGTGCCATTCCTTCTTGGAGCCCATTCCTCCACTGTCGAGTCGTCATCCAAAGAAAATACATTAAAATCAACGCCCTTAAATATGACAAGCCCTGAAAATATGTGCTCTGCAAACAGAGATGGTCAATCCAAAGCTGCTCAGGAGGCAGCCCCCAGTTGCCAGGCTGCCTGTCACAACACTCACATGCAGTTTTTCCCCAGTTAAATATTGCTCGCCTTGCTGGACCTAAAGAAGCTTGGAGCAAGCTGTGCCTTGCTGCATTTGTTCAGTTCAAAGCAAGGCAAATCTAGCCCTTGATGCACTCCGCTGCCCTGCAGAAAGCACATCCTGACACAGAGGGGGATCAGTGCTTCCCAGGGGCTGCACTGCTGGTCCCAAAGCAGACTTTGTTATCTCAGCATCAGCTGCAATTACGGAGCCTAAGGAAGCAGATAAACGAACAAGGAGCTGAATGATTCCATGAGTGAATTTAGGGCTTGTGACAACAAAGATGGAAAAGTAATGTAGCCAGGCAGGGCACGGGGGGAATGCTGGAGTTTTCCAGCAGTTTGACCAAGGCAGCAAGCAGGGAGCTGCAGAATCAGCCCTGAAGCCAAAGCAGTGAGCTGCTGTCTTCTCTGGACCTCCAGCAATTCCTCTAAGATTTCACCCAGTTCTGCCAACACCCAAACTGAGATACATACAGATGCCAAAATACAGCCTTATACCCAAGAGCCCTCCACACACACCATGCCCCTCTACCCAAACCCACCACATCACCTCCCTCCCAACCTGCTGCAGCATCCTGTGTGCAGCTTCCAAGCAACAGTGAACCATGAAACAGGGACACAAGAGGAGCAGCAGGGCTAATTACTGCTTTAAACAGAGACAGTCCAGCCATTAAGAGAAACTGTTAAGAGAAACAGTGGGTTATCCACCGCATGCTCTGCCCAGACGGAGTGGCAGAGATGTTACAGGCAGAAGTGAGTTAGTGTGCTCGGCTGTGAGGTTAATGGACAACATTTCATAGTCTGATGTTCAGAAGGTCAGGTAGAAAAAGCCTTCAATGTTTCCGTCTCTATGTCTGCATCTCCGAACAAATGGATGAGGGAATAACAAAGAGGCTCCTCCGGGCTGCTCTACTCCTAAGTTCAATCATGGGAAAGTTGGGGCAGGTTTATAAAACGGTAGCATTTTCTCTTGTGTTTGGCATGGCAGGAGGCCAGGACTGATCTCTGCTCAATGCCGTGGATCACATTTCAGTGCTCTCTGGGTGAGGTTATCAGCACTGACCTGCCAGTCTCACACATTCCTCCCCAAGAACAAAACTGTCCATCAAATGTTTCTATGCTTTGGTGATAAATCTGGCACCCAGGTTCTGTGCATGCAGAAAACTGCTCCCCCCCAGACCCAGCTGCAAGGAAACATCAGCACAGGAGGGAGTTCTGTTGGTGTGAGCACTGACCTGCTCCCCGAGCCACCAAAGCCCTTTGGGACGTGCAGAGCAGCTCAGCAGAAGTAATACAAGCAGTTGGTGATGTAGCCTTGCAATGAGCCAACATCTCCCTGCACCATCTTCTGGGCACCACCAGCTCCTGCAGCAGCAACACCTCTCTGACGCCTGCAAAGTAATTAGCAACAGCTCTTACAGCTGTCCCCTAATGGGAGATGGCCTCGTTAATTACATTACACTGACTCAGCTTAGCGTGCTTGGAGATAATAAAAACACTGTTAGTCCTCCTTCCAAAATAAGCCTGAGCTCACATTTTACAGTCACTTACAGAAAGATCCCGCGATAAAAATATGACACCTTGTGTTTCAAGACTTTTATCATCATGCCTCGGAGTACCTCATGCCTAAATACTCCCTACAAGAACCTGCTCACCCACTGCTGAGCTGCCTGCGCCAAACAGAGAGATATTTTAGGGTACCCAGCAGAAACAGCAGAATGAGTTGAGGTGAAGGGGATGGAGTAACTCCACTCAGGCTGCAATGAAGGACTGGTTTAATGTTAATGTTCACCTGCTTTGACTCAGAACTGTGGAGCACCCCTAGCAGTAGGACTCTCATTGAGCTCATCTGCCTCGGCTAAATGAACTTGGTCACTAATGTGGACTAATCTACATATTGTTCAGGATGTTAACACCTTTCATTTACAAACTGCATCGCTTTCCAACAGCCTATCATCTTTACACCCTAAAGAGGCAAGGAAGCCCATTTAAGCACTTCACGATACATGCAGTGCCCAGCACAGTGCATCCACAGAGCCAGAGTTTGTTCTCCTGACCTTAAACACAGGAAAGAACAACATTTTGGAGTGCTGCTCCATTGCTGTTAAAGGAAGGCAGAAGAATTGAATCACCTGCCAGGTGAATCCCTTTTCCTATGCTGATTTTTTTAGGAAGGAGGGAGGGAACCCTCCCATGGTTACTACTACATGGTAGGACTGAGGCCATGGCTTCTTTAAGGGAGAAGTGATGGGTTTATCAGGGAAAATAACGCTACTCTACTCCCACTCTGAAGATGGCCTGACATGTTTTGTCCTCTTTCCCAAGTGCATTAGTCCCAAAAAATTATCAGCATTTGACTTTTAAAGAGGGATGTAAATGGTTCTGGAGCTTGCAGCTGAAGCAAAAATGAATCAAAGGGAACATTTAAGGCACTTCATTTATTCTGCTAAATAATCCTCCTCTTAGCAGGATCAGAAAGAAATTAAGAAACTTCTTTTTTTTTCCCTCAATTTAACAACCCAAAGTTTAAAAGAAAATCAATTATTCAGAGCTCTGGTGCTGAGCTCTATTGAAAAATCTACCTTTCCAATACGCCTGAGATCATTAGAAGGTATTATTTAGCACAACCGTGTGCACCAAATGAAAGGGATTGGAGCGAGGTGGGAAGCAAAGGCTGTGTTTAATGCCAGTCTCCATAAAAAGCAGTGACAACATTTGACAACTGTTTGTATTTCTAATAAAGCAGGTGGTTTCGTCAATTATAACAGAGATGCTATCTTTCTTACAAGCAATGCAAGTGGAAATACTCAGTGCTAGAGAAATTAGGCTGGGAAACCACATATATACAGAAACAGGTCGTGTTCCACTGAATGAAAGAGGGACGGAAAAGTGAAAAATGAAAGGCTAAAGGCAAACAGAACTCAACTTCTTACTCCTCAACAGTGCCCTTTTAAAGAAACTACCTGTTAAGTTTTCTTTCCAAACACTGAATCAACTGGGAAAAGGGCACCGGGATCTGACCTTCCTTTAATAATACATTGGCAGTTTTTCCTTTTGAGGGAAAGACGTTTTATAAGAGGAAAGACAAACAACCCCATCAAGGTTAATAAATTTGTTCACGGAGAGAGCTGAAAAAGGAAGGACCACAAATCAGGACAGGCCCTTTGTTTTTCTTTCAGCCCTGTTTTTATTTTAGCACCTTTTCTTTCAAGAAAAGAAAGGCATAGCATAATATTTGGAATAGCGCTGGGTGTTAGGGAAAACAGAGCCTACCCTGAGCTGCTGGGAGGAGCTCAGCCTCTCTGGGCAGCTGCAGAACCAAAGCAAAGGGAGCAGAAGCACAGCAGGGACAGAGCCCGTTCTCCTCCTTTTAGCTCTTGTTTCCACTCCTGGCTCAGAGGTTGCTGGTTTATTTAATTAACTAAGTGGGGTCTCCCAGGATGGGTCCTGCTCTCAGTTAACACAGAGGGCAGTTCAATAGAATGGCCCCAGTGTTAAACCATTGGTACAAGCCCCATGTATCTGGAAGGGATGTGATGGTGCTAAAGCATCTCACCAAGGTTTCATGTAACATGGGGGGGGTGAAAATATAAGGGAGAAAGAAAAAAGCTCAAAACTGGGCATTGCTGTCAGATTTGGGGCTGGATTCTCAATTGCACAAGGTACCGGGGGGGTTGTAATTGCACAGGCTGGTGTAAAGGGATCAGGTTGTTTCAGAGGCTTTCATACCTCCACCCATACAAGAACAAGTACATTGAGATCAGAGCATCTTCCAGCCCAGGGGAGGCTGCAAGCAGCACCAGCACAGCAGCCTCCCAGCAGTCAGCCCTTGAGGGCCCAAAACCATGGAGGAGCCCCAATGGAAATCTCTGCGTAACTCTACTCACGTCCTTCTTGGGCACAAGAAAACAAAGAGCTATTGAGAATGTGAGGACTCCATCCAACCCACTGCTCACTGGATCCTCCCTAACACAGGGACCAGACAGCGAGGGAGCACACAGCAGAGCCCCAGTTCCTCAAAGTGAGTTGGAATGAGGAGGTCAAGATGTCTCTTAAAATTCCAGATGGGCACATACAGCAGATCCACACCTTGATGAGGTTCCAGAATTGAAAGCAAGTGGAAAATCAAACTCATGTTGCTCAAGGACAGGAGACACAAAAAACTTACCCTCACTAAAGCAGATACAAAACTCCACCAAAGTACAATGTTACACGCAGGCACTGAGGACTTCAGTGTTCTAAAGAGAGCTCATCTTTCCCTGGGCTGGAGACTGGACCACCCCACCATGGGCACCCCTCTTTTCCCCACCCCTCTCACTCACTGCGTATCCTTGCTCATCTCATGCTTTAAAACAACCAAAGAAACAAAACCCAAACAACCCAAAATGTAGAAATGAATTCTTGCTAACGTTCTCTTCGTGATTACTGTATAAACAATAATCCAGTGAAACGAGTGATACCAATCTCCTTTAATGACTCATTCACCAGATTTCCACCCTTGCCTTTCAAACCTCGGCATCACTGTAGTAGTGTTTTGTCTCCTACCCATCAATTGATACTTAAATAATGCATAAAACTGTCTTATTTAAATGCATGTTGAATATTTATTTGGAAGCTCATCACAAGTTGAAAGATAACCTTCATTTTCAATTCCCTTTGGGATAATCAGCTAATTGGGATCAGCAGAAGCTCTTGTGGCATCAGAGCTCTACTAACAATGCCTTTGGCACACATGGAGAGGCTCAGCACCTCGTGCCACCTCATCTAACCCAAGGTAATTCACAAGGAGGACTAAAAAGGAGAGAACATAAGTGGTCACAACCACTCACCTCTTCATCCTCCTTTGTGCTGGCGTGGGCCAGGCATAGGCAGGGAAGAGCCAACCACTTCCCTCAGATGACTGCTGAAACCAAATCCTGGCAATAAGCTTGGAAGGAACCTGGGACCTCCCAGCATGGGCACAGCAGGATCGCAGACCTACTTCTTCCTTATACTGCTTGCTTTCAGTTCCTAAAAATACGGGGCCTGTGATAGAGCCTGGACTGTTTGCATCTCCAGCCTAAGGCAGTAATAATCCCTTCAAGGCAGCCAGAACCCTCTTACCTAGGACCAGTGCAAGGGAATGTTGGAAGAGCTGTAGAATCTCCTCATAAATGGAAACTCCCATTAGTTACAGATTTCCTCCTGCGTGGAAAACAAAAGCACACACAAAAACCCCAGTGCATTATCCCAACTTACTGTATGGATTTTCTAAGAATCTGATGCAAAAGCAGCTGGTTTGGGAGTGAAAGCTATTGGACAACTGGGTCCTGTTAGGAAGACCTAATATATGGGGGTTCTGTCCAAATTAAATCTAATAATCATAGAATGGTTTGGGTTGGAAGGGATCTTTGAGATCACCTCGTTCCAATGCCCTGCTATAGAGGGGGACACCTACCTCTAGACCAGGCTAGCTCACAGCCCCTTCCAGCCTGGCCTTGAATGCTTTCAACATGGTGGCATCCATGCTCTCTGAGCAACCTGTTCCAGCATCTCACCATCCTCACAGTAAAGAATTTCTTCCTAATAACTAGTCTAAACTGATCCTCTTCCAGTTTAAATCCATTTCCCCTCATCCTGTCACTAATAATGTTAAATGTCATTTACGTACATCTGGAAGGAGACCCAAGCAGTGTGCAGGGAGTGCTGGTGCACATGGCAGGGACAGGGTGCTCAGGGACACAGTGCAGGGTCAGTGCATGTCCAGCCATTTGGACCCAAACCCAATGGACTCCCATGAAGAGAAGCTGCCTCCTCTGCACAACGGTTCCTCCCTCTTCCACCTCATAGGACACTGAGATCCAGAGAGACGGATCAATCTTACCCTGGAGCCACAGGTCTTCTCTTGCATGGATGAATGAGAGCCCACACTGAAACTTGAAATATATTCAAGACCAATCACCTGCGTATTAACATCCAACACGTGCAGGCAACAGACCAACTATTCTTCTGAGGAAGCTGGCATGTCAAAATCTGGCTGGTTCCCTCAGAAGAAAGCAAGGAAGGGACACATGGCTCCAAGGAGCACCCAGTACCAGGTCGGGATCACTGCATCCCCATCGCATCCACCATCAGCACAGTGCAGGTTTTCCTCCTTGCTGAGACTCAGGACAGAGAGGTTGCACACAAAGGAATCCTTCATTTCCAGATGGTTCACATTTTCCTGTGGACTTGGAAAAAGTAAAATGATTCTTTAGCACCGAGAATAGCTGGCGATATTGAATTTGGAGTGTGCAGGCGGGGATTAGCCCAACGGAAATGCATGGTGGATGTTTCACGGGTGTTTTACTCATCCAGGGAGAGAATAAAAAATGTGGCAATGGTTATTTTGTGGGATATTTAATCCCTTCAACTAATTTTGCGTGAAACAGGCTTTAGGTTCCACTCCCTCCTCTTTTTTCTGGCTTTGTTTTTAAACTCTTCCCCACCTTCTTCTCTTCTCTCTTAGAAAAAGGAATGCAAACAAGAAATGAAGGATTTCCCCTTCCTCATCCTTTAACTTCTCTCCAATCGCTCCCCTTTTTCTTCAGGTGGGTCCCAGGAAACCTTTGACATGTTTTTCAATCTCAGTGCCCACACTGAGGCTCCTCATTCCATACCTTCAGCACCAAAAGCGTGAGCTGGCTTTAAAAAACGCTGAGCATGCAGCAGCTCCCAATAAATTTCACACCCCAGCACAAGTCCTGTTGTCGGGAACTGTTTTCATCCCTGCATTTGCAGGTTGCCTTCATTACTTCCTTCCCTTGGGTCACAAAAAGGCTGTTAGTGACATCTCCCATTTACCAGGTGCGGCAGTATAAATTCAGAGTAACTCCACTAAACTTAATGTGTTTAATGTAGATACTCGGAATCTGCACTGCTGCAAATGAGATCAGAATTTGTCCCGGCCACAGGAACCAGAGGGAGGTCAAATGCTTTACATACATTACCTCCTCTTCAGCATGCTAATGATGTCCAATTTCGAATGCTTTTCCCCAGACGCTGCAGTTCCAGGAATGGCACTAAAAGCATTAAAAGGAAGCACGGCAGACCTTGCCACCGGATGCCCGATGAAGGCACCTGATTGAAGCAAATGGTATGATGGTGAGCTGGGAGGGGGGAAATTCAGCACTTCCCAATGATACAATCACAAATCCACCCTTGCTGATGTCACTGCTCCTATTCCTGACTACCCAGAACACGCAGCACTGGCAGAAGTTACAATCAATGCTGGCCATGAGCATCCGTTTACAAGGGCGAGCAGTGATAGGACAAGGGGGAAGGTTTTAAAGTGAGACAGGGGAGGTTTAGGTTGGATCTTAGGAGGAAGTTTTTCACCCAGAGGGTGGTGACGCACTGGAACAGGTTGCCCAAGGAGGCTGTGGATGCCCCATCCCTGCAGGCATTCAAGGTCAGGCTGGATGTGGCTCTGGGCAGCCTGGGCTGCTGGTTGGCAACCCTGCACATAGCAGGGAGTTGAAACCAGATGATCATTGAGGGCCTTCTCAACCCAGGCCATTCTATGATTCTATGATCCTTCCTCCAGCTCAGGACCTCAGTGCTGGTACCCAAATGGTGGAACATGATCAAATCCCCACTGTGCTGGCCACAGCCCTTCCCCATGCCACTACTGCTGCTCAGGCTTCAGCTTTGCTTAGCATGGACCAACACCTCTCCCAGATTTCAGCTCAGCTGTGCTCTTCCATCTGCTCATGGTTTTTCTGACATCACCTGTGCAGCTCTATAGTTTGAAGACAGGCTGAAGCACATGTGCTTTAAAGCTGGATGTTAATTAGGAACGTTCAGCGTGTCAAATACATGATTAATGCACAGAGTTCTAATTGAAATGAACCAGAATTCCACGGGTCTGCTCTCCTTCCCTACTTCTGGGGGTAAAGAGCTTGTTTTTTTTAAAGCAAAACCAGGTCAGAGACTTGGCTGGTGTAAAGCAGCCTATTTGTATTGGAGGTGATGAAGGCTATTTGCTCCAGCTGAAAATGTGGCCTGAAAACTGAGGGCTGCATTAAAAATAATGAGAAAAATGTCACAACACTGCTCTGCATTGTTTTCTTATAAAGAAACATAGCTGCGAGGCATGATTAAGGGAGCTCATCATTCACATTGTAATTATGAGGTATTATTGGTAATATCATTTTAAATTTGCCTCTCGGTAATCCACTGAAGAAAATCTGATTTCAGCTCATTTCATGATCATGTTTTTGCCATCAGAATAATGCAGAACTGCTTTGTTTGGACCAGGTAACAGACCCCGTTTTCGTGGGGCAAAAAGGATCCTCATGACTGCAAAACAGGAAACAGTGAAGTCTTTCAGAACTCAGGGCGTTCAATATTAATTTCACTGTTTGCTTTTTGGAGGAAAGAAAAAAACCCAACTAACCCAAACACAGGCCGTGCAGCAAATGAAAACCTCTCCGGTCTGAACTTGCACAACTACAGCAGAACTTACAAGATGTTGCTTCAAGTCAGTTTTGGGACAGCTTTGCTTTGGCAATCCATAGCCAAAAGTCCAAATGATAACCTCCACACCAGGTTCTGGCCTATTCCCATCATCAGTCCTCTTGATATCCCAGAAGGTTGTTAATTGGATGTAACTGCCTGTGAATACTTGCAGCAAGCTGTCGAGTTTTAAAGCTGCTGAATGCTTTTTGCCTTCATTTTGGTTACGCAGCTTTGCCAAACTTTAATGATTTGAGATGAGATTTTACAGGTGAATAATTGCCTTCCAGGATCATTTTTTCTTTAGTTTCATTTAGCCCATTTAGTTTCATTTAGCCCATTTTACAAGCTTTTGTAAAGTCAAGAGTTTGCACAAGCTCAGAAATACCTTCCTGTGCAGAAAGCTCCATCAGCCCGGGGCTCACACTGCGGTGAGGCTGCATGGAGTTCCTAGTGCCATCCCTCCTGCTCAGCTCTTGCCTTGATTTAAAGCCTTTGTGTCCTGCTCCCATCGAGGTGGAGAAATGCTGCAGAGCTTTTGGTGAACAGGCATTACTGCGAATGGCACTGAGATCAGGAAGGAGCAGAGCCAAGGCTGAGCACTGCTGCTCAGACCTGAAGGAAAGGTGCTGGTCCTTACAATAAACCCACACCAAACTTAGTCCTCATTGCTGGTACGAGGGGGAAAACCCAGGGCACACCCCCAAGACACAGCCATTGAGTGCTGCAGGTATTTGCCACTCACAGCCCGAGCGCCTGGCTCAGGAAACCACCATTCAACACTGCCAAAAGGAACAGACTGACCCATGAAACCATCCCCAAGCAGCGCTGCTACAGGCTTTACATTGAATGAGGTGAGAGGTCAGCTCAGGCTAGCTTCTGCAAGTTGGCAAAATCATGGGCCCTCCCTTCTGCACCCAACCATGCATGCACTGAACAACTTCTCATCTGAGCCCATGGCCTCTAAAAACAAGGCAGGCAGCAGGAGCTAACGGGCTGCAAAAGGCAAGCTGCCTCTAGCTGGCAAGGGAATGTACTGAAGCTTTTTTCTCTCTTCCTCTGCCCTCCTCCTGCTTTTTTCTTCCCCCATTCCCTCTCTTCTCAGCCCAAAGCCCTTAATCTCAATGCTGATAATTGTAATTGCTCTGCTGTGTGGCCATCTGAGCAGCTCAGAAATGTCCACCTTGGGCCATTTCTGCTCATGGCGAGGCAGAATAAATAGAATAGGCACTCAGACTCCTCCAGAATTTCAATTTAAAACAAATACGGAGTCAAATGAAGATTAATCATCTTTCTACTGAAGGCTGGTTTTGGCCAGGAGCTCTGAATCCACATTGCCATTCAATCGGATAAAGAAAATGGTGATGGGACGGCAGCTGGAAGAGCTGCTGGGGTTGGGTTGGGTTCTCTCCAGACCCTTCTTGTTCTACCTACGACCAGAGCTGTGACTTAAATATTAGCTAGATGCTTCCTCCTTCAGCTGTCGTGCTTTGGCATGCAATCTGAGGATCATAGGGGGCTATGGCAAGCACCTTGCCCATGGAGAGTCAGCATGGCAAGGAGAAAGCTGCTGCACTGCAGGGCAAGAGCAAGCAGTGCCATTGGGTAAACTTCTTCCTCAGGCTGAAGAATCTTGCCTTACAGGCAGCAGGGTGGTGATGGGAACTGGGGAGAGCTGATGAGCTCATTAGTGCTTGAGGTGGTCAAAACATTGATGTCTTCCAGGGGGTATCAGGTGGGGAATGAGAAAGCAGAGACTGCAATCCAAATCTGTGTTACTCTACACCTCTGGTACCAGGACATTGCTTTTCCAGTCATGTAACCAACTAGAGATTAGAATTTTTAATTAGCTTCCTTAGCAGTTCTGGAAGGACCACACATTTCTCTAACAAGACAGCCCACTTATTACACAGGTCAGGTGGCTTTTCCACACTGCAGCCCTGCAGGGCTCGCTCCCTTTGCCCAGCCCCAGAAGCAACAGATGGGGTTCTGTCCGCTAACACATGAAAGGGGTTTGGCTGGAAATGTCCAACTCAAATGTGAATCTGGCCCATGATACAGCTAAATTTCCTTCCAGGTGAATTATCAAACCAGGGAAGAAGGCATCAACAACATTATTTGTCTCTCTTGCATCCTACAACGACGTTATTGCAACAGGGTTCCTATGAGCATTATCTATGACTTTGCTGAGTTTGCAGATCATCCCCTTATAACTGCAATAGTTTTGGGAGAGGTCAGAAAAGAAGCAGATCTTTAGGCCAGGAACCAGAAATTGCTATTTGGAGCTCATTACCTGACTGCCACTCAGTATAGGTGCTGATAAACAGACCAAGGCTGGCTCTTGCAGGCACTGCTGCCAACAGCTGCAGGGGCATCCAGCCCTGAGCTGCAGCATGCATGAAAGCAAAAAGCAAGACTGAGTACAGCCAGAAGCTCTAATCTGAAAATCCAAAGCGTAAGAAAAACTGCTGTAGCCCAGGATGAGAATAAGGTGACCCGCTGCCACTACAAGGTGACCCGTTCTTTCCCATTTCTGATGCTTCTGATCCCCCAAGTCCCCATGCAGCCGCACTGTGAAATCCATTTGAAACATCAGAGAGAGATTGTATATCGAGCTAAAATAAACTCATCTACCCACCCACCCCCCTTATAGACCAACAAAAGATTCCCCCCTTTCTCTGCTACGCCCAATTCACTGCCCTTTGGCTCAGCAGCTCAAGCACTTCATGGAAATAAAGCATGCATTCGGTCCTCTTGAAAATCCCCAATTGAGATGCTCGAGTTTATTTCATTCTGTTTTCTTAAGCCCAAATAGAAAAAGAGGTTTAGAAGCATAAAATATATATATATATAATAATAATAATAACCTGCCATTTAAATCCCGTTCAGGCAATTAGCTCACTGCTGGCTGCGTGAGCTTTTCATTGTTAGTTCCTATTTATACTGCTCTTTAAAGTTCATTAAAATCACTGCCGCTATCTCACATAGAACAACTCTTCAAAACATCAGTGTCACGCAGTCAATCTATGCTTTGAAGTTCTCTCCTGCATTCATTTCTTATATTTCTTTCTCTTAACGACTAAACCAGTTTTATGCTCTTCACAGTTATTCCGAAACCTGTTCATCCTGACACAGCACTGATATATCATTCCTTGCTCATAGCTATTTTTTCTCATTTCCATCCTTCTTTCTCGGCCCGCTTGCTTTGGCTCTCTGCTAAGTCCATCTCAGCTTTGTTTTTATATCCTCGTCGCTGTATTTTACGGCCCAGTAAAACCTAGAAAGCTGCTTCACAAAGCACACACGTCAGATCTTTGATGTTTGTGTTTGCATGGCAGCTCGCTGGAAATCAGCACCCCCCACATTGCCTTCCCCACCAGCTCTGCAGCAAGGCTGGATGTTAGGGACAATTTCTTCTCAGGTGGGCACTGGCACAAGCTGTGCAGGGAGATGGTGGAGTCAGCAACCCTGGAGGTGCTTAAGGAATGGGCAGATGCAGTGCTCACAGACATGGTCAGTGGGCAATGCCGGTGGTAGGTGGGCAGTTGGATTAGATAACCTCAGAGCTCTTTTCCAGCCTTACTGACTCTATGTTTCTAAGCCACAGGTCAGCTGCTCTAGAAGAACCCCAGATGTCTCCACTGTGGCCAAGTGACATGGCTCTAGCTGCCATAAATCTGTCCCAACAGAGATGGAGGGAGCTCAGCTTGGCTTGCAGCGTTGCCCCATGGCCAGTCCTGGGACAGAGGGTGCTGCCCCTAAGGCTTCTGTACCTATACAGGCAACTCAGAGGGCACAAGCAAGGATCAGCACTGCAGGGGGGTGACTGACCAAGGGTCTGAAAAGAAACCAGTTCTGAAGAGCATTAAGAGATGTTTTCAGTCTGCTGCTATACCTGCCAGGTAACATCGCCTCTCCTGGTGCTGCTCAAAGCACAGGTCAGAGAATTGGTCAGCAGGTTGGTGCTGGATACGTCCACCAATAGAGTCAGGATTACTGACCTTAGCACCTGCCCACACCCAACTGATTCTGGACTGGACACAGAAACACATAAAGACAGAATTACCTGTATGATTATTTAGAAATAGCCTTATGGAGAGATCACTTCAGCTCTTTATACTCAAATCTCTCTTTCTGAATAAAAATTATACTGATTTATGTTGTTGAAGTATAAAAATACAGTTAAAGCTCAACTCAGAGGTTACCTCACTGCATACTTTTGTTCCTACGCTCCTTAGAAAGTGATATTTCCCTCTGACCCAGAAGAACTGGAAAAACTTATATGCTGAGAATGAGCAGAAGACCTCTGTCAGGAGGCAGAGCTGTTTTTCAGCCTGCAGTAATTAACAAGTGCTGCAGACCATCACTTAATACGATACAAACAGCGCTGCCAAATCTCAGGATTATATCTGGAGCTTTACTCTCGTCTGCAGCATCTGGAAACGTGATTTTAAGAATATCTCAGCTCTGATATTTCTTATTTTCAAATGCTTTTCTAAATTCTGTGGCTGCCAGGGGAAGGCTTAGGAACACAAACTGTAAAGGCTATCAAAAGAAGAACAAAAAGTTCGGCATTAATATTTCTTAACTTTCTCTCTTTCCAAGCTGTCTCTTGAGCTGAAGCCTTGATCCACAGTGTTTTGGTCACCAGCAGTTGGTGGTGCTCAATCTGTCATGGTAAATAACGAATGCTGTGAGCCATCCCTTAGCAGTTTTACTAACAGTTCTGGCTGCCAAAGAAGAGGAGTCCCTCCAGGGCTCGGACTTGTTAACACCATTGTGTTTGCACCTTGTGCAGAGAAGGCACCACTCTGACTCTTCCGGGACTTCTGAAAGGGGAAAACGCTTCTTCCTCCACTACAACGTAAGTAACACAAGATGGGAAGTTATTCCATTTGGCTCAGCTGAATACGAAGAGCCAACACTTCCCAGGTCCCTGCTTGGTCTGCAGCTCCTTTGGCTCATCCATCACAAATCAAAGAGGGATGAGAAGGGCAAAGCTGCCTTTCTGGTGAGCCAGGGAGGGCTGCCCAGCATCCACACAGCTCTCACATCTCACTCTTCTGGTGAGAGCAAGGCAGAACCTCGCATCTCAGCAACAGGCCTACAGCTGAAGTGGGTTTATCCAGCAGTCAAGCTCTGTGCTTGTTGGAGCTGATCAAGAACCTGTGAGAAACTTCTATGGGAATACGCCTTCTTTCATGGACAGCTATTGAAAGAGAGTTCACACATCACTCAGGACTTCAGATGAACAAAACATGAGAAGGTTTTGATTCTCCCTGAACCCATTCTGCTCTCAAAGTGGATCCATTCACCAGAGAACTCTCCAAGCCCACAAGGCCCTTCTCAGAACTCTGGCTCTGGCCCCTCATTTTCACATACCAGGGAAGGCAACAACCACTCCAGTACTGATTTAGCCCCCATGGCAAGAAAGATTCTCCAACACAGCTCCCAACACAAACTCAGTGCTACCTATCCCACCACCATTGTAGTGCGCTACTGGGGCAAGAAGGTTGCCCAAGACCAGCACAACAAGGGTTAACATCAGAGTACTGCAATAAATGCACTGTCAATTTAATCTGCTTTTTACAAAGCCGATTTGTCTGCCTTTTCAAGATATTCACCACTGGAGTCTTGAGCATGAGTTGAAGGAGGGGGTGGAGAGAGGCAGTGAGCATGAGCAGGGTTTAATGGGGCAAAGTGAAGGGCCATGAACAGGCAACTCTCCCTTGTTAAACCCAGAGAGAAATTCTGGGTTCAAATGCCTAAAGCAGGCTTCCGTGGGATGGAAATTGTTTTTGCTCTGGTTATTGTCATCCTGGGTTTGGGTCCTAAATGTTTACCTCTCTGTTCAGAGCCTGAGGTTCAGTTTCTGTGACAGTGCAGGTGCTGATGGACAAACACAGTTTCCAGATGGTGCTGGAATCCCAAGACAGAACAGCCCTCCCAGACCTACTGAGCTGGGCAGCAGGCAGAGACAGCACAGCCCTCTGTGCACTGCCCCTCTCTGCCCCCCATCACACCTCCCTGGCTCCCAGCAATGCTGTGTCTTGCACAGAGGCACTGCCTCCAAATGCAGGCAGGAAACTCAAACTGGCAGCACTGCCCTCAAGGTGTCCAGCTTCAAAACCTGTCTGCAGCTCCTTGCCTCCTCCTGCTCTCCATTCACCACTGCAGGGTGAGGTCTGTCAGTGGTAGCTTCCATTGCCACACAAGGTGCCCCTTGGTGTACATTCACAGATTCTCTCATATCCTCCAAGCTCTTCTGAAGCCCTCCCCCATCAGCCTTGCTCTCACACAAGCTTGTGCTGTGGGTCACAGCGATCTGTAGCCAGAAACTATACTATAAACCAAGATTTTGGGGCTGCCCCATCATGCAGGCTAGATCCAGACAAGTCACCAGTGCAGGAACCTGCACGTGAGCTGTGCAGTGGAAAATGAGTAACCAGAGCTAAGACTGTGATAGTATCTCTGAGAATAATCACGCACTGAGCTCCTACCATGTTGTTTATAAAGGCAGAGCAGGCAGCAATCCAGGCACAGCCACGTGGGAGCAGCGCAGGAATGAGCACACGAGGCCCCTTGTTTGCACAGACAGGACATAAAACAGAGACAGGGAATTTATTCCACCTTATACTGGGCTGGACCGGGGCTTCTCCACTCTCTGCTCAGTGGATTAGCAGCCACTAACAATGCCTGTCACTGCAGCTCTCCATTTCATTTCCAAAAACTTGATTCTGTTTGTAATTTCTCATACCTGCTAATCTCTCCTTGACGTCCTCTGGAGCACAAGTTGTGCTGAGCCATGCGCCATAGGCTCACACAGCCAGCTGCCTGGCTACCTGCTGCAGCAAGGCCAAGGCAGTGAGCAGGGTTTGGGTATCTTGGTTGCAGGGTTTCTGCCTATGGGAACAAAAAGCAACAGGCATTTTAGAGATACACTGAACTGAACTGGTAAGTCAGTGTGGTGCTACCAAGGGCTGCGACCGCTCATCTGTGCTGCTCTAAAAACCTTTCAGAGTTACTTCTGCCATCTCACAGAAGCTTCCAGAGCTGTTATCCCCTCCTCCTTCTCAATGTAAAACTCCAATGACCCTTTTAAGCAGCAAGGTAGTGCACAGAAGCAACCCTACAGAAATAAGCCTTCGCAGTCCAGCAACCATGGGCCACTTTGAGGGAAGAACACAGGCTGCAAACACAAGGGAAGGGATTACGAAGCACCTGCTGCAAAGAAAGAGGCTTCTGTTTCCAGCAGCAAAAG
The DNA here is from genome assembly GCF_039878825.1 of Excalfactoria chinensis. Taxonomy (NCBI): domain Eukaryota; kingdom Metazoa; phylum Chordata; class Aves; order Galliformes; family Phasianidae; genus Excalfactoria; species Excalfactoria chinensis. Next base: position 2,559,097 of record NC_092841.1, read on the forward strand.
GTTTCTTTGGCACAAAAATAAGCCCTGAGGCCACGTCTGATAAGAATTTCCTTCACTCCTGAGCCCTCCCTCTGTTGGTGCATCACCATTTCCACACTCCATCCCTTAGAGGCTGCTCCTCAGCCACCAGCACCAGGTGATGGGGATGTGACAGCAGCACTAGCACCATTTGGCTGTGTGCTTTGCAACAGCACAAAGACGTGCTGTGACGTAGGGCACAGACCTCAACTTCTTATGGCAGCCTGGAACATCACAGCCTCCACGTGCTGCTCATAAAAGGAACGTGACGAACTGCTTTGCAATGTGTTTCTCCTATTTTTCCCCTCTTTCTCCTCATGCTCCAAATGAATGCATTTGGCTGGGGTGAGAAAAGGGGGAGAAGGACACTGGGAGTTATTCATTTATTGCAGCCCTTTCTACATTGCATTTTTCTCCCCTTACAACCAGCCCTGGCTGGTTTCCCAAGCAAGAACAGAGAGCCGGAGGTCCATCCATCTCTATTTAAATGCCTTTTGTACTGAATTGAATCATTGTACTTCTATTTTACTCCGAGGCTAAAGGTGACTAACTTAAAGGTGATTATCTTTTGTTAATAGCCTGCATTAGTGAACGAGATCTCGGAATTACTTTTGTAATCCTTACCCATGCTTTAATGTTGCTATTATTATTAATATTGCTCTTTAAAACACACTTCTCTCCTGCCACATAGAGGCAGAGGCTGCTGGTTCTCACAGAGATGGTGGAAATGTTCCTTCCATGATCACTGGGGAAGAACCTGGAGCATCACACACAGCTCTCTGTGCAAGCATTGCCACGAAGGCAATGTTTAACCCAACTCAGGATGGATGGACACTCAATAGGGACAGATTCTGCACTGTCCTTCACCATTCTGCATCAGTTAGACAAAGCATTTCACCTTTAGACAAACCCATCCTCAGCCTTCCATCCCACTGCAGGCCCCGGGGCTCCGTGGCAGGGCTCCTGAAATATCCCATTAGGAAATCCCTGCAAAGCATAAAGAATTGGCATGAGGCTTATATTTTCCATGGCCTCGATTTTCTGCTGTTTCTGCTTTAACAAATGACATTTGTCAAGCTTCACTCGCATCATCTGCTCAGCACCACCCTATTGAAGACTCCATGCCAGGGAGACCACCCCTACCCACTGAGCTCCTCACAAGGACACCTTCTTGTACCCACATTTCCATAAGCAAAACAAGACTGATTTGAATAATGCTAACAAGATACTGGGATAATACAGCAACAGAATTAACATGCATTCATCTGCTCTAGCTGAAACACACGGCACTTCACACCAATGTACGTACTGCACTTTGCTTCTAATGTCTCTATCTGTTCTTTCTTCTCTTTCTCCCATGTTTATATTACTTTTTGCCACCTCTGATGCAGGGGAAACGAACTAAAGGTTTGGAGAGAAGTGCATAATTTGGTTCAAGACAGGTTAGCATTTTCTAACATCATCAGCACTGCACTCGGGTATGAAATGTGCAATTTTGCCAGCATATTCAAGGTAAAAGGTAAAAGCCTTGCTATTAGAGACAAAATGTTATGAACTTCTAATGCTAACTATTATTATTAAACAGCTAAATGTCCAGAGGTAGAGAGAAGAAATACATTTCCCACACTGAATTTTAAGCTGTGAGGTACATAAACAAATGATGTATTTTTTCCACGTAAAATGTACATTAGAATACTATTATTAAGCCTAAAACATCGAGCACTGAGATGTAAGGAACCAGCTCTGCCACCTCATCATCACGCACTACTTTCCTGCCGTGTTTGGTACCTTTTGTGACCCCAGAAGTTAACAACAAAAGGGCAACAGAGCTGTGCAGAGTCTGGAGCACAGATCTTATGGGGAGAAGCTGAAGGAATAGGATGGGTCAGTATGGAGAAGAGGAGGCTCAGGGGAGACCTCATAACCCTCTACAACTCCCTGACAGGAGAAGGGGTAAATGCTGCATTGAGTGACATGGTTTAGCTGCATGGTGGGGAGGGATTGATGGTTGGACCTTAGTGGTCTTTCCAACATTAATGATTCTATGATTCCAGAGCCTGTTCTCCACCTGCAGGCAGCCAGCTTGCACCAGCCCACCTTTTCCTTATTGAAATTAGTCTAGATTGCTGTGGTGTGCAAGGTGAGCAAGATCTGCTGCATCAAAGCCACCAAAATAACACGTTTCAAGCTACACCTTCACACTTGCATCAGACTAAGTGCAGCACCACTACAGTCAAGAGAACTGAGCCAGGAAGCATCACCAACCAACCCCAATGGCAAACCCCTCTGACCCATTCCTTCCCCACACAGAGCAGTTTAATTTAACTCACTGAACCACAGCAAGAGCTGGCCCTGCTCCCACCAGGCCTAGCAGAGCAGCACAAGCCCAGAACCAGAACCAGGGAGATGTGGTAATGAGAGACATGGTTAGTGGTCAGTACCGGTGGTATATATATACATATAAGTGAATGGTTGGACTAGATGATCTTAGAGGTCTTTTCCAACCTTAATGATCCTAAATAGCTTCCATTTTTGTGGCTGTAATCAGCCCTGAGTGCCAGCCTGGTTCAGCAGGCCCAACACGGCGATCCAGGTAACAAGCTTAAAGCACAACGCTGATATCCCACGTTTGGTTTTCCAGCAGGAGTTCAGCAAGCGGAGAGAAATGCTCTGAGCAGCAAAAGGGAGGAAAAAATATATGAGGAAAAAAAAAACGTAGCAGCGTCTGTTTCAGAAAATAGTACTTGGCTTTTCAGCATAAAAAGCTTACCAGTCCGAAATTTTCCAGTGTTCCCATAAAAATGAAAGCCATAAAAAAGGATTTCCAATTCCAAAACATACATCTTTTCAACTGAAAAGCTCTCAAAAGTAAATAGTTTTTGTTCAGCCATGATGTTCTGGCTTTGAGTTACTGGTAGAGCATGGCTGGTTTTAGAAAATAGCAGATACATTCCAGAGAAATTTGTATCTCATTATTTTCTTATTATTATTGTTGTTGTTTTAAATGAAAGAAAAGCTTTGGAAGGAAAGTTTCAACCCCAGCTGTGGTTAGGAGCTCTGAATGTGCCCAGGACTGGACTTAACCTCACCTCTGAATGACATCTGTCCTCTGCCTGGAGAACAAGACTGAAGATGCCCCCAAAAGCCAGGACCTCAAGAAATATTCCATGCTTCTTTCTCTCTGGCATGTAGAAATACCACAAGAAGAAATTCCAGCTCCTAGCTGGACTGGAGAAGAGCGGAGGCAAGTGGGAATGAAAATCTTCTGGAGGGATGTTCACAAGGCTGAAGTTTTTGTCTGAATTTGGATGAAAGATGGAGAGAAAGGCAAATTCATGGGATAAAGGAGGTGGGAGGGAAAGAGGCAGCTTGCATTTCAGCAGGAAGCTTCAACAGTCGTGCATTTTTTAAGGGCTGAAAAGGGTGGAATTAGATCACACACCATCCCACCAGCAGCAGGGACAGTCTGAACTGGAACAAGCTCAAACTACCTACACTGAGAGGTAAGTGAAGAATGAGGCCCAGCTGAGCACTCAAACCCACACCCAGCACCAAACACGCTCTTGTCCACCTACATTCAAACTGAACAATATTCATTCTGAATGGGATAAAAATCCCCTGAAACCACTGAAGGCATGTACATGGCACATCAAAGGAGCCTGACTCATCTAACTTGCCTTCCTGGACAGCAGGAAGCTGGGTGCCCAATATCCATGTGGTGTTTCTCCTCTCCCTTATGTACCACGCTGCTTCCCACTCTCACACGGTCTCCATTCTCAGCTCTTCTCATATCCCCATCCAAAACAGCTCCATCAAGATCAAGAGGATCACAAGCCCTTGTGCACAGCTCACCAGCAGCATGTTGGAGTTCAGCTGAGCAAGAAGGTACAGTGAACCACGGGCCAAACATGCAACGAGTATTTTGATTTAAAGAGTTGTGCTGTGGTGAGAATGCACGTGCAGGTTGGAAGGAAGCAGCACAGAAGGGGGGTTTCCTTCCTCAGCCCCTGCCATCTGGTAATAGGCTGTGGAAATCATCTGACGCCACGCAGAGCGGTTGGGGAGGACCCCATGGCACAGGGAACAGCTGGGGCTTTGTGTGGCTCCACGTGTTTTCCTCCTCAGCCAAAGTGTGAACTCAATAGAGGAACCTCACAGACTTCAGCATCTTGTTCATGGGCAGCCAATGGTGAGGAGGAGGAGGAGAGAGGGGAAGGAGAAGGAATCATTCAGTTATAAGAGTCCTACAAAGCTCATCTAGTCCAACTGCCTGACCACTTCAAGGTGACCCAAAAGGTAAAGCACATTAATAAGGGTATTATCCAAATGGCTCCTGAACACGGATAGGGTTCTCTTAAAGCACTCACCAGGAGACTGGACAATGGATGCAATTGTATCCCAGTAAGTGTGAGGGATGCAATTGTATCCCAGTAAGTGTGAGAGCACCTGGACCAGTTAGAGCTCAGGTGTACACAACAAAGGTTCCTGACAGCAGCTACAGGGCAGATTTAAATTGATGTGGTTAGCTCAGCACTGCCCTCCTTTGTAATTGAATGTGACATTTTCCAACACGTCCAACCCTTAGCCAGTTTCTCACTTCAATAAGGCATACACTAAGAATATCCTCTGGCCCCAGTACTGCAGGTATGATTCCCTGGTATTTGGAGCAGCAAACCAGTGAGGCTCTTTTTATTCCCATTTTTCTATGCTCCATTTTCAAAGTCCATGGGAATGAACCACACAAGAGCATTCAAAATAAGGCACGCACACACCAAATTTATTGGCTGTTGCAGCCCCTTAAAATATATTCCCCACAAATTGCCATTGAACAAAGAACTATTGGGAGCAACCTGCTGTGCACACAGCAACCTGGAGCTGGATGAAGACATCCCTTGGGGTCTTGTCCTGACTTCATGTCCCACAGCCAGTTCCAACAGACCAGCTGCTGTCTTCCCACACCCCACACTAAGTTAACAAAAGCAGCAGCTCTTACCTGGAAGATCTGCATGGTGTGGCAGGACAGCAAAGCCTGGATCCCAAGCATAAAAATGGCTGCAATGGATTTAATGCTCACTGAGTATTGAGGAGTGTTTGCAAACTGAATAAAGCGTGCTTCCCAGGACAGATGCCTCTTGCTAGCTGAACATACATTAAAGACAACGGTTCCCACCTCCTGCTTCAAAACACTGCACATGTGATGCCATAGCAGAATTTGCTACCAGCATCATCCAAACTTTCCCATTCTCAGCCATCATTGCTTGTTCTACATTTTCAGCCTTTCCTGGGACAGGAGGCAGCAGCAGGTCAATGCCATTCAACACTCTCCTTTGCTGCTGACCTCCCCATCCCACTGTGAACACAAAACCTCACCTCCTCCCATCTCCAACCTCACACTCTGCAACCCGAGCCCTTTCCGTAGCCCAGAAGCTCAGCCTTTGCTGCTCTCAGTAGGAACCACACTGGCTCCATTAATCATCTTTCCCTTGCCTGACACCCAGGCATCCCACCTCTCATGCTGCTGCTGGCATCTCCACTTCTGCACCATGCACACCCAGCACCATTTGTTCAGCCTCACCATTTCTAAGCCATAACCCGCTGGGCTGCACAGTATCTCTTTTCCTATTCAGATACAGTTCTAACAACAATCTGGATGAGATCATACAGAGAGGAAATGACACTTTCTGCCTGTTCTGAGGACCAAATGGCAGCATTATGCTGTGAAGTGCCACAGACATTTGATAAAGCCGTATTTGTAGCCATTCCCTCCCTTCCCAAAGCAAAACATGAAGAGGAGGTTTTCTCCCGATGTCTGCAATACAATGAAGAAGAGGTCATGGCAAGGCAGGAATTAGTCACTTCTCCCAGGTAACAGTGAAAGGATGAGAGGAAATGGCCTCAAGATGCACTAGGGGAGGTTCACTTTGGATTAGGATAAACTTCTCCTAAAGAGTGGCAATGCATTGGCACAGGCAGCACAGGGAGGTGAGGGAGTCACTGTCCCTGGAGGTGTTCAAGAACCATGGAGATGTGGCACTGAGGGACATGTATTATTGGCCAATATTGGCAGCAGGCATATGGAGAGACAAGATGATCTTAGAGATCTCTTCCAAGCTTAGTGATTTTATGATTCCATGAATGAGGCAGAAGCATCTTCTCGTGAAACCAACAGCTGAGAAAGCCCAGGTACAGCCCAACTAATTGGTTTCTATCAGCCACAAATTGCTCGCTCCCCTCCTAGCAAGTACAGCAGACACAAACAACTTCTCTACACCTGGAAACATAAATTCAGCTTCCATAATATCCAGCATTTGGGAACAGTGCTGCTCAGCTCCCCTGCCTCTTTCACAGCCGTATACAGACAGAACACTGAGCCCAAAGCCCAACAGAAAACGCGATCCTCTCTGGGGGGAAATATCAACTTTTCAGCCAAAAAGTGCAAACGGTGTCCCAGAGTGCTTTGAACTTAATGAGGCATGTTATTTTTAACTTTTATAGATGAATATGTCATTAAAAGCAAACATATTTCTAGGAGGGGAAGGGGGAAAAAAAAAAAGGTTGAATTCCCTGCAGTTTGGACTCCTTCGAGGCCACCTCTACTTTCAACATGAGATAATGGGTTGTAAAAAGAAGACAAACACACTGGGCACCATTTTCCTTTCCACACGGGGCATCACAGCGTTGCTTCCAAACAGATACCAAAATCATTTCCTCTCCTTTAAAACATCATTTGGTACTCCTGTCTAACCAAGAGCCGGGTCTCCCCGTGCCAGCATTGCCATCTGAAGGCAGAACGTGGGAACCCAGCCCAAGGCAGATGGCTCCATACCCAGTCAGGCACAACAACCAACAGTCAAAATCCATAATCGTAAATTGAACTGAATTGAAAGCTCTGTGCAGGCAAGGAATTCAGTTCATTTTGGGGTTTGTTTTATTTGTCCTAAGGGCAACTGGCGCAGATGAGATGTAGGAGGGGAGCTTGAAATCAATCTTCCTAGAACGGCTTCATCCCAGCAAAAACATCCATGCACAAAGCAGCTTGCAGCAAACGATCATCTGGTGGCTAGTTTTGAGTTATAGCAGCACAAAGTTGGGCTCTGACTCCATCTCTGGGCATTCAAGCACTCTGCACCAGAAGCACTTGCAATCCAAAGATACAGTTTTCAGTGCCAAAAGAAATCAGGTTTCCTTCACACAGGATCTAAAGGTGGATTTAGGAATCACTGCGGAACCACACTGAGAGCAGTTTTGCTCAAATCCTCTGTCCATCTGCTAATCTTCCACCTCCCTCCAGGAAGCACGTGTCAATGGGACGATGTAATGGCTTTATCCACACAGATCTCACTGCTCCTCGCTCCCACCAGGCTCTCTCACACTGGTAAGTGTGGGCTCCTCAGAACTCACAATGTGAGGAATGCTGAATTTTCTCCAGGAAAAACAAACTCATCTCCCAGGTCAGGGAAATGTGACTCAGTTGTAACATTAGCAAAGCCTCTTTTGGACAGAGGTGAAGAAGGCAGACATAATCACCATTCTTCCCTTAGTCTAATCTGCTGTGGCTCTGGTGCAGATCCCAGAATCCATCCCAGCAGCACCATTACAGCATCTCCAAAGAGGCACAGGGAGAATGAAGGCTCCAGCTCTGCTTTACTTAGAGGCAAACGCCCATTCCTAAGCTCTACAGCTCCCAAAGCTGCCAGATATTGCTTCCCCTCAACAGCAATGGGGACATAGGGATATCCTTCAGGACTTGATTTACTGAAGGATTACAAACATCACTGGGAAGCTTTCAAGCCAAACACACATTGCATTCCCAGATGTTCTGCAAGGAACAGCACGATCTCTGTTTGCACCCCTTTCCTACCAGCAATCTGCAGCCACATCAGTGCCATCGGCCTGGCAACAGGAGGACACAGCAGGAGCCAGAGCACAGCTGGGAACAGAGCAAAAGACCTGGGCAGAAGAGTAGCAGGTGTTTGGCACATCCCCTACCTGCACGTTGGGCAACGAGGACCATCCAGCAGCAAGGAGCTCCCTGCAGGACACTTGGCCATCAGGCAACCAGTAACTAAAATGAGATCTCCAGTTCTTGGTCAGACCAGAATCCAGGATGGGAAAAATGGGGAGGGAGCAGCAATTCCAGAACTGATTGTGACAGACAGCAGTTGTGCTTGTGTGTGCCCAAGGAGCATCAAGGCTTCGGAATGCCTTTGCCTTTCTTCTGATAAGAACACACAATGAAAGCTTACTCCATGGTAGCACAGTGTCTTGGTTTCAGCTGGGACATACACCATTTCTGACATGGGTGAGCTCCAAACCAGCTCTTTAACATTGCTGGCTCTAAATCTCTGCCTCTCTGGAGTAAGTCCTCATGGATTTATTCCAAGCACCAGGCTGGGTTCCCAAACGGTGCCAACCAGATTGTAGGCCAGTGGAGCCCTGCCAACCTACACTAACTCTGTATTTACAAGTATTTACATCTACTTTCAATAGGTAGAATTTAGAGATTTGGAGAGGTCAGGGTGTTTAATGCGCACTAAATCTCTCCATATTATAAAAAAAGCAGCATTAAATCAGCAGGGTGAATAAAGGGGCAACAGGCTGACATTTCACAGGCCTCGGCTTTTGGACATAGGCCACATATAGCCAGGACAAAACCCACAGGCATGGCCCTGCAGCCTAATTCCAGGAAACCATGCAGGGAGGTGGTATCTACTTCAGTACTTATAAGTCCTGAGGTGAATAAGGAGCGAGGTGGCTGTCAGCTCAGGAAGCTTCATGCCTCTGGGTTAAGCGGGCAGCCATGAATCATCGAATCACAGAATGGCCTGGGTTGAAAAGGACCATAACGCTCACCTCATTTCCAACCCCCTGCTGTGTGCAGGGTCGCCAACCAGCAGCCCAGGCTGCCCAGAGCCACATCCAGCCTGGCCTTGAATGTCTGCAGGGATGGGGCATCCACAGCCTCCTTGGGCAACCTGTTCCAGTGCATCACCACCCTCAGGGTGGAAAACCCCTTCCTTCCACGTTGTGCCACTCTATGCAGGTTAACTCACAAACCCTGTCTCTGAGCATCCCCACGCACACCAAGCTTCACCCCAGGCAGAAGGAACATCAGCGAGCTTTTCCAGAAACTGACAAAAAAAAATCACTGGAAGGGTGGCATTGCTTTTAAAAAGGGGTCAACAGCGGGTCGTGGATACAAGAAAATAGGTCGTGGCATCTTAATTGGGAAATCATGACTTTGGGGCTGTCCTCATGCCCATAACACAGCCAAGACCTTTGTTCCAAGCGCTACGCAAAAGCCAGCCCTATTAGACAAAATAATTTTCCAAGCAAATTCTCATTGAATAAATCTTTTACGCTGAAGGGAACATTTTTCAGTACTCTGTTTTTTAACACCATTAACTTTAACTGTCAAGCCTGACAAGTATGGAAAAGTGTTTTCTTACAAAAGTTAATAGGAAAAAAACTAAAAGGAGTTTTTTCTCACTACAAATGAACTCCCCATTTTGCCACTTAGCTCTAATTGCTATTTTTCTCCGTCCCAAATCGTTTTTTCCTCTCCAAGATCTGGACTTTAGGGAGTCTGAGTAGACAGGCTTTAATGCTTGTTTATAGAAGTCCTGTACCGTGGGTGTATTGTAATGAACTAATTATACTTAAGAGAAGGATCTGTGAACAACCATGACCTGTTAATCCCATTCACTCACACACTCCTGGTTTTCTCCCTACTGTTTCCAAGTGTCTGCATGAATCCTACAACATATTCAGGAACCTAGAAAGACACTTGCAGGCTTGCAGATCCAAATCAAGACCTAAATTAACAGCCACATCAAGGCGGCACACAGCACACACCTCAGCAGGGCCGCATCCCTCCTGGCTTTACCTTCTGAGCAGTGCACTTGGGTTCAGGTGTCCCCTTGGTTGGTAGAGAGCGCTGTGAGTGGACAGGGAACAAAATCCATTTATATAATAAACAAAAAATCCCCATGTATAATAAACATATAAACTCCCCATATATAATAAAGATATAATCCAGCTTAGCTGTGCAGGCAGATGTGCTGCGGGAGCCCCTGCTGCCCCAGCACACCACTGCAACCAGCTGGAATGCAAAAGGATAAAGCCCCCAAATGACTTAAAACATGTAACTCGATTTGGAAATGCCCACACTGGTGGGATTTGTGTCAATTTACCCCCCTAAGTCTCCAAACCTTGTTAAGCGGTTCCCAAACCATTGGGGATCACTTCTGTAGGCTCCCAGGAGGGGCAGCCACCAGCACGCAGCTGTGTTTGCACTTCTCATTTCCAAGCAGGTGAAAGAATCAATATGAAGCTAAGTGAATTAATCTGGATCTAGAATGCTTTAATAAATAACAAGGCCTGCAGAAAACTCAGTCCTAGTCTGAACGCACCCACCTTCAGCATCCCTCTGCTGGGTCCTATCTTGTCTGTCTGCTGTGCTGAAGTCTGCCTTTGGTTGTTTCCATGCCTCCCTCCAGCAGTGTTCAGCTCTCACCACCGTCTTCCCTCATCACACAATGCAAACCTTCAGCCTCCAGGGGAAGATGTGCTTTCCCGTAACTTAATAATCCCTAAAACCCTTCTCTCAATCCTCTCCAATTTATCAACATCTCAAACTACCGAAGTCCCAGCTGGAAACTGTAGGAGGAGCACCTTCCTCCTTGTCTCCAATATTCCTCCCTTTTGTGCTGCCAAAGAAAACATCCCTCTTTTTTTGCCCCTCTCCCATGCAGGGTTGCTCTTTGGCCGTGGGTTCTCACAGATCTCCAGTAATTGATCCCCCAGACCCAGCCCAGCCCTATGTGGGCTCTATGAGAACACGCTGCTTGTTTTCATCCAGGTTACTAATGGAATGTAAATCAACCTGCACTGCTGATCTGTCCTTTAATTTATTTATCTCTTCTTCATATTTTGACCTCACCTCAAAGATGGATCAGCGATAACTCCTGAGCTCAATTAGAAACACGTCCACCCGCTGATGAATTCCCATTTAAAATCAGAGATGACAGCAGTTTTTTTTTTACCCATTCCAGAAGTGCCTAATTGGTTTTCTATCATTTGGGCTTTATATAAGAAGTTACTCGGAGCCAAAACAACGCTTTCACAGGAGCTCAGAGTCATTCAGGCTGCAAGGAGGTCACCCAACCAGCCCTACTGCTCAGAGCAGGCTCAGCTCCAGGCTGGTCCACCATAGCCATGGCTGATGGAAGCCAATGACCTCACTATGATTACATTTATCAACACAACTTGTAATCTTCCCGGAGAAAAAAAAAATATCTAATTAGACGAGCACCCTATTCTATAAGCCCATGTTGACTGACACTGCTTACATGAATCCCTCTAATTCTTTACTAATTACACGTACTATCAGCAATTCCATTATTTTCTCTGGGATTAACGTCAAGCAGAAAAAAAACTGTAGTTATGTGAGCCACCTTGTTTATCCCCTAAAAAATAATAGCACTAAAGTAAACGTCTTCCACACAGGCATAACCTGCTGGTATTCATTATCTCTAATTAAGAGCTACTATATGATATTCTTTCAGTATAAAGGGTTCTTTCTCGTTATAAGACCTGCTCACACAATCTTGCCTCTCCCCCGAAGAAACAGAAATATTTGTTGAACTCTCCAGAATGCTGCACAATATTACCAGCGCGATCGTTTCCACGGAGCACTGATCTATTGTAAACTTAATTATATCATTCAAGCAAGAGAGCTGCATTTCTATGGGGATTTCATTTGGAAAGCCATATGTTGGAGCCTTGTACTGCAAATACTAAAAATGTGCTCGGAATTCCTAAAATTACACTTGAAAATATCCAGACACAGAAACAAACGCATCTAACATAGAAGAAATTCTATATCAGGCCTCATTTTTACAGATCAAGGGGAACTGATGACAGGATGTAAAAATATAGTAGCAGCTTAGGTACAAGGGACTGATTTGATTACATTTGTTATGTGCAAATAGAATAAAACCCAAACGAGTAATGTATCTACTTGATGATTTAAAGCGCCAGCTTAACAAAGCTGAAAATAATTACAAAGCAAAACAATTGGGGGAAAGAATTTGAGCAGGAATTTGTGAATGATAATTGGGAACTGCTCGAGACCATTTGCTGGCTCGATGAAGAACCACAATCCTGCAGGCTGTGGCTGAAGGCAGCCACATGTGCAGGGCGAGGGAAAGCCAAGGCAGATAGATTGGGAGGCTCTTCCCTGTGTCAGACACGAATCATGAATGGCAGCGAGCACCAGACAGCAGCAAGGAATGGTACCAGAGTGGTACAGGGTGTCATGCATGGATTGAAGGAGAACAAATACACTGGGACAAGATGATTGATGGGTTGGTGGTTGGACTAGATGATCTTGGTGGTCTTTCCAACCTTAATTTTATGATTCTATGGAAATAGAAAATGAAAGTCCTTCATCTCCGTATGGGTCAAAGATGGGGATCCATAAGCAGAAAATACGTGGCAATGGACAACACCAGCAGGATCTGTGCTGGAGCCATCCCTGGGTTTGCATTCAAACCAGAACACATGGAGGTCAAACCCCAAGCTCGTGTCTGAATTCAGTGCATCCCCAGCACTGTGCCCATGGAGTCTGGAGGAGAGGTTTTGGGGTGGCTGCTCCACAGCCCCATGTGCCCTGCTCACAGCAGTGCAGACAGTGCCTCAATCAAACCTAAAGGCTCATCCACCAGGGTTAGCATCCAAACAAAAACAAGGGTATCACTGCACGCAGCAGCAGGCTGATGGCACACAGTAAGCAGTCAGGATGCACTGTATGGCTGAGCCAGAGAGGTCATGCCAAGACCTCCTTGTACGTTTTCCCTCCAACCCACAATACACAGAATGCTCCACTCTAATGGGGTGAAGCAGAGAGACAAACAGCCCGCTGCAGAGGCACAGACACAGCACTCAAGTCTTGCGAAGGAGCAGCTCCTCTGGTCAGGACTACTCTGCAGAGCAGAGCTTTGCAGGGAAGGTCCTTAAGGGTTAATGCCCTCCTCATCTCTTCTCCTCCCTCCTCCCCACTCCAGTGAAGGATCCTTGACAAAGAATCTGCATTCAATATGCACCAAGAGAGGCTCCGGTCTGGGCTTTTTAATAAAGAGCAATTCCTTTGCATTCTCAGGTGTCCCTTAAAATCAAGCCCTGATATTTCTACTGCGTTATTACCACCGTCTGTAGATGTCTTCAGACTCAGAAAAGCCATTTGCTCTGCAGGTATGCTTTGCCCCTGCGGTGCTAAACAGTTCCTCTCTGTTAAGAAAAGCCCCTCTGGAGGAACTGGTACTTGGAGCCAATTAATGGACCTCTCCCACCTCCTCTCTTGCCAGTTTTTCTTGGCAACAGCATCCAGTCCCCACAGCTGAGACATGCGGTCCCTACAGTGTGCCATTAAGCAGCAAAATTGGGGAAATAGTACGTGTGACCTCAGCAAGGAGGAGATGCTGTACTTTTTTCTAACCTTCCTAATGATGCACTTCATGTTTCAGCCCTTGTGACACCGCTAATTAAGTCTGAGGAGCGAAGGGGGCCGCATGGCACAGATAAATTTACCTCTAAGGATGAGGAAAGCCCCGTGATTACAAACAAGGGAGAAGGGTGTTCCTGGAACCACAAGGACATGGAGGGGAGCACCTCCAACACTGGGGCAGCTGCAGAGAGCCCCACAGTGGGTCCCAGCCCTGAGGTCTGGGCTGAGAAAGAGTCACACTGTGCTGCCTGATGTTGTTCGTGCTCTGCCCTGTCCTCCACTACAATGCTCATAGACAGCCCTGGGCTGACAAGAAAGGATTGCATTCAACTCCCCGAACTACTACATAGAAAACTCACTCCATTCTGGAAGCAGAAAGAATGAAGAGGAGGGAATTTAGGTCCAGGTTAAGTTTAAATGCAAGATTTGGAATCGAGAGATCATGCTTGGGTTCAGATTCACAGATTCTTATCTCTTCAGATGTAATACTCTGACCTCCTGCATAGCACAGGTCACACAACTGCCATCAGAAAAGTCTGTTTTGAGGCCCTTAACTTCTGTTTGAGCTACAGGGTATCCCAAGGAGGACACGCATTCTTGATTTGGGGAGGCCAAACCATGGAGAATCCATCGCATACCCCGTTAAACTGTTCCAGAGGTTAATTACTCTCCCTGTTAAAAATTTGTACCTTATTTCCAATTTGAATATTTCTGGCTTCAGCTTCCAGCCATCGGACCTTGTCATGCCTTTGAGTGCTCAATTAAAGAACACTAAAGCATCAGATCCTATTTCCATCTGTCCGTGCTTAAGCACAGAAAGCTCAGTAACTGCTTCTCATGAGGTTTTCAACAGGATCTGAGCGACCAACAGTAACATTTCTATCTGCTTTCGGGTCTGACTTAGAAACCAAGCCAAAAGGGTGAATTAATTTTTAGTAATTAGCGATTCTTTAAAAAGCTGGGAAAGAAAAGAGATCTGGACAGAAAAATCCTAACAAGTCTGGATTTTGGAAGTGGTTCATCATCTGAATTCATCCATTTTCTCCCACATTCAGAATGTCACTGCATTGCTGCAAGCTCTAAGGACAACCAATGCTTCCCTGCTTGAGGTACAGGTGCCACATTCTGCCATTGAATTAGTTTGCCATATGACAGACAGATGAGCTACTTGAACATGCCTGGGGCCCAGTAGCTTTGTCTTGCTTTCACTGTTTCCACTATGCATGCAGCCTCCATTGTGCTTACGGAAAAAGGGAACTGAGTTTATCTCCTAGGGGAATATTTATTTGCAGGCCTAATAGCAAAGGGTCACTTTGGTTTTTCAATGCTTCAGCACAAACTGTTACTTCTCCCATTGCTTTCCTACAGAGCCCAAAAGACACAACCACAATGATCTGGATTCACAGATGACACCATGTGCAAGGCCCTACAGCCAAGAGCCATGCAAACATGAGCAAATTCTCAAGGTCTGCCCAGTTCATTAACAAACACCTTTTGTCACTGAAAGAGAAAAGAAGCAAAGTTCCCTTCTGTCCTATAGAACACTAAAATCTGAGGGAGTCCAATTCACCCTCACAAAGTCTGCTTCTATAAAGCCAGGTCCAAAAGGTCACAGGGACAAGGCTTGGGCAGGAGCTGACAGCTTTTTCTATGGATGATGCTGTTCATTAAGAACCCTGATGCAAACTCAGAGATAGCTGTTGATGGCAAAAACCTCCCAGGTCCCCTCACCTTCCCTCTGGCCACCACAGGATTGTTCCCAAACTCACAGCTGCCCACAGTGGATTGAAATGCCATCGAGTAGGAAAACCCTTTGAAAGGCAGCCCTGTGACCCAAGGGATCCTGGCTGGTCCATACCCAAAGCAACGTCCTTTTCCAACCCCAAAGCAGCCCTGGGTAAGAAACCAGGCTCCAGCAGGTCAGCTTCTTTCCTCCCCTCCATTCCTCAGGTCATCCTTCCCCAGGAGTTCTGTTACTGAGCCTATTTCTGACCCCATAACCTTGGCCGACTTAATCCTCCTATATCAGAAGGAAACAGAGATTGTTTTTATCGTATCTACCTGTCTCAGATTTATTGTACCCAGATGGATGACTCCGGGCTGTGTTTTCTATTAAAGAGGTATCTTTATTTTATCACATCAATAAGAAAGAGGTATGCGGGTCCTGAGGTCTGTGCAGCCCAACCATCAGACACACAATATTTTTCTTTCCTGAAAAGAACTGCTGGAGTTACTAAGGCCCTAAATTAGCAAAGCTCACAAGTGTAAATGAAGCTTGAGAGTACATGCTTAAGTCCCGTGAAGATTATGGTAAATTACAGTCCAATTCCAGCAGGCACTTACAGTCTTTTATATCTACATTTGTAACTATATGATTACACCTTATCTGAACATGCACACCTCAAAGCACGTGCTTGAATATATTGCTGAATCAAAACTCCAACACTCTCCATGCCTGCCCTGCAGCAAAACACAGCAGAGTTATCAGAATTCCCATTAGCAGCAACCACATCTTAATAAAACTCAGTTTTAATGCTGGGCATATCCGACCTGATCAAAGCACCAGAGGCTGCTAAATGACAGCACCTGCATCTGATCTCGCCTTTACACAGTAAGTGCAGGGACACGAGCTCATAAACAAGTGAGGAAACACATTTAACCAACAACCCACAACTTACTCTCAACAAGCTTACCGATGTCAGCACATGTGATAAAATTAGCCTGTTGGAGTCTGTGATTTTGGTATGATTATCTGCTAATTGCGTGCTGTAAGCTGAGAGGGGTGGGCTTAGCAGCTCGCCGGGGGCTGCTGGCTGCTTGTCTTCCCACAGAACTTGCTCACAAGGCATCTAAAAATAACTTTATAGGCAATTCTCCTTCTGAAGGGAGAGGCAGGGCAGAACAAGAGCAGGCGGGTTAACCTCTTCATGCCTGAACATCCACATTTTATGCACAGGTATCCGACTCCCACGTCAGTAGAATCCAGCCCTTGGGCTCCCTTTCACCAAACACAGCCATTGGCAAGGCCTTAACACTTTTCTTTTTCTCATTTCCTCCAAACTCAGCATCATCTGCCCTTCTCCTCCAGCACCTCTTCAAACAATATTACCTTCCCCACAAGCTGAATGCTCTCAGTGCTCTGCTGGGCTATGGGGCTCTGCTGTAAAGTACCTGCTATGAAGAACAGCCTGCTGTCATGCAGGGCTGCCCCAGCCTATCACACCCCACAGCAGCACAAGTTGGGTCCCATACAGACACTGTGAGCAGAGGTAACCCAGCAGCTGCCCTGGACCCCACCTTCCCCTGCCCTGCAGCCCCAGCAGTGGCTGCTGGCTTCCACCTGACTCTGCCTTAATGCACAGAGCATGTTTCTCTCATATTTATCCCAGATCAAGTCATAATAATGGACACAAACACCCTAAAACATCTGGGAAAACATGACGACGTGCATTGTCAGAGATACATGACAAGTGCATGACAGTAGTTATTTCAATGGAGGAAATCTATCAAACGAGAAGGCAAAAAAAACAACAACACCAAATTGGATGAAACACCAACAAAATTTCATCCATTAAGCAATTCTATTAAGCTACAGACCAAAGGAGGATATTGATTCGAGGAGCACAGTGTGAGTGACTAAATGCTTACGAGCATCAGAGACCCACAGCAATCAATTACTGCTCACAGCCAGTTACTGGAGCTGCTCTTCGGATGTGTTTTCCAACACCAGTGATTTGCTGAACAACTCTATTGCTGGTGCTAAACGCAACCGAATGCATATAAGGGCTGTGGGCAGTGATCACACAGGGAAAATGTAAGCCTCCGAACAAGCTAATTATACTGTTAATGACAAGCAAAGCAGGACAGAGCACACAAACCGTGGGGCTGTGGCACAGAGGGACACTGTTAGTGGGCATGGTGGGGGTGGGCTGGGCTTGGACTTGGGGATCTCAGAGGTCTTTTCCAACCTTAGTGATCTTAGACTCTTTAGCACACGGGCAGGTAGGGTGACACCTCCTGATAAAAGACACGGGTAAAAGCCTAACTACAACCAGTAACAAAATGACAGCTGGAACACACACTGCAAGTCTCCTGGTGCTGGCCCATCGCTATGCTTCCCTTTGAGAACAGGCTAAGCCACTCTCACAAATCCCCCCTTCCCTGATCCCACCCCTCCTTGGGGCTGGCTGCTGTCAGCCCTCCCCCAAGCAAAGTAAGGTGCCCATCTCCATGGGGTGGGATTCACTGAGAGCTCTGCCTTCCAAGTGGGCCTTTTGTATTTTGTTAATCCTCAGCGTAAATAAAACAAAATAAAATTAAGGAACCAGGACAGCTGCTGGAGGCTGTTGTGAAGCTGTAATTTAGCAGGGTTTATGAAGCCAGACACCCTGCCTCTTACAGAAAGCACTGCATTCCCAAGAGATGCTTTAAAATAATGGGATCGAGGATACAGTTCCAGTATTTGCTCATGTAAATTGTTTCTCTTCCCTCTTTTCTTTTATTCTGTCAGCTGACGCGAAGGATTAGAAATATCAACATGTGGAACTCATGCAGACAGTCCCTCAATAATCCGTTTCTACCCACCAGCCCTCCAGTCTGAGAGCTCAGAGACCAAAACCAAGAGGTGTTATGAGACCTGAACTGATTGCAATTTAAAATGTCAGGAAAATAAAATAAAAATAAAAATAAAAATAAAAATAAAATAAAATAAAATAAAATAAAATAAAATAAAATAAAATAAAATAAAATAAAATAAAATAAAATAAAATAAAATAAAATAAAATAAAATAAAATAAAGGAGGCAGTTTCTGAACTTTGGACTGAAACCAGACATTTCAAGAAGCTCCATCAACACGCCTCCCACACAGAAGCTGGCTGCACAAGAAAGTCGTGGAGCTGCTAGAAGGGATCCAGAGGAGGACATAAGGATGCTCAGAGGGCTGGAGCATCTCTGCTGTGAAGGATGGTTGAGGGATCAGAGGATGTTCAGCCTGATCCTATGGCCACCCAGCAGACATGTGCTGCGGTACCTCCTTAACCTCCTAACACACAGTTGATATCCCCTCTTATCCCTGATGGCACATCTTTACCTGCCACAGCCTGACCACACATCACGCTCACGATGCAGCATTCCTCATCTCCGTGGTGTTTCAGAAGTCCAAACCATGCCGAACCAATTGTGCCTCTGCTGACAACTTCATGAGACATGAACACACTCGATTCTGCTCAGTCCATCACTCACCTCTCCATACCCACAGGCCCTTTTCCCTTAAACAAGTGTTTTATTTTACCAAAGGTAGCCAAGCCAACCTGCTGACGGTTTGGGACCAATTCAACAGAACAACTCCATACATTACACGTTTCTACTTCCATTCCTCAATACTTATCCATAGATGAACTGAAGGAGCTGCCTTCCAGGCACATATGTTTAGCGTCAGCCCATGACTGGAGGCTAAATATACCTCCCTGCCTCCAAAAACCTCAAACAAAGGGCTCCTGTTCACTTGAGATGCACAGGGTCGGGTAGAGGTGAGGAGTTATCCCTATCTCAAGGTTACTCACACAGTGCATAAACTCCAGGATCGAGTTGCAGGCTCTGTAGCAATTGCTCACTCAAAGTCAATCACTTCCAATGGAAACCAAGGAAAAGCAGAAGCCTTTGGGTCCCACTCAACCTCCAGGCGGGAATGGCGCTGTTTGAACAGCTTCCTGTCTCCAAAGAGCCTCTTGGATGGGAGGCCTTCTCCTTGCCAGCCCCCTCACCAGGCTGCAGCAACATACGAATTCTTGAAGTACTTTGGAATTCATTCCAATTCAGCAGGGCAGGAGAAGCAAGATGAGGTTGGGAAGAAGCATGAGATCCTGGCAAGGTCTGCTAGCCATGGCACACCATGCTCTGAAACATCCCTGCCCAAAGGGCCTCTGACATGGGCTGCGGTCTCCTTCCACCATTAGCAGCCAAACATCTGCTCCACTTGCCCTTCATCCAAAAAGTAAAGAACATCTTACAGAAAAGCAGTCAGGAAAACCATAAAGAAATCAAACTGACCGTAATTTTCACCTATATAAAAGGAAGACAAGAAGGATGAAAGGATGAGAGACAGGAACCACTATTATGCCTAAAATCTCTGCACTCTGAGAGCCAATCACTGTCACCAAGTTGCAAGTACGTTCTGCAAACGCAAGGTTTTGGTCTTGGGACCATCCACCAATATCTCATTTGCTTTAAGGAGATGCCTTTAATTGCACTGCCCAGATGTGGGAAGGGGAATGCAGCTCCATCCCCATCCTGCTGCAGGCTGCTCACAGCAGCACTGAGTCCTGATGAATTTCCATCCCACCCCACAAGGAATAGCAAGGCTCAGGGCAGCACCGTTTGCAAAGTGCTTTGAAACCATCCTATGGAGGCTACAGAAATAAAGCAGTGTTATTTTATTACCTCCCCTAAGCTTTCAGCATTTCCAGACAGACTTGGGCTGCTGAGTCCTCACACACACAAGTCAGAGGGGGAATTCTCATCCCCCTAACAAAATTGCTGTGAGTTTTTTGCCTATGGATGCAGGCAATGCCCAGCAACACAACCTAGGCAACTGGCACACATGCCCTGCAGCCTCTGGGCATCCTGAGCTCCTGATGCTGGGGCACAGCCAATTCCCACTAATTCAGCACTGCCCTGCACAGCAGCAAACAAAGCCCCAAACCCCACGTGCTGCACCTGCTGAATGCTGTGTCCCACTGGGATAAGCATGTCCCCAAGGGAACCAGCACGGAGCAGGATCAGCTGGTGCTTTTGCCCACCCCATACAATGTATTTCTCTTCTATTCTTTCCCTCCTCTTTTACAGTGGTAGGTGGGAACACAGAAGAGCAATCTTTCATCGACATCAGAAGCCATCAATCACCCTCTAAAAACAGCTGAATAATAGAACAAAAAGAGAAAGAGAGAAAAGGGTTGGGGCGGGTCCTTGGGTATGGAAATGCCTGTCGTGGTGAAATATACTGTAAATTAGTCTGAGGGAGGGGAATTTGGAGCCAGCAGGGGCCCCAAAGCTCACTTAATATCAACTCCAGAAACATTACACTAATGTATTTTTAAATATGATTTACAGGATGCTCTATCTGAGAGCATCAAGTAGATGGAGGAAAATGAAGAGCTGGGCTGATGCTAACGATGCGGCTGGGGGAGAAGCCAGCACCCTCCTGCTGCAGGACCCAGGGCTGAAAGGGAGAGGAAAAGCACAGGAATGGCAGCAGGGCTGCCTCGCCAGGCTCCCAGATTCCCTCAGAAATAAGAGCAGTGGGGATTTAGGGATGTGGTTCCCATCATCAATATCACACTTGAGCAACTGGAAACCACCACCCTATGGAGTTTGTATGGGGCGTATCCCTGCACAGCCCAACCCCAAAGGACAATGTCCCAGGGTACTTTTAAGCTACACGAGGTTGAGCCACAGCCACCTCCAGGTAGGATGCAGGTACAGCTTCTCTGCAGAACGAGCCCTCCTCAGCTACAAAAGTCTTTTCGACAGCCACCACCATTAGCTGTGCCTCTCTGTCAGTGATAACTAAGAGCCTGCATGCCATGCTTGAACATCTGTACCAGCAGAGGTGACCCATTACTTCACAGCTGCTATGGACAGCATCATTGTTAGGAACATGCTGCCCAAGCAGTCCAACTTCCCCTGTACACACATCCAATGTTTGGTCTCCATAAACATTTACAAGTGCTGATGAATATCAATGGGTGCCATTTTTTCCACCTGCAGGAATTCAATTCCACCTCTTCTCTTCACCCACACTTCCATGTCGGACAGCATTTGTCAGACAGCATCTCTGCTGCCCTCTGTCACACAGCTACAACACATCATGGGATCTTTGTTGGGAAGGTCCAACCTCAAGCTGCCATCCCACCAGCATCCACTTCTGACACCGAGGGCCAATAGAATAAAAAAGGAGGCATTACTTTGGGAGCAGCCCACGTACATCAAACAGCTCCAGTAGATGAGCATTAGATGGAACAAAGTGGAGGAGATGAAGCCGCTCCACAGCTTGCTGCACTGATTCCTTTAAAAATGCCTCTGCAATGGGCTCAGCTCCACTTATCCCACTGCAGAAATCCCCTCCAGCAGCAGCAGATGCTCCTCCCAGCACTATTAGCTCCCTGCCACAGGAGTGCAGCCAGCTGTGATACAGGAGCACAGGTCCCAGCCTGCCATCCTCACACTAAGGACAACCAGATGGCCCCAGCTGCAGAGGGACAGCTTCAGCAAAGCACTTAAGCACACGTTTAAGTTTCAGCATGCTCAGAACTATCCCCAGCCAACACAGCATTTTAGCATGGGAAGCGAAGGAGACTCTGGCAAGGGACTGAAATTAAGCACAGTTTGGTGAACTCAGCCACAATGCTGTCATCCCAGTAATTTCCACCTGCCTGGGCTTCTTTCGTAATGGCTTATTTTTAATTAAATTGTCCTTCATGAAAGAAAATAAATACTCGCTCGGTTTAATGCTCTGTTTCCAATCTCAGTCTATTAGAGGGTAACCGAATAAAACAAACACAAATAACTCCACTGTAACACGCTCCCACCGCATCCCCGTGTGATTCTGACAACGTATTTCGACTTATTAACACCCTTTGTAGCTCTATCCATCATCATCTTCAGAGTCACGATACTTCAAGAGGCAAGTGAGCTTTTAATGAGCTCTCAGACCAAAACGGGAAAGAAAACATATATCCCATGCACGGCACTCTAATGATCACCTAATTCATTTCATTGTATCTGCTGTTGTGATTTATGAATCAGGCAGAAAGACTGGAGACATTAAGTAAACCTCATGTACACAACACCCAAAATAAGATGCCTGTTGCAGGCTGTAAGAAGTGATGGGTGGTTTCCCGGTGTCCTTCTGGACACCCTGCACAGAGCCCTGGGCTGCAGCGTGGCACGTTGGCTCAGGTTCTGCAGGCCTTTCTTCAATAAATGACCTTCTGTGACTTTACATCAGGTCCATAAGACTCCAAGGATGGGAACACACAGAGCAGAAAGAGGTGCTACCTACAACACCCAGTGATCACTGGGAATGGGCTGTGTGACTGTGTCCCTCCTCCTGGGAGAGCAGAAGAGCTGCGACGTCTCCAAATGTTTAAGGGTTTGATGGAAAGCTTAATTTTTCCTCATAGCAACTTATGGATATGAATCACAGGGAAAGAATGCTGCTGACAGGGAGAAAAAACTGAAGCCTCGGTGATGTGGTACTGACATATCTTTTAGATGGAAGGGAAGATGAATGCTGATGCTGGAAATATTAGGGGAGAACAAGCAGACTCTGCTGTCAGAAATCAATAGCTACAGACTTATGTACGTTGGTCACATCCCGCACCGAGATGAAAATAAACCTCAGGAAAGTAATTTACAGGAGGGGAGCAGAGGGGCTGTGCAGAAGCAGGCGGGCAGCTCTGGGTGCTGCAGCTCACAGCCACTGCATGTCACTGCCATTGCACAGCAGGAGAGACTGGGCTTCATAGCACAGTGCTTTGAGAGCTGCCAGGTGCATGAATGAGGGACAGACAGACTGCAGGATGCACAGAGCAGGGCTGGCCTTAAACCTGCTTGGAAGCACAGCAACAACACACCCATCCATCCCACCTGAGGTTTGCACTCCAAAGGCTGACACTAACACAAATCTTCCTTGTGAAATATCATTGCTAGAGAGAACAAATGTTATATGCATGTTTGTGTTTGCATGCACATGTCTATCCTTACATAGGCAGACACCCAAGCTGCACACACACGGTGACACTGCCCCAAGGTAATGCCACCTGTGTCCCTCCTCTGTCTGCAACCCCCAGCATAAGCACTGCTCATAGAATCACAGCATATCCTGAGTTGGAAGGGATGAATAAACTTCATGCTGAAGCCATCCCCACTGCCCTCCAGCCACACAGTGCTGCTGTCCGTGCAACATGGCAGGGCCCTGCTGTGGCACCAGACCGAGCTCCACAGTGGGTATTCAAGAGCCCCTCGTGGGTATCTGGGGATGGTATCTCCAATATAAGCTCCCGAGCTGTGATTTAAAAGCATGGCCAAAGCAGAAATGGCAGAGGTGGGGCCCCGATTCATTCCAGCAGAACGCTGTGAGAGGTGGGAGCTGCTGCTGGGAAAAGAATGCGAACCCATGAACCCAGATCTCACTGAGGGTGACAACCAAGAAGCAACATGAACCCACTTCCTGAAATCCACCCTGCTGGGAGCTCTCAAGCACCAAAAATCACCACTTTATCGTTTGAAACTGCAGAGCAGAAGCACATGGTGTCATGGCAGACACAGAAGTGCCCATGGGGACACAGGTGCCACTTTGCCTTAGCTACCCAACAAAGCTGCCACTGTAAGAATGACAAACTCACAGAATGGCTGTAAGGGTCCTTAAAGACCATCTGATCCCAACACAATATAGGGCTGAACACTCCCCACCCACCTGAGCCAGAGCCTTGCTAACAAACTTCTGAACAGCCCATCCTTCTGAGCATCGATGAACTGCAAACAGAGTTTGACAAGAATTCAAAACCACTTCATGACAAAGGAAATGAAGGAGTAGCTGAAGGCTGAGAGTACCTTGTTAGGTGCACAGCACAGCTCTACTCATCGCTGGAGCTCCTGCGATCCACTGCTGGGAACTGAAGATGGCAGATAGCAGCTATCTAACAGCGGGTTCCTGACATCAGCTTCTTGTACTGGACAGGTCTGAAGAAGCTGACATTTAAACTCGAGGTCTGTTCTCTCCAAACACCTAAGGATTAGCTTTGGCTGCACCAAAAGAAGAGCTTTAATCGCCGCTGCTTTCTCAAACCTTCAAGACTGAGCCACAGAATTCCCATCCTGCACCAATATCCAAACAACACTGTGCTGCCCATGCTGCTGCTCACCTCTGTGCTGCTTCTCCCCATGCAAATCACCCCAAAACCCAGCACAAAACCCAAACAGCTGGGACACAATGCCTCCGATTTCACTGGAATTAATTCTGATTTCCTCCAGCCAGAGTGTGTGCAAATAGCACCAGCTTCCTTAATGAAGACAATCATTTGAGCTAAGGCTGATCCCTCTTCCCCAGCCAGCAGGTCAAGTAGGGGATGCTCCTTCCATGGGGCCTTTGATCTTTGCTGCTTGACCTCGCTTTTGGAAGCACAGGGGGGTCAGGGAAATAGTTTTCAGAGCCCCACAGCCCATTGATTCCCCATTGTCATGGTAATGGCAGGCCCAAGAGCCTGTGGCTTGTGGCCATGCCACTCCTTGGCACCACGTGTCCCGCAGAGACCAACAAGTGCCCATCGGTTCCACCCCATGAAAGAGAAGGTGAACGCAGGGAGACCTCACCACCTGTGTTATAATGCACAGCTGTATTGAAATTTTCCTGGCAGAGCTGAAATTTGAATGTTTAATTTACTTGAACTAATGGGTCACAGAATTCCCATCTAGGCTGAAAATACTAATGAACCTTTGGATGGACAGAGAGACCTCCAAGCTTTGATCCCTTTCACTGCTGTATTTTAAAACAAGCAGTTCCTTAAGAAGGTTAAGGAAGCAATAATAAAGAATTTTTAGTGTGTGTACATGATCATTCCATACTGATGCACTTCAGCTTTAATAATATTGTATTAAATTTTATTGTAACCTTGCTGACATTTACTGCAAGGGAAAGTGTGTAAGCTTAACAGCCTTATAAAATACAGCCCGGTAATGTACCTATAAAGCATAATATTTCTATACCAATGATGAGCTATTGCAATTGCATCCAATTTAGTGGCTCATTATTAATGAGCGCAATCACCTTCTCAGTCACATGCTCCGAAACGCAGCATAGTATATTGATGCCATTTCACATTTTACAAGGCAGCTGCTCCAATTTTGCTCAGCGGTACAATGATCTGACAGTGGAAATTCTCTTCTCATTATGAATTAGCTGTAAAATGAACCCGATGATAAAGAGGAAAGTCCTCGTGCACATCACTGGGGCTCTGGTATATGCAAAGGAGGGAAATTAGTTTACACTAGCTGAGATCGGGTCCATTAAGGCTGACTTGCCTCCTTCAACTCCAATGGATGGTCTTTTGCTGACAAATTTTATTATTTGATAAAACTTTGATATAACAGACCATTACTGAAGTCCTTTTACGGTCTCTAAGTTGCGTCTCCAAGCACCCACAGGCTTCTCCAAGAGCCCTTGGCCATCTTTGGAGTCCAGCTGCCCAAGATGCTCTCAGAAACCCCACCTGGTGCTCATCTGGGCCTTACAGAACCTAAATACCTTGGTAAACCGGAACCCAGTGTTGCATGCTGGAAAAAAATCATCAAAAAATTGGACTTTGGTAGAAAGTAAGCACCTCCTTCCATGGAAGCACTCCTGAAAGTCCCCGCATTCACAAGCACTGGTTCCCAGAAACTCTTAAGGCTCTCTTAAGGCTCACTTCAGGCTCTTAAGTGAGCTCTCTTGGCCTGCTCGTTGCTAGGCTCTCCTGGACCCACTCCATTCTGAAAAGCCAAAGACTCACTGAGTCTCTGAGACATGGCTAAGAAACAGCTATCCTGTCCTTACAGTCTCAAGAGTGGCCTGACAAGCAAGTCCTCTGGATCTATCCCAAAGGCACAAAGGACAACAAGGCACTTGACTAAAGAACGTTCTGCCTATTTTTTAGAAGAAAGGACAAGGATACCAGCTCCAGCACAAGCAGCAGGTTCTGCTGCCCCCTCAATAAATACAACTTGTCATCTCCCCAACCCCTTCCAACACTGCTTTCAATGCTCAGCTCAACAGAACGCTTCCACCACCACTGCAAACCCAAACCCTGGTGTTTCTTCAAGGATGAAACTTCCCCGTGGGCAGAAGGGGAGCACAGCCACGCTTCAAATACCTACAAGCTTTATGAGCATGGCTGCACATCTCATCCAGCTGCACTGAGGTGCAGCAGGAGGAGGTGATGGGGCAAGACCTACAAGATGTGACGGGTACCCTTAGCGTGAACCCAAGTTCAGGATATCTAAGAACCTCCATCGCATGACAGAAACACGGTGCAATGAAGTCCTCAAGAGCAGCTGGGGATTTTCTGAGCTGTCAAGGTGACACAGCCTCAAAGCAGTCGGTGCTGCTCAGCAGGACGAGACAAACACAGCTGGTACCTGGAGGAGATTAATTCCGAGAGTCATCTTGGCTGGGAGACAGGGAGAGATTTCGAGACACCATGTATGTGGGGTAAAGAAAATAAGTAGTTCATTTTCTTAGAGCATTAAGCTGTAATGGCTGTCAAGGGGGATTACTGATATTGTTATGCCAGTGTCAGCACATGTTGTAGAACAGCTAAATTTTGAATTTCCATACTTGCTTAATTTAATGTTCGGATAATCTGACAAATGAAATAGGAGCCTCAAAGACACTTTTTTTCCCCCCCTCTTCCTTTAAAAAAAAAAAAAAATCATTCTATTAAGAATGTTAAATTCTTGGGAGCAAGAGTTGGCGTACACAGAGGGCACATACTAATCTCATTTATGCTGAGATTTGCTTTCTGTTAAGCAACAGAAAAACAGCTAATCAAGCATAATTCAATAATACATCATCTGCAGATGCGAAGACTCAGAAGATTGGTATGGAGCTTTGCCTACTAAACACGAACTGATGATCTAGGCCAGGTGCATTTAATTGCACGTGGGGTGTGGGCGCACACCTAAATAACTCTGGGGGCTCCTCCCCAGCTCAGGGCTTGCTGCAACCTGGGGTGGCTTCCAGCACCGGGCGATCAGCATCAGTGCTCCAGCACCATCCATTGTCACTGAGCAGCCAAGGCAGGAGCCAGCCCTGCACCAGCTGCCAGCACCATTCAGCTCCTCCAACCCCAGTGCCCCAGGCACAGCCAATTGCTTGAGGATAATGTCAGCTGGTGACGCTGCCATGCCCTCTGCATCACACCACAGGATGCAGTGAAGATCTGTCACAGTGCAAAGCATTTCCAGACAGCCCCAAAATGACCTCGAAGAAAGCCTGAGATGGAAAAAACAAAGTTTGTGCCGGTATTTCCATGGTTGGATCTTTGCAATTCCATGCTCAACACCACTATGCATCGTGAAGAACCCATGAAAGGGTCAAAAGCTGACCCACTCATTCCAGAGCTTCCTGGAAGATCGCATCTCTGTTTTGGGGGTGGGCTTGGTGCTCGTTTTCCTTTATTCACACAGATTCAAGGCAAAAATATCACGTGCTTGAAATCTCCTGTCTAAGAGGACAGGGATGCAGCCAGGGAGAGCTGCCCTGGGCTGCAGCCACAGTCCTAATGGTCCTTATGGTCCAACTCTGCGTTAGAGACACTGCGCCAAGGACCTACAGGAGAGCCCTCGAAACCTTTAAAATCAGAAACATCCCCACTTCACAGACTCTTTGGCAAACCTGCAAATTCCATCCCCTAAATGTTTTTTAAGCGCTACTACTAAGCAGCTTCATAGATCAATGTCAGCAGTAGGGTAAAAAAACCTCATGTTTCAGACTAACTTAAAAGAAACCAGGTACAACCTCTTTGCCAACGCTGCTTCTGGCCAATATCTGATACATAAGAAAAAGCCATCTGGGGAGGCTGGGATGGAAAAACCACTGATAACGGATGGGCTCGCAGAAGGATGGTGCTGTGCACAAGGACACGATGGCACACAGAGCCCAACACGTACAAAACAGAAGACAGAGATGTCTCCCTTTGTTCTCCATCCCGTTTTGTTTATAACATTCTATGCTAATTTCTCCGGAATTACTACAGCACATTTGTAAACACACATGAAATGCAGACAGCTCTCTGCAATCACGGCTGTCTTGGGCTATTAAGTATAATATTTAGCTCAGCCAGATGCCACCAGAAGCTCGCCAAGCTCATAAAACAAGCTCAATCACATATTTCTGAAAACGAGAACATGAAGCCATTTTAGAGGAGTTTACATCTATGTTTGAGCGTTTGTTTCCTCCCATCTGGCAAATTCTCTCCCAAGGCAGAGAGTTGAAGCCCAAGGGAAGGAGTTTTTGCATTCAACCACCTCCCAGCAACACCCTCTTAGAACAGAGCTGCTGGCAGTCCCCTTGGATGGAGCTCGTTCGTGTACCACTTCTAACTGCAGAGGCAATTAGAGGAGATGCTATTGCTTTTGATGGCACTCAGAGGAAAGCAGGACCACGAACTCCCTGCTGGGTGCAAGCCCCAAGGCTGGCTGCTCCCAGCAGCCCACACACACAGCTCTGCGGGTTTTCATAGTGTTAAAACCCAGCACCCAACGCCTTAAGGCTGAGAGAAAGATCTCCGCAGAGGGAAGGTAATCCCACAGGCTCCAGACCCACAGATACAGCTGCACACAAGAACTCTTGCACACTGAGCCTCATGGGGTGGGGATTCCACAGAAGAGCCTGAGGCCAGCAGTGCCAGGGAGGCACCCAGGGATGTTCTTACCTGCAAGTGTTCTAGGCTCGGGACATCCACAGTGCTGTGCTTTGTGTGTCAAACTGCACCATGAGCTTCAGTTACCCCGTAGCATAACAAAGCAGGAATAGGAAAGCAAAGGCAGCCAAGGCTCCATCCAGCCTGTGTGCCAGCTCCAGTGATGGGCACCAACAGCACAGACAGCAAGAAGCCCCAAGAGGAAGAAGTGTTCATCCTTGCCAGAAATGATTCTCCCTTCCTGAGCCCATCACTTGCTCTGACATTTCCTACACCACAGCACTGAGCACAGCGATGCTCATCTCCTTGGATGTTCTCTTTTATATCATCCATAGGAAGCTTTTGGATGGTTGAAACAAACATTGCATGTGCATTTATTCTATTTTTGAACAACTCCACCAATGCTCAGCAGCACGAGCCCTGCTGTAGCTCTTCCGTTGGTGTGCACAGAAACACACACATCCTGCCCAGCTTTGCACCCCGTAAGAGATACCACCTACAACAGGAAGCACTCAAGCTAAACCAGCAGCTCAGAGCACAAAACCAACCAAGGAGGAATCACACCAAGCTCCTATAGAGGGGCTGACACCACAGGCAGCAGCAGGGACAGCAGCTCCACATCCCTTCCCCAGGAAGCCCAGAGGATGGGACACTGGGTTCCTATAGCTCTCAGGTTTATCCATGAAGCTGAGCTGCTTGGCCCTAGCTGGAGCCAGAACACATGTTTGTGGGATACACAGACTGCTTGAAATAGAGGCCACAGAGGACCCATTAGAAATTCAATATTAGCTTTGTAAAATTGCTAATAATTAGCTACAGCTCTTTTCTCCATCACAGCAGCTGGTGACATGAAAGTGATTAAGTTTCTAATGAATAGATTAGGGTTACTGAATATATTAAATAACAAGGTTTTTAATCAACTGTTTATTGATTCCAGCAAGACAGTTCTGACGGCAAAAAAACCACTGGGTAGCAGTGGAATTTATTTATGGGCCAGTGTTCTACATCAGAAATAATTAAAAATAGATTATTTTTCACCAAATCTGGAGCTTTTTTTCTCTTTGAGGCAGCTCAATATGGATTAAATTAACTGCAAATAATAAATTAAAGGTGAACAGAAAGCTAAATTCAGGGCGGAGAGGTGCTCAGAGCTTGGCCCTCAATCTTTGCTTTCTCTTGTTGTGACAGAAACAGCCCCGTGTTTGCTGCCTGGATTTAGGCAGCAGAAACAAAAGGTTGGAGGAGTCCAGCACGGCTGCCATCCTTATGGATCCTAAAGGGCCCCATCCCCAAAACCATCTGAAGACAGGATGGCATCACTTAACTACAAGGCAAAGCTTTATCCCAGATGGGTCCATTCACAAGGACAGGACCAAAGCCATTTCCCAGCATGGTGTAACACAGAGCCACAAGCGCTGCCCTGAGGGTCGATCTCATAGCTGGAACCACACCTCCAACCACAACAACCTTAATGCTGAGAAGCATGAAACCACCAATGACATCCTACATCCCAGCCCTTGTATGCAACACTAAGAACCAATTCCTCTCTGCTCATCAGTCTCCAGGTCCAGCCAGGAGACAAGCAAGCCCATTTCATTCTCTTTAAACAGCTGCCATTTCTGCCACAAAGTGCTCCCGTCAGGATCACGGTGCACATCACAGCCTGCACTGAGATCCAGGATGTCCCAAGGTTTTCATTACCCACACTGAGGAAAAGAAGAACTTTTTAGGAGCACTAACATTTTCCACGGCTCCAAAGGGCTGAACAACTTTCTGCCAGTATATACAGCTACCTAGGGGTCTATTATTTTATTAAGGGATATTTGAAGTGCTCCATGACATAAGTAGATCCATAATATATATACAGTGTGTACGCATACGGAGCCATTTATAGAGCAAATCTTTCTAGCTCTGATAGTTTATAATGTAGAGGACCTTTAGTCTGCCATTGAACCAAAGCCAAACGCTGCATGTGCTGTTTAAATCAATGTAATGCAGAGAAGATATTTTTCTTTGGAGCCACGGTGGAAGCAGGATTCCCCAGGCAGTTTGGCTCTCAAAATGGCAGCTGGCTGAAGCTGTGGGCAGGTCTGGGTCAACACAAGCAGTGCCTGTAGGAAGGTCTTGGCGAGCACTGGTCCAGGGAGGGGATCAAAGGGATGTGATAAATCAGCTCACAGATTGCTGGGCTGTCTATGGGGGGCTGCACAGCGACTGCTTCTGCATATGTGCTGTGGGATGGCAGACAGAGATACAGCAGCAATGTCACTGTTTTAAGATCAGGTGCCTGAGATGTGTCTTCTAGATCTATAGCCCTAGATCTGTAACATTAATAACTGCGTACAATACCAGCACTGCAACTACACACCATGCCATGCAACAGATCCATTCTACCAAGCAGCTACATGCAAGATTATCCATATTTCAAAGTCCAAATGCAATTTGAACTGCTTTTCCATTTTGCACTCTGCTGAGTCTCCATATCTTCGCTCTTAACTACAGGAGGGGTGACACCACCCAACACTCACAGCTCCATTCCTGTTGATTTCAGCACAACGGTTGCTAACTGTTAGGAAACCACCACCTCCCAGATATGCCCACTGGACAACCTCTCTCTCTATAAGCATAGTCACAAAGCTGCATGTTGTGTATACGAGGCTTCAGTGGGAATTTTACATGCCTAAGTTCTTGTTATAGGATGTTAAATATCAGCTTCAAGATCCATTTGAACACACTCACCATGCCTGCAGGCTTGGGACAGCACAACACCTTCAATTTTCCCTACTGGTTCTTCATTTTGCTCCTTGCAGGGCTGCTCTGTGAACATCTCAAGCAAGGTTCTCATGTCCCTTGGAGCTGCCCTGAGGTTCTGCTGATTGCCCTCTTCTGAGCAGGGGAAGGAACAGCTCCATCCTCTGCCCCAGCCCCAGCCAGCTGTAATGTAAGAATCATAGAACTGTAGAACATTTTGAGTTGGAAGGGACCTACAAGGATCATCATGTCATCAAAGGCAGCTTCTAATTGGATTTTCCAGACAATTAACACTGAGACACCTGACCCTTGGGATGGAGGAGATGCCCCACAGAGACATGATGGTCTCTGGTACATCCACAGCCATGTATAAAACCAGAATCAGATCTGCAGAGCTGTCTGTATTTATTGCTACCAAATGGTAAATGCTTCTCATTTAAAGGGATGGCCACTCAGTTGTACGGTCACATTTCCTTTAACTTACTTCTTTATTTCTTTAACTTGAGTTAACTGTGGTTCAGCACTCAGAGTTGGGATCCCTGTTGCTTTCCCTTCTCCCATTGCACAGGAAGTGTCCCAGGTAAAGACATATTTGAAGACTGACCAGGAAGGTATGTATGTATTTTTAACTTGTCCCTACGAGGACAGCTGGCCTCACAGGCATCACTCAACATGCTGGAGAAACTCCACAAGCACAGAAACCACAGAACATTTTATGGGGGAGGGAAACACAGTCAATGGGAGTGGAAAACAAGGGCCTGGGCTCTTCTATAATCACATCCTAAAGACAGCATCCACGCTCTGAGCCTTACAAGACTGGTTAGTACAACCTACGATGTCCTGAAGAGACGTCTAATACAAAAAGTTGCTTTGCATCTAAAGCACGCTGTGTGGGGCAGATCTTTGCCCTCAAATCATATCGATCATCTTGAAAACACCCACACACA
This sequence comes from Excalfactoria chinensis, assembly GCF_039878825.1. NCBI lineage: Eukaryota > Metazoa > Chordata > Aves > Galliformes > Phasianidae > Excalfactoria > Excalfactoria chinensis. The sequence goes on from NC_092841.1 coordinate 2,591,776, forward strand.
CACCCTGCCCGCTCCCCACTGCAATTTTTCAGGGCTGAAGAAAGCTGCAAGCCTTGGGGCAGCCTGCTTACCAGCCATTCCTGCAGAAATCATCTCTGCCCGTTCTTATCTACAAACCCCCACCCTAAGCTTGCTTAAGGCACTGGTATCTAGAGCGCGCTGGCTGGAGCTCAGCAGCCACCTGGAAGAGCTTTGCTTCCAAGAGGCAGCTGGAAAACCAGTGCTGAGCACCCAAAGAGCTATGCAGAGGGTGCCCAGCATGTTCCAACCACACCAGCAGACAGTACACCTTCCTATAGCATTCCTGTACTACAGGGGGCCATTCTGCATTAAATGGTGTGCATCCTGACACCAGGGCATGCAAGCTATGAATTCAGCCTCTGAGGTTGTGGGGTCATTCCAGGAAGACACCAAGCATCCAGTTGAGCTCAGCAGGACAAGGCTAGATGGCAAAAGGGCACCACAGGAGTCATCACAAAAGCTTTCTCCATCTCCTTTAGCCCTCTTTCCTTTCTTTCACCATTCCAATTTGATGAATCTCTTAATAGAGCAAAGTCAAAGATGAAGAAAGCAGTAAATATTTGCACTGAGGGAGACATTGCGAAAAGCTTGCATGGCAGAAAGATCACAAAAAAAAATCAAATCTACCCTGGGTGTTTTCACCATCTGGAGCAGCATTCACTCAAATAAGGTCCATGCAGAGATTACCCCATTACCTGTAAGCTCAAATTACATCGTATAATGCTGAAACTATGGGAAAAAAAGGTGCCAAGGCTCTTCAGAAATGGCAAGCATTGCTGGATTGCCTTAGGATAACATCCTGAACCACTCTCTCCTCCTATTCTGCAGGATACCAGGTATGCACTGACAGCCATTATGCAGCCATAGGAACAGCTTGTCCCTTCTGGCTCCAAAGAGATACAACCTCACAGAGCCAGGTCAAGATGCTCAGGGCTGCCCTTATTGCACTTCATCTGCATGAATTCCAGAGAGCCTCTGGGAACTGGAGATTTGTCAGCATTTCCCATCTCACGTTTCCTACTGGAAATCCCTGCAGCTGGTGAGATTCCGTAATAGGTACCATTTAGCTAACTAATGAAATCCATATGTGATCATCAGAAAGATAACTGACACATTAGGACTCTATGATCTGGACTTGGCCTTTTGCAGTTTCCATCTTACAGCATGGCAGCTGCAGGGATGGCCAACGGGCAGCACTTAACAGCGTGGTCCTTCCACCCTAAGATTCAAAGTTCTACCTGCACAAAAGGCAGTTTAATGGTTTGTGGTTTAATGCAACATGGAGAAGGCTTCTCACCTCTCCTGATGACAGCACGCTGCTGTGTGCCTCACCTTTTGGGTGGAGGCAGGCACTCTTCTTCCTCATCATCATATCCTCCCACAACTTGTTCCATGAGGCATTAATACTGACTACCCTACACGCTTCTATCATCCACAAAATGCATCGCTTCATCTGCTTCATCCATGGGGGATTCTGCTACAAACCTTCATCCACCAGGAGAGCTTACCATGTATTCCATGCTATGATTCTATGCTTCCTACCCCTTAGCCAGCTACAGGGACCGCCTTCACCTCCTGCCGTAACTTACAGCCAGAGCCTTTGATGTGAAAACTCGACAAAAGCTTTCTGGAAATCCACGTACACTACACAGTTTGTGCAGAGCCTGGTGGAAAATGGCCAAGAATGCAAATTCTGTACAATCATCTAAAGTCCATTTTTCCGTAGGTTGAGCACTAATGTCCCTCGGAGGAGGGAAAGCCAAACCTACCACATGGATCTTTACATCCGAGGCTCTTGGTTCAGGCCAAGGTACGACTTTAAAGGAGATCCTCTGATTTTCTGTCGAAGCCTTGCGACGTGTGAACGTGTATCCAGACAACCACAACGCTTTGGGGCTAGGATGCCATCTGGAAATCATTAGAAAGCACAGACTCGCTCATGGGATTTCATGCACTTCCCGTCCGACATGGGAACAGTCTGTTCCTCATTGTTCGGCTGCTTCTGTTCCTCAACACATCAGCTACAGACAGGAGAGACAGAGCAAGTGTCTCCATGCTGTGAGGTGCCTTTTTCTTCCTGTCCTTTTAATTCACTCCTTCGTCCCCAGTTTCAGGGCACTAAGTTCCATTGCTCCCTCCCACACTCGAGCACACAGGGCCCTACAGGAGCAGGGCAGTCTGTAACCTCTTTGCTAAGGCCTGAAGCCAACAGGAATGGGGAATTCTGGCTTTTCAGGTCTTTTGTGTTTGATTTTTTTATTTCCCTAAGTACAGAACATGGCAACACAGCACAGAATAAACTTGGTTCCTCTTCTAATTCATTTCACAAACCAAACAGGATCCATAGCTTTCCTGAGCTGCCTTGGGGACCCTCTGGAGCGTCTCACATGTTCATATTTCAGCCTCCTTTCTGTCTGCATTTTATGCATTCTTCCTACAAAACTTCTCAGCTTCCTATCCCAATTCTACCCTGCGTTTAGGGGATTATATTTTTTATAGGCACATTGAGGCTGCAGATAAAACACGAAGAGTCCAATTCTCCATGGCTACACGGGTTTTTGCAGTCACTTCCACTACTGAAAAGCAAACTAAAATGTCACTAGGAATGTGTTTCATTTATACTCACTTTCTGCTGAGTCAAGAAGACCAAAAATGCTGCTCTGTAGCACATCCACGCCAGTTGTCCCGATATGATCATACATCTCAAGGGTGGAGAAGCAGCAGGTAACACACGTCCAGGTGTGATAACTCAAGGACCTCCCAGCCCTGTAATGCAGAAGATACAAAGCCAGAACATCTGGATGCAGCCAGACCAGTTTGTGCATATTTACTGAACAAGCTTATTTACAATCTATTTGTTTCCACACAGTTTCGTCACATTCTTAATGTTATGTCAAGAGCAAAGGCAGAGCTCTCAACATGTTTAATGACCGACAAGGGCCCCAGGAGGAGTCACGCGATGGTGTGAGAAAGAATGCTGCTCTTAGAACTTCAGCCAAGCAGAAACACCTCTCCATAGAACTCTCTGCAAGAGGAGTGGAAAGGGAAGAAGCTTGGAAATGAAGACAGCAAACGCCAGGAAAACGGGGCAAATGAAAGAAAAGCAAAACATTTTAACAACTCATTATTCAACTAAGCTCACTGTTATGTTTTCATGCCCGACTCATGTCCTCTGAGTCTCTGCCATAAGCAGTGCTGCTTAGCTGCGTACGCTGTGCAGTTGTTGCCAACCCGAGGGCAGGATGTGCTGCTGGAATGGATGGATGGATGTGGGGCTACTGAGCTATTTTTCCAAGAGGAAACATCCCAGATCTGCTAAAAACAGCAACAGCTGAACATTTTGAACCACTGAACCTCAGCAGCACTCTACTTGTTACAAAGGAAGCAGGCAAATATCATTGCTTTTACTGCCTCTTGAACGTCAGCTGGCATCCTCTGCTTTGGGATAACACACTCTAATTGCACAGCCAGCCTTCCAAACACACTCTGCAAGCCTGCTGCATGTGGCACTTACAGTTGTGGTAATAACACAACAGTGAGCCAAGAAGCACAGCACAAGCACACCTCTGACCTGCAAGTGACCCACTAATTAGTGGCTGCCCAAGGTTAACGAACGGAGTGCTTTGCACAGGGAGCAGCGTTAGCAGCGCGAACTCCAACCTCAGTAAACTGGTAAATCTATGCCAGGAGGTGTTTACACATTCATTAGTGATGCTGGCAAGACAAAACACAACAGAAAATCCCCTTCCTGTTAATAGCGCGCTCAGAATAAAATGAGAGGTCTCTTTTTTCCTGCACGTAACAATTACTGCTGAGGTTGAATTGTAACTACAGAATTAGGCCCAGCATTTGGGAACTGCCAGCAATCAGCTCGCAGAGGCTCAGGATGCTTTCCCAAGGAGTTGTCTGCCATAGCTATGGAGCCAAGCACCTCGTTTCATCCCGTGATTGACAGGAAAATGGCAGTGGACACCCCACATTATATCTGGAATGGCACTTCCAGAGCTGGAAGCATTCAGCCCCACAGCAGGGTGAGGGTTTGGACAGCCCTGGGCTGCACACTGGGATGGAGCTTTTGCTCTCATTGGGTTTGACAGGAACATCATCCAGATCTGAGAGGTTGCATTTCCACTCTCTCTCCTGCCAGCAGGAGGATTACACTGCAACCATCCAGGAAAAGGCAGGTCTCACCCATCCACTGCACCCCCTGTGGGCAGAGATTGCTGTGATTTGGGGTCAACTCCACTTAACCAGCCCTACCCAAGTCAGGAGCTTTGGAGTAAGTGTGGGCATTTGTCTGTTAGGTGCTCGTATAAGGACACAAATAAGTGCCTGTTGCCTCCAGTCAGATTTATCAAAGCAGGTCCCAGTTCTGCAGCTGCAACAGCAAATCAATAGCAGAGTCCTTACTACAAACTGCTGATCTTGCTCTCCATCACACAGTGGCGTGTACATGTCCCAAAATGCACTCAATCCTTGGCAAAACCTCCTAAAACATGATCTAAATCTGAGAAGAAATATAACATGAGAACACTGCAGAGAAACCAACAGGAGCACCAATATCCCCAGCAAGAGCAAGGGCTCTGCACTCATAGCCTTGCATGCAGGTGATGGATGGAACAAGAATGGGGATCGCTACTAAGAAAATGGCAACTGCTATTTTTATGCTAAAAGATTAATTTTGGTGGGAGAGCCCTATCTTGACAACACCAAAAAGAAAGAAACAGGAGCTATTTTTCTACTTCCTTTTTACAGAAGAAGAACGTGCACAATTCCAACTCAACCACAGCGACCTCAATGGCCTTCTGAGGACCTTCCATTTGGGAGAGGGAGCTTGCCAGCTCTGCTGACAAAACTGATCACCTCTAAGAGCCACTAACACTTGTTGTGCAGAAAGGAGACACTTCTCGTGCAGCCCCCCGTGCCCAGGATTCTCTTATCGCATCTGACCCAAGAAGGAGAGCTTTCCTGCACATCACAGACTGGAGATCTTAGGGGAGAGAAAAAGAAGAGTCCCATTTCCTTGGCAAACTCATGGGCTCCATCCACTAAGTTGACCTTCCTCTGTTGCTGCCAAAGGAAGGAAAAACTTCTCATATTTGCACCCTACTTTTAAGGCAGGTTAAACCCTGCTGGAAGACACGGAGCAGAGCACTGCACTTCAGACAGCTGTTGTGCAGCCATGTTTGGATGCAAAGATCTCCTTTGGTCTGAGCAGGGATATTCAGCAGAGCTGCTCTAAGTCAGTGGTGGTGAACACAACTTCTCTTGGGTCTGCTCCTGGAGGATCCATCCATCAGGGAGCTTCCCCAGCCCAACGGATCACCGTGAAAAGCAGGGAATAAGAAGCATCAGTGGGAACTGGTTCAGCAGCAAACAACACAGGTGGGCAAAGGCTGAGACAAGAGCAATCAGTGCACTGGAAAAGGAGGGGCTTCTGCTAGCAGCAAGGGTTGGAGCAGAGGATATCCAAGCATAGTTTGCTGCATCCTGATCTGGAACAAAGATAATGCAGCGTGCTGGTTTTCCCTGGAGAGGTGGAGTTCAGCTGTCAGTAACTGTGGCTTATTCACTCCACTGCAGCCTACCAGGCACAAAGCAATCCCTGAAAGAAAAGAAAAAGAAAAAAAAAGAAAAAGAGAGAGCTCTTTTCCCCCTATTGGAAGATGAGGGGATTTTTTGCTCTAATCCCTAAACAAACACATTTAATGCCATTAAACACTCACTGGCATTATCGAGAGGTATCACTCTCATGCTGCTGCATGCAGAGCGCAGGCTGGGTTGCAGAGAGTTGAGCTCCTGTGATCACTTTGCACTCACAATCTGCCCTCAGTGGAGGGGAAGAAAAAAAAACCCTCTCTCCTTTATCACTGTTCCCTGGGAACAGGAGGAAAGCGGTGAGCTGACTTCAGGGAAATAAATAGTTCGGAAGACTTTATGGGCCAACATCTGCAATTAGTTTTGAAGAAATCAGTGCGAATAACCTCAAAGCAAGTCAGTTTATCTCCCCCTTCTGCAGCCTTTTTCTCCTTTATCCTAATTTGCCCATCCTGCTCTTCTCACTAACAACAGGCACATATCAGAGAGAGAAGCAGCTCTTCACTTTCAGAGCATGAGGATAAGGAACCAAAGGGAGAAAGAGAATGACAGCTGAGCAGGACATTCCCCAACTCCTGATGCTCTTCAACACAAAATATTTTCTCTTCTAGCTTAAAACTGGAAAAAAAAAAAAAAGAAATTGACAATATTGCCTGAGCCAACACTGAAGGAATGGAGCAGATGTCAGTATTTGTTTCATCTAAAATCAAATCATTTCCTGTTAAATGGGGAGACAGCCTTACGCGCTTTATGTTTTAATGCAAATAACTGATAATTTCAAAGCAAAACAGCATTCCTCTGAGAAAACGCATTCCTGGAACTGAGATTATCCCGGTCTCTCCCTCACTAATCGCCATTTAAAAACCTGGATTTCTTGAGACTTGCATTTCCCAGACATTCCTGACCAGCTCCTTTCTGGGTTACAAGGATCAGATAACACTGTGGGTAGGAGCTCGGCTCACCGACACGAGGCGTTGGACGGGTGGCCCATCTCCAGCACACCCAGAGCCTGCTACCACCTGACTGCTGCTCCGCACCCTGAGGGCAAGATGAGCTCTGCAGATGCTCATCCTTTTGCCCATCACTGTGGTAGGTCTTCTCCAGGCTCCAGGTGAAGCAGATAACATGCACAGCAATAAATACTTGTGGAAAAAAAAAACATCTAAAATCACATTTTTGTAGGCTTCATGCAATGCCTCTGCACAAAGGGCATCTGCCACTCCATCCCATCACAGCATCCTTTGAAGCATGTAGTTGTACTCACAGTACACTTTCTTAAAGTCAGGGACATTATGACAGCATCATGTCAGCCAGCAACAATGCTGCTCTGCTCTGCACAGGGACTGGCAGTGACTGCTCCATCATGGCTCCACTTCTACCTTGTGCAAAATAAAGCTGCAATCATCCCTTCAGAGGAGGAAGGCATTGGCTTCTTAGGACTGTAACGATGATGAGGAGTTTAAACGTAACCACAAATATAAAACTTTAAAACTCTCATAAACAGATTTGAAAGTGAGCCAGAGGAACTGGTGTGAATGTGAGCTACTCCAGTACAAAGCAATAAGAAAGACACAGCCATAAACCTGAGCAAGAGGGAAGGGGGGGAAATCAGCAAAGACTTGTGGGTGTGTTGTTTTTTTTTATTAAGGTGTGCAGGAATTAGCTTGAAAATAGGACGTTTTTATAAGGGGTGCAAGATTGGTTTTACTTTTTTTCTTTTCTTTTCTTTTCTTTTTGCATACTTTAATTGGTGAGCAAAGCCAGAATGCAGACACATGCCAAACGCAGATGTGTCGCCCCAAAGTTCTTCAGATGGCCCCCAGCCAGGTAAACATTTGACCCAAAAGCCCACCTAATTTCAATGGGCTGAAGTCTGGAAAAGTGATTAACTATAGAAAGGCCAGTGTATGGCTTCGTACCTGGGGAATGCTGGAGCAAAGCAAAGGCTCTCAGGCCCTAATTAAAAACCTACCTCTCACCCAAAGGAAAGCTGGAACTGAGGAACGAAGGAAGCTGGGGCTTTTCCAACAGTGCTCATAAAGCTGTCAATAAGCTGAGAAAGTGGCCTTGATGGTGTGAAAAGTCATCTCTGAGAAAGAAAAAAAGAAAGAATAAAAGAGAAAAAAAAAAAAGCTGCTGTTCAATAAGGCCTAACAAATCATCCGGGATCGTATAAATGGCTAATTTAACAGCAAATTAGTAATGTTTATGAAATCTAGACAGTCAGCTAGCAAAGACAAGTCAAGAGCAGGGCATTATTGTGAAGTTAGGTTCAGATTTTATCCCATCTTGGGTCTTTCTGGTGCTACTCATGGAGCATGGAGGGTTGCACTGCATAGAGGAGAACAGCCCACAGCATGGCAGCCCTGCAGCCACTGTGTGTGCAGACCTGCTTTGCAAACAGAGCTCCTGCAGCTGGAAGAAGTCCATCTCCTTATCTTTACAGACTCCTGAGCTTCCAGAGGCCTAGAATGGCTACTTCTCTTCATAAAATTAATGGCATGCTTTTTATGGTTTCCAGCTACAGCTGGGAGCCTGATTCTGCATAGAAGGGACTGTTAATACAATTACTGGGCTGGTTTTACGCTGTAAATTCTCCATTGCTTTCTTTTTGCTGTTTGGGAGTCTCTCATTGAGACGTGCTCTGCAAATCAGGTAGGGCTGTCAGCGCAGCTGGACCCGAAGGTCTGGGGCACTTGCTTTATATAAAACATATTTTCTGGGTTTATAATGGCAATAAAAGCGTTCTCTATTTGCCAAAACTTGGCACTGATGTTTCAGAGGAGCTCTGGAGAACAGTTTTTGGAAAATTTTGAAGAAAATACGTGCAAACCCCATGTGTTTTAGGCCCAGAGGCCTAAGAGGCCTCAAGGGGACAGGCAGGGAAGGGATTGGGGGGGGGGACATTCCCAAAGTGGTTGCAGAATGCCATGAATGACCCTCAACTGCACACAAGCTCAAAAGGGACTTCCAGCTCCTGACCTCCATTAGGAAACAGTACAAAATTAGGTTAATTGCATGCCCAATGAACCTCCTGATGTGAATTCGGTTATAAATGTTTATCGTTTGGTATTTTACACCAGAAGAGTTAATCTCCATACAGGGAAAATAAGCTGTACCAGTGCAAACTTTCTTACTGTTATAACCATGCCAAGGCAATTCTGAATGTGCACGAAGTCACACTGGTTTAAAACACACTCGGTTTTATCCAGTGTGGCCATATCGGTCAGACATAACCAAACAAGCAATGGAAAGCGAGAGAGGAAGCATGGCTCAATTTGAGTGCATCTATTCACCAGTAGAAGAGCAGTCAGGAAACAATTTCCCCTTCCCAAGAAGAGTTTTTGAGATTCCCCACACTGAACCAAACATATTTGCTCTCAAAAATCTTCAGGTGGTGAAACACAGGAAGGAGAGGGGAAACCTTGTTGAATGAATAAAAAAAAATAGGATTTTTTTGGGTGTCTTTATCTTCTTTTTAATTTGATTTCAGGCAAATTTCAGCCAACAGCTTCATTTCAGAAAACACTGACTAAGGTCATTCTAGGAAACTGAGCCAATACAGAAGAAGTAAAGTCCTTGCAAGGATATAGCCCAGTTAAGAGCTAGGAAACTGGGAATAAATGGTCAGTTCTTGCAAAGGAGCAAGGTCAGCACGGAGCCCTGGAGAGATCTGTGCCATTAAAAATGGATGCTCACAAATGACCTGGAAAAGGGCACGAGCAGCCAGGTGAGCAAGTTTGCTGACAATGCTGATTTTGAGAGCATCAGCATGATCTGCAACACAACTTTATGATACAGTGACAGGTCATCAAATAGCAGACAAAGTTTGATGCAGACAAATGTAAAGGGACCCACAAAAGGGGGGAAAAAAATCCAGATTTCCTATAGAAAATGATGGGCTCCGAGCTGACCGCTACCATACAGGAGCAATACCTTGGGGCTGCAACAGATGGATCTGTGAAACATGAGCTCATTACGCAGTAGCAATTAGAAAAAAATCCATCATAAGAAGTTATTACGAGGGAAGAACAAACCAGAGAACACCATTACATCGCAGTAAGTCTGCACTTCCCCTGCATCCTGATCGTTACAAGGAGACATTCCCTCACCTTAAAAGAGGATATCATGCAATCGTGCCAATTGCAAAAGGTGCAGTGAAAGGCAAGAAGGTTGATCCTGCAGTCCCATATGGAGAGGGAAAAGAAAGCTACAACTCCCCAGCCCAGAAAAGAGTTACCTATAGAAGGACTGAAATCCATGAAATAACAGCAACAACCGGTCCTTCTTTCCTTCCTTTTTTCCCCCAAAACATGTTTTTTCCTTAAAGATTTTTTTTTCCCTTGTCATTTACCTTTTCCCTCACAGTCAATTTCTTCTCATTTCCAGACCAGAGCCAATTCTGTAGGGATCCATCACACTTGTTGCTGTTTTCATGGGACAGCAGCCGTGCTGAGTGCTAAGTTAATTAGCCATCAGTTCCCACTTCCTCCACTTCCAGCAGGTTGGAACAATCGCTCCTTTCTAAGCCCATCCTCACTGCCACCATCACCAACACACTTGGGGAGACACAGGCAGCCTAGCAGGGAGAAGAAGGAATCCTTCAAGTCCTTGCAGCAGACCAAGGACTCTACAACGAGGGCATGCTGCCACCATGTGTGTCCATTCATAAACTTTGGGGTGGTACAGCAGCCTTCAACAGCGCTGATACAGAATAGGTAACAAGGTAGATACAATCCCCAAGGCTTTAAGAAGGGTTTTGGCTTTTTTCCTGAAGACTATATTCTAAAACTATATAACTGGTAGAAAAAGAGAGTCACAGGGCAGCCCAGGGCCAGACAGCATTAGGACCTCTGATCATGCACTGAATTAACTTTTCTCTTGCACCAAATCCTGACACAGCCAGTTTCAGTATGCTAAAGCTCCTTCTCTGATGCTTTCTCTATTCTACTGTTCTAGCTTTCTGTACTGAGGTTAGCCCTGGGCCACGTTCAGATACTGCTTACATCCCATCACACCGATGGCTGATGGCTCCATGCATCCCCATCAGCCACATCTCTCACAGTAGTACTTCTGATCATTTCAGGTTACCTTGATCTGCAGCCAACAAAATGCATCCAGCAGGACCTCCAGCAAGAAAGCCTGGAGCATGTTTTTTCTTGTATTGACTGATACCAGAGCAGGGGACAGCGTGGGGCCAGAAGTAACCAGAGTGGCACTGCAGAACTTACCTTCAGATTATTAGAGCAATCAGCTTTGCCATCCTTACCAATATGATCAAATACTTCACCTCCATAGCTTTCCAACACTAACAAGCAGCCATGCTACCCTCCCATCATCTCTGACAACAGTCCCACATTCCTGCAGTCAGGATAAACAGGAGATGCTGAAGACACACATATGTGTCTCCAGAGGTAGCAACAGCCAAGTTCCTCCATCCCCATGGGAGCTGAATACGAGACAGTCTTGTTCTCCAGCATGACTGCTCCTGCTTCCTCACAGAGAATGTTTAGGGCACATCAGGGCATTCCCCTGCAGATCTGAAAGCAGATCTTCCAGGGCTGCTGGCTCTCTCAGGAATAGATTCCTGACCTGACCTTACCTTACAGCAGAGACCACCGCTGTGAAATGAAATATGGCTTTGGAAGTTGTGTTTTTATGATCTATGAAATCACCCAGACCTCTTGGGTAAATAAATTCTGAATATGAAGCTGACCTCTTAGCTTTTAGCATATCAGTAAAGCCTTGAGGTTTTTCATTAAGCTTAAATAACATCTAAGAAGGCCCTGTTTTCTACCCTCCCTTAAAAATCCCAAGGAGGTAAAGCCTCATGGTAAATTCTGCTTCAAATATCAGCTGGAGGTACAACTTCAATAAGGGTAATACCTTAACTGCAGAGTGCCGGCGGTGAGCAGGGCTACGCACACAAGACTTTTGTACCACATATTCCTCTGTGCCTCTCAAATACTTAATCTCAGTGACTGGTTTCACAGCTCCAGCTGATTTCAGTCACTGGGCAGCCAAGGAACAATACCCAGACAGAGGAGCACCAAATTCCATTCCATAGTCTTGCATCAGCCACCACAACCTTACCAGAACAATCCCAACCTGCCATCACAACACACGGCCACAGAGGCTCAAGTGGATTAACAACAGAAGGCCAAGGGTGAAAAGGGACAAAAGCTTCACACACATCTTTCTAGCACCTCTCCCCTATCTCCAGAAAGCGGATAACATTACTTGGAGGGGAAAAATCCAGATGCTGCCAGGAGCTGTATCCGTTCCAAAGATGTGTGGTTAAATACCTCACTGGTACAAATCATTGTAATTTCCCTGAAGTCAAAGCCAACTTGCCACTGCCCAGAAGCGGGTGCATAGGGCATAGTTCATAATGGTTGGATTACAGGAGGTGGTATCCCTGAGTTCCTCAGGCACTTGGCAATTTGAGCCCAACAAAACGAACAGAAAGCCTGACTTCCTTTATGCCTGAATCAGCCTCCACATCTCTACCTCCGATGGAAGCAGAGGGTTGGCAAAGCCTTTCCCCTTCTACATGAGCCACTTGGTTCACATTAACTATAAAAACCACGTAAGACTACAAAAGAGTGATTCATAGGGAGAGGCGGAAAAGGAGAAACAGCAGCTCTCAAGTCATTATTAGGAAGTCATTATTAGGATGCTGGAGTCCTCGACATGGGCTGGAGCACACCCAAACATTGCAGGATCCAGCTATCTTTCAGAATGATGTCACTTAGTGCGCCCGTGTGCCAGCTGGGTTGTGTAATGTCTCTCCTCTCACTCTCCACCCGCTACCCCAGCCCTTGGTACAACAGTCTCCCAGCTTGCTGAGCTCACTTCCCCTCATAAGACAGACTTCTGATGAAGTGGAGCAATGTTAACCACATGGACTCATTCACCTTCATCCACATCATCTGCTCCAGCAGGCACGGCTCAGCGGATGCAGGATTTTACACATTGGCTCATAAGGAGAAAGAGCGCACAGTCTGGATGGAGCACACCTTGTTACCTGCATCGTTTTGTTTCCATCTTGTTTTTTTCATAGTTGATTTTCATTCTGTTTTCATTTGTTGGCTCAGCTCCACTCCCATAACGCTGTTTGGGATCTGCACATTTCCACACACCTCCACCTCCCCCTCCATATTTTCGTATGCTACAGGAAGACTAGGAAGAGTTTGGTAGCGTGGTCAGAGCTAGTAACACAGGACTAGGCATATGTTATTAGGGTTAAATAATTACTAGCTAATAGGTACCCTACTGTCAGTTGCCTGACTGGTTAAGTATCCCAGACAGACTTCTATCCTTAACTTCACTGCTGTCTTATATTTTACAGACCCTCTACAATAAAATTTGGCCATTCATTGGAGTTTCCATTTGCATCGCAACAACCTGGGCACTTGTACAGGATAGACCACTAGTCCAGGTTACACATAGCAAAGACGTTGTCATGATCTTCATTTGAGAAGAGCTGCAAATTCCTAGCACATTTTTTTGCACAAAGATGTCCCCACTCAACACCTTAAAGAAGCCGTTCAGCTGCTCCTCAGTACCCAGAAATGGCAGGCTGGGATGTGTTGACCTTCTTGGAACAGGCAGCTTCTCCATCTTGATGCTACCCCTTTTCTTTTTTTCCTCCAGCCATTATCCCAACAATCACCCTTTGTTTTTCCTTTTCCTATCTTGCACGCATTATTCAATGGACTTTCTCACAGCTCTCAAACAATGTTCTCAGCAAATCCGAGCCAAGGTCACGCAGCTGTGCTGCACCAAACCTGGGTCTGAGACAGCTGAGGTCCTGGGCTATGGGTTACGCTGGGTCATCTTGGCAAATCAAAGCTTGTTTTTCTGCCTTAAAGATCCCAACCGACTCCCCAGACAGAAATGCACTGCTTAGGAAAGGCAAAATAAAAGAGGGGATGAGCTCTCAGTGCTCCGTCCTCCAAAAGAACAGCTGGGATCCAGCCCCAGGGAGTGCTCCCAGCCTCCTACACCACTAAGGCCATCTGCATGAGAAATGACTTCTCTGGCTTGAGGGCTTGGGGGATACCCACCTCAAAAACTGGATGGGGCTGAGCCAGGAAGGAGCATCATTTTCACATCTAGCTCATTGGAAGAGCTTAGAGGCAGGATGGGGATAAGGGACTCCTGGGAATACATGGATGCAGTGAAACGAGTATGGAGAAAACTAAGAACCGAGAAGCAGTTTTAAAGGACAGTTCTCAGTTCACCCTATCCAAGCATCTGACAGAACACATTTTAAGAGCAACAGTTGAATGAAACTGACTTTCCTTCTCCTCTTCACCAGGACACATGGGGAAGCACAAAACCCCCCAGCACCATCTCTCACTTTATCCCCTAGATTCATCAAACAGTCAACTGCAAACAGCAGTCTGTGGCTTCAGTCTTCATCTGTGAATCACTCCATGGGTTTTTGAGAGCCACTCTATAACTTCATTACTCAAAGCTGGTCATTTTGAGTCACCCAGCGGGTGGTGACTGCCAGAAGGATGTCTCATGAAGCAGCTTACACCACCATTAACATCAGCTTATCATCCAAGATTCAACCATTAGACAGCATGCTTAGCCAAACCCACACAGAGTCAGCTTTTGTAACCTTTTACAACCCAAAAAGCATCCTTTGGGCTCATCCCATTTGCAAGGATTTCTACAGCTCCTGGCACTCATTTGTCACCAGTGGCATTTTCTGTCCTTGGAAGTTCCACCTCTGTGAGCTTTTAGGCAGAAAAGGCTGCGCTGCCCATCCCCACCTAGAAGCACTCGTGATTTGAAACCTGACATTAAGATACCAACCCAAGGGACCTACAGCAGAGCTGGAAGGAGCCTGGGCCACAATCTGGACTGTAACTCATGGGAACGATGAGTCATTTGAGATGAAACCAGGAGTCAATACTTGACAAATTAACCTTCTCAGAGTAAAGCAAGTCTCTAATACACCTGCTCCAGATGAGAGAGTCAAGATTTAAATAGGCACCAGATTTGCATAATACCCTCACGATAAGCAGCGCTACAGCAAAACCCTGCAATGCATGAAGGATTTATTTCATGTCTCTTACATTTTCTGTACCCCAGAAGAGGCCATTCATCATTGTGCCAATACTTCAGAGATTTCACTGAAAGCTCCAACAGCTCTAGATTATCAAGGAATTATATATTTTACCCCACTGAATAATCATTCCCAGAAGCCTGATAGAAAAAAATTCCAACTTTCATCATGTAGGTTAATGACACTGCAAGAGATGACATTCACTTTTAATGACTACACAGTCAAAGACATTGAAACCCTGCTTTTTGACCAGCTGAATTGATCTGCTCATTACCCTGTAATTTCCAGCTGTATTTAGATACGCACTCAACATCTCGCAGACGGATCTTCATCAATACCCTGACTACATACATCCCCTAAGAACAAAAAAGATGTCAAAAGTTATTCCACTGTATTGCTAATTAGAGATTCCTCCTGCTTCAGGGACTGTAAGAGTGGACACTCCATTCCTGAGGCCCAAGCCTGACTATTTAATTTTGTCAATACAGAATCAGAGGAGAGCCAATAGCAGCTCAAAGCCTGTGTTAGCCACAAGCGGTCTATTAAGAGTTAGGAGCTGGTTTGGAAGGCTTAACTCTCTTAAGCTCCTCTTGAGCGCACCAGGTTTAGATTTAACGGCAATGAGGATATAAAGCTTTCCTGTAGCAACTGACAGATCGATCGATCCGGGAGCTGCACCAGATTTCTCCCATCTGGGAAGAGCTCTGCATGCAGAACCTTCCATTTGGTACTCCGTGAGCAATCTTTAAACCCCCAGCCTCCGCTCTGACACACGTGTAGTTTAATTCAACCAGATTTCCTTCAACGGGGATGTGATTTTCACGGTGCAAAGATCGTGTCAGACAGTGATGTCCTGAGTGGGAAAACCTTTTGATAAGGGGAAGGAGGTTACTGTAAATCAGATAGAGGAAGATCTGTACAACTGCTGCTGGAATCACTGAAAATTACTGCTGTGCTTTTGGATTCCTCCAAGATTTTTTTTTTTGCTGCCTCTGCAGATGCTGTTGGGAAAAGAACTATTACCAAAAGTATGCTTGTATTTTAAAGGGATGCTGTCAAGGACTGTGAACAGAAAACGTGCACCGATCTCAGTGCTATGCTCACTCTTACTTGAAGTATCTGTTAACACTTGAAAACGCTTCTGAAGAGTATTAACACACAGTCACCAAAAGGAGGATGCCAGTGCATGGAGTGCAGTTACTACAGGGCATCCTCAGCCTGTGTTCACCTGAGCACTACAAATGACTTTGCTCACACAGCTCAGAGGACCTTGCTGCAGGATCAAGGTCAGCCTGTGCCACACAGCCCAGCAGCCTGCTGCACCCAGATCCAACACAGCACAGAGCTTTCAAGAAGCATCCCGTACACAAAGATAGGTGCTGAGATACCCCAACAGAAAGGCTGTAGTATCAGCCTAACCTTTAACAGGCGCCCAGAAATACAAAAACAAGAACACTGAATACTCCCAACCGTAGCTGTGCAGAAAAGGAGCATTCTGCTGCTCACAGACAGAGTTACTACTTTTTTTTCCCCTTACTGCTTTTGTGACACGGCCAAACAGCACTGTCCCAAACAGGGACAAGGGGGCAGAAGGACTTTATGCCCAAAGCCATCTGTCTGTTCAGTTCCCTCTACTCCCAGCCCTTTAGAGGGGCTGCCTCCCCTCCTCTACCTCCTGCCCCACAGTGCTGACCAGCAGAGATGCAAAAAATGGTCCATATCTGCTTAAAAAACAGACTGAGCAGATGCACCCACCCCATACAGCAGCCCAGAGGCAGTCACAGTGCTGCCTGCAGCCCCCAGCCTTGTGCCAGATGACTTCATCACCCCTCACTGCTGTGAGATCCCAGCAGGGCTGGTCGGTGGGACAGCTGTGTGCTGATCTACAGTAGGAAGCCTCTTTGGTAGAGGAACAATTAGGAGTGCAATCATTTTTTAAATGAAAACCGATCCAAACCTGACAGGGATGCCAGCACAGACAGAATCCCAGAGGAGAGGGCTTGCTTGGGAGATTGCTGGGATTTCCTGCTTCTGCACCAATCAGAAATAGCACGAGATCATGATGATCCATTCTGATGACAACCGGCCATGTCACTCATCATTTCGCTTTTGGCCTGGAACTTGAAATTAAAGAAGAAATAATGGGAAGAAGGAACTCCTTTTTTCTTTCTTTTTCTGGCACTTAGGTTTCCTCAAAGACTCTTCAGGGAGGTGGAAGCTCTGCTCTTCCATCTGTATCCTTTCACCCATCCCATCTTTATAGACCCTCACCTGGCAAATTACATGTGTTTCTGGAATACGTTCTCAGGAATTTGAGTAAGGGATATTATAGTTATAAACAAGAACATCCGCACTGCCTGGCAGACAGTGTGCTCACTGTGTTCGAGGGAGAATAAATCAGCCTCAAAAAAGAAAGAAAAAGGGGTGGAGGGGGAGGGAACTCATGAGGACATGGATCCATATGGATTAGGGGGTTCTCACTCTGAATTTCTGGGCAGCTTGTAACCTTTCATATATCAACACCATCAACAACCCCTGGAGACAGGTAAGAGCTGTTATCCCCTCTGCTCTGCTGAGGGAACTGGGACAAGAGGAATGTGCGCTCAACACAACCCAACATCTTGAATGCTGACCTTGTAACCCTTGATGGATACCTTCACGCTGGGCAAGGCTTCCTCTCCTTAAGTTGTATGGAAGTGTAATGAGCAGTAAATCTGTCGCTGCCTCAGCTTCATGCCGACTAACCCTTCAGTTCCCCGACCCATTCCACACCAAGCACTGCACAAGGTTTCCAACTCTCATGACATCATGGTTCCCACTGCTGCAGACCCAAGCCAGAACTCAGGTCCCATGTGTTTGGTACTGCGCATCTACCTATAATAAATAAGCCAGTTCTTGCAATTTGCAAAGCAAAGAGTAATAGAAGTGCAATGATAGCCCTGTCAGTACCCAGTCCAAGCCCAAGCAGGGACTCAGAACCTTTGAAGATGGCGATGTCATGACCTAGAGACCATGCTGCCTTGTTGTACCACCTTCCATAAACTGAAGTCATTCCCTTTGCTGCCATTTTCACACCACCAGCAGCCACCTCCTTGACCCTGCCCAGCTACCCACATCAGCCAACCCCCTACTCACAGCACAGTGTGTACTGCAGGAGCCCTTCCCTTCAGGGCTGAGCAGCTCTCCCTTCCTCACCAAGTCCATTCCACACAGCCACAATGATCCCATCTAGCCTGAGGGATGATACCTACAGGAAAAGTAGCTGGAACTGGTTTGGGGGCAGCCAGCACCACTCATACAGCCCACTCCTTGCCTGTTGACATGGCTGGGGATGGGTTCAGGGCCAGAAGCCCTATTCTGGCAGACCAGATACACCCATGAGCCTATTAAACAGGGAAATCTCATCACAGTTTATGGCCCAACCCAAGCTCACATGCGAGCCCTGTATCCCCAACTCCTGACCCAAAATGGAGGCAGAAGGTTTTCAAAACCTGGACCAAAGCCCAGAGCTAAGTTTTCCAGCACTGGTCACCTTATTTCACTGGTGTCTTTGCATTGCTGATGTCAATATCATTTTAGGTAATAATACGTTTCAAGTCAATTCATTGTCTGGCCTTCATGCACATACAAACTCTGACAGGCAAATAAAGAAAAGGAACATATATTTGAGAGATTTAAAAGCTGTTTCCATCTGGATTTGCTTTTAATGGAAACATTCTGTAGGTTTTTGGTTTTGTAGAAGTTGGGGGGGGTACGGGGGGGGGATGGATTGTGTGTGTGTGTGTGTGTAATAGAACATTATTTAGGGGCCAAATCTGTGTTAACAGGTCCTGCCAGCCCCTTGAAACACTGCCACAAAAAGCTACAATCGAGGCGTTCCAAACCAATAGGGCAGACATTGAAGCAGGTAGATTGCTGAAGTGGTCTCCATTTCGTTACCTGTTTTGTTGTTGTTCTTTATACGTTTGCTTTTAAAACACAACATAAAGCAAGTGAAAATAGAAGTTTCACATGCAGGTGTCCTCCCACGACTAAGCCATATGTATTGCCACCGGGACTCAAGAACAGCACAATGCACTTGGAGTGGGAAGTTCAAACCCATGAGCACACATAACGCAGCCCTTAAAGAAAAGGATATGGATATTTACATGCACATTTTGCACACGCAGATCAACACTTTAGTGCAAGCCTACAACAGTGGAGCAGCACGCTCATCATGTCAGCAGCAATGCAGCAGGTCACCAAAGCAAATAATCCCCAAAGAACCAAATACTGTTCAGCATCCAAATGCTTTAAAAAGTACCAGCAATGGAAGAGAAGTAGAGAATCACACGATTTCATTTCTCTGCAAGCATTTACTGTGATTTTTACTGCAAACATTCATTTTGATAGATCTGTGTTATTACAAGTATTTGGCAGAGAACAAAATGGCAATGAGGTTGTTTCCCTCCCCTCCCATATGACAGAGCAGAAGCTGTGCTGCTCCATGGAAGAGCAGAACTCCAAACCCCCCAGCAGCAGTCTGTCATGGAGAAACCTCCACAAGGTCTTGTGCCACTCAGCTGCAAACACATCCAACTTTCCTGTAGGCATCACGTTGGACAAATACATAGATCAGAACCACAAGCTCCCAGGAACCGCAGCCCAACACCTCTGTGTTACGGATTCCACCCAAATCCCACCATGCAGGAAGATTTCCAAATCTGCCCCACGCTTTCTGTTATTCTTTGATTATACTGACATCTAAAGGTCATCAAATTAACTGTACTGAGCTTCCTGGCCTGATCCTTTCCACTTCATCTCAAACCAATCAACATCTGTTACACTGTTAAGAGAAACAAAACATGATAACACAGCCAAGAAGTTTCTTTGGTTTGTTTAAATGACTCAAGACTTCTTAACATTCATTTCCCTAAGTTCTGTTGTTACAAATACACTTGAAGTCTCCAAAAGACACAACATATTGCTTATCGCATGCAATGTAGTGAGCCTGATCTTCTTTATTACTGGCTTCTAAGAAGCAGCTCCAAAGTTCCAGTAATATACTGAAGGAATCAATACGACCCATAAGTCATAACTTTCAACAGTAAATCCTCCTGTTATAACAATCCCTGCAGTCTACGCTCATCCAAACAGCTGAGCAGGGATACTTCACCCAGCCCCAAAACAATATCTGTGCATCGTGTCCCATGGGACAAACTAAACTGTGATGGAGATCTATCCCCATGCCAGGTCATTCTGAAAACGTTTGCAGACTGCTCCTGGAGTGCCAGGTGAAGAGCAGAGCCAGGGATCCCATCCCCAATGGGAAGATGATGCCTGTGACAGCTAACACTGCACCCAATTGAAGTGATCAGAGGAAACAGCACGAAGTGGAATCAACACAGCTCTTCTAGCAAACCTAAGCTTCATTTCAGAGGGGTAAAGCAGGCATGGTGTCCTGCTCTCATTGTTGTTTGCATGCCTTTACTGCCAGATGTGAACAGTTATCTTTCTCAGCAAGATTCCAGCTCTGCCTGTAGCACTCTGCAGCCTTTCCCCAATGCCCTACTTAAAAAGAAGGGAAGAAAAGAGAAGAAGGTCAGCTCTGAAGCATCTACCCCAGCCAGGGCAGCCCAGCACCCTCCCTGCAAGCAAACAACCTGGAAAACCAAGCGAGGCCATTTCAGAAGGAAGGCCAGGTCTCAAACAGGGGTTAAAGAGAGGGCAAAATTATACACATAAACTGTCTCCAAAGGGGAACAACCAAAAGGCATTCGCTCAGACACAACCCAGCCCCAGCCAAAGCAAAGCATCCCATGAGCTTGCCTTCTGCTGTCAGAGAGGAGCTGAGAGCTCAAAGCCCCCGCCGCCACCCCCAAGCACTCTGAGCCTTATTACTGCCATTTCTAATCCCACACACACGGGCACAAAGCTGCTGCTGGCTCCCTGCAGCCAGCCCCCTACAGAGGACAAGGACCCCAAGCATGAAGGGTAAGCGCCGGCCCCTCCAAACCATGCCACATTAATGCAGACTGGCACTGAATTAGCTGCTAATCGGATTAGGAGAAATGGCTTTAAGCTGACATTCAGGAGTGAAAAGCCTCCATCACCTCCACAAGGCATCCATCGAAGTGGACCACCTTAACCCCAAACCCCAAGCATTAAGTATTTGCCTTATTGCTGGCAGTTCTATCTTAATCACAGATTAAACAACTCTACTCCAGGGGTAGGGAAGGGGAGAAATTAGGGGTTAATTAGCCAGAGCACAGGATCACAAAATCATTAAGGCTGGAAAAGACTTCTAAGACCCACGAGTCCAACCATCACCTCATCACCAACATGCCCAATCTACCAGCATCCCCAGATCCTTTTCCTCTGTGAGCAGCAACACATGAGGTTGTTATGATCAAAGTGCAGGACACAACACTCAGTCCTGACACTTGGTCCCACTAAACCTCATCTCATTGGTCTCACCCATCAATTCAGTCTATCCAGATGCCTACGTAGGGCTGGAGAATATCCCATAGCATCGGAGTGGTAGAAGCTGGGGAAGCCAAGGGACAGACAGGACAAGTAGCAGTGAGGATGCCCTCAGCTCTAAAGAACGTGTGTTGGAGGGATGGAGGAAAACACAATGGCAGCATGCATGGCTGCACCTCAGATAAGCCCAACAGTGA
Organism: Excalfactoria chinensis; assembly: GCF_039878825.1. Lineage (NCBI taxonomy): Eukaryota > Metazoa > Chordata > Aves > Galliformes > Phasianidae > Excalfactoria > Excalfactoria chinensis. The sequence continues at coordinate 2,613,136 of NC_092841.1, forward strand.
GAGCAGAGACACCAGCCCTTGCCCCCTGAGCAGAGATGCCCTAAGGCACAATGCTGAGCATCCTGCTGCTAGGTGTGCCCAACCAGCTGCTTCAGACCCACTCCTAGCCTTCTACAGACCTGTTTGCCCCTGTATATTCTCTGATGCCTACAGAAGCCTGAACACACATTGCATCTCTTTCCCACAGCCATCTCTTCCTGTTGTCCCATCACCTGCTTTGGTCAAAGTGCCGCAAGCCAAGCAGCTCCAGGACCTCTCTCCCTCTGTCAGATCTCATCTCAATCAGCCTGCAGTTTAAAGGCCATTTTAGAGAGCTGTGAACAGACAGCAGGAGGCTGGCAGCACAACTACATCACCTTTGTTTCCTTTGGAGACCAAAAAAAAAAAAAATAGAGGAAAAGAAAAACAGAAGATGAAAGAGAAGAGCAGGACAGGAGAGCAGGACTGCTGTGCCCCCACTACACCCAAACAGCCAAGCACCAAGCCCACGGACTTGAACTCAGTGCTAACAGAGCTGGGAATGGCACTTCCACAAGTGCTGCCACCAGGCAGGAAGGCTGGCACACCCCAGACATTCACCCACATCACAAGCAAAAAGCAACACATCCTTTTTATTTCTGAACGCCGATCTGCGAGGTCCTTTGGAAATATACAGTAGCCCAAACCTGGAGCAAGCCCACCAATGGTTGTCATGTACTGTACCACAGGATGACATGGATTTTTGCCTAAGTAACAGCCCCAGAGTTGGGCTCCAGCTGTTTTGACTTCCCTGGCAGACTGATGTCATTGGCACGCTAAAACAAGGGCTTAAGTTGCTTTCCTCGCCACGACCTCCCCTTGCCAAATTAGGAGGTTTATTTGTTCTAAGATAAAGTATGGTGACACATTAAAGATGCCCACATTTTCCTCCTTAGATCAGCCTGACATCTGGTTCGAAAACGTTATGAAACACTCTCTGAACCTGCCGTGGAATTGGATATTATGGTATTTCACCAAGCCGTGGTTCGGGCGAACTTTCACCTCCAAGTGAAAGTTTGAGTGTTGAAAGTGAAAACAGAGCACTCAGAGCCTTTCCTTGGGACAGACCTTTCAGTGACACTGGATGTAGGGAAATAATTGCAGATGGTATTGTTGTGGGGGGAAATATCACCTGCCATGAAATTTCACCCTGAGCGAACGTTCAGTTGTTCTAAGATCATATCGTTGCGCCGCTTTGCTGTAACACATTCAGGCTGCAGACTTGAGCAAGGTCATTCCACAGGAAACCTTGCACACAACAACAGGGTTTTGTTCCTTGTGGCCAACGATACTGTAATGGGAGGGGGAAGAGAAGCCTATCAAAATATTTTTGCAACAGATAGAACAGCCTTCAATGAAAGCGGGTGCTTGTTTCATATCCATTCACATGAAGAAATGTCATGTTTCCGACGGAGAAACACAAGCAGAGCTGTGTAGTCCAATGTAAGTAGGAAAGAGGGATTTCTAATAGAGAATGGGGAAAAAAAAATGGCATTGTATATTAATATGTAAAAAAGATAAAGCTTGTCTTCATGGATTTGCTCACACACAACCTAACAAGGTGCAAGGAACACAGCTCAAGGCTGACAGAAGGTTTCTGACTGGAGAAAGGAATCCAGAAAGTCTATTTTATCCATGTAGATATTACAACTGAGGAGTGATGCTGCTTACAAAACCACTGAGCTCTGCAGCCTGCTGCCTTTACAGACTTCAGGGCAATGGGAAGAACTCTTTGCATAATGTCTACGTGCCAAGCCTCCTTGCCCACAGGTAAGGAAGTGACTCAACATGGGAAAGTCAATATGGGGGAAAATTAGAACCAGGCCATCCCATAAGCAGCACTTCTGCTCTGTGTGCATTTACAAGTCCTACTTTCATAACCCTAAAAGACTGCAGCCATCTGCTTCACAGGTGCCAGAGGTGGAAGGAACCCTGAGCAGCAGCCACTTGGGAACAGCACTGCAAGTGGCATCCCGTGCCAGGCCTGAGCAGCATCTCTTCTCCTCGGGTAGCATGCCCAGGGCTGGAAGAGCATGTGCATGCAGTGCAGGAAGGCACCAGGGTATGCTGGCGTGGGCCTGCAGAAAGAGCAGTTCAGGGTGGGTGCAGAATCCAGGGCACTATGAGCCCCATCAGTGGTCAGAGCTGCTGCATGCAAACCCCACTCTGTCCCCTTCTCACTCCAGTCCGTTCAAGTCTTTGCAACTGCAACCACTACATTTCAATTGCTTTTTCTTTTATTTTTTTATTAAGCTCTTTTCCTTTTTGAACAGCCTAGCTAGTAACCCCCCACCCCTCCAGAAAACACTCTTAAAAGCGTTTTACGACCTGTTAACAGCTTAAGAAACAGCCCAAAACAATGTCCCCATAAAGGCAGACGATTGTGCTTTTAATTAAGATTCACAACTTTTTTTTTTCCTGATTGAAGGCAGTGAAACCACAATGAGTGCATTCACTCACAGCAGTCAGGTGAGCCTCCATCACCTCTGAGCTGAGCCTCCCCAGGGCACCAATGCCCCCTCACACCCCACTGCCCTCATTCTATCCCACAGCCCTGTACAGCCTCAGACAAGCCAGGAATGGCACAAAGTGACACCAGAAAAAACACTCTGCCACTTCAGCATTGCTCCTTCATTCAAGACTGTGGGAAACCACGCTCGGTGTGGAAGTGTGAGAAACACACAGCTGCCTCCAAAGGGGCTGCAATGTGGGACGGCGTCTCTCCCAGCAGTCCCTGTTTGCATCTTTGAGATGCAGGCACCCAGGGCACATCAGCACACATCAAAATGATGGTGAAAGCTGAGAAAGTGTCCCCTCTCCCTCACTTAGCCTCACTGGGGAGCCACTAAATGCCTCTTGCTGTTACTTTTTTAATTGGTGGGTGAATTTAATGGCCATGTGCAGAGCTGGCTGCTGGTCCCCACTGCAGTGCTTTAGCACACCCACAAGAGCACCATGCCCCACACCCCATCCTTAGAAGATAAAACACCCCTGAGGAGACCCCAGGCAGACTGCCAGCACAGCACCAAAGCTTAACAAGAAGCTGGAGAACAAATGAGAAGCTGGAGAACAACAGGACATACACACAGACCTCCTAACCCCAGGATGGCCTCAGCAGTTCCTATGGCTGCCTGCAAGCTCAGCATTAAGGCCAGAGGCTCCCTGGCCCCAAGAAATGGGAGATGTCATACTGAGTGACGTGGTTTATAGGAACACGCTTCTCAGACAGTGTCCTGATTAAAACAAAAAGGTTCAAGACTTTAAACTCATGAGTAGTAGAGTTCAGACATAGACTTCTCAGGAAGACCATAATGGACTAAACAACTCCCCCGAGCTCAGAAGGATGGGATGTATGTACCAAACAGGTTAGAAATGCATTTCAGTATCAGAGGAACAGTGTGAGGGAAGCTTGCTGATCCACATCCAGCATTCACCAAGATCAAGCATGTGAAAGAAGCATTTTGACCACCTATGTGCCATCAATCTGCACACCTCTCAGTTTCTAACCAGAGGAACAGAAACTGCCAACCATGGAAGATACTCAAAGCACTGGCACACCCTTAGGAAAAGAGCTGCTTGAATGACAGCCACAAAGCCTTCCTCCTAATAAACGCCAGCACTATGCCATCACTTTCATATTGTACTTTGTCAGAGCTAAACAACTTGGACAGAGAGGAGGAGAAAGGAAAAGCAAGATTTGGTGCACAAGCCTCCTACAGGTGTGAGCTGTGCCTGGGACGCCAAGCAAGAGACACATGGGTTTGCCATGTTATGTAGCCAAAGCAAACAAGACACCAAGCAAGATCCAATTCTGGCCCCCTCAGGATCCATAAAGCAGCCTCTGGGAGCTGTGGGGGGCACGTCAGTCCTAATTGTGTCTTGTTTAACTTGGCTCTTTGAACAGCGAGGCTTTTGCTGCCTTGGCTGGAGGCATCACTCTCACACCTTGGTGGGACTTACCTCCTCTCTTGGATTGGCAATTAAAATCCCTAATGTTGAAACATGTTGTATGTTTTTGATCAAAACCCACTTATTTTTACAAGGAATAGTCAGGATGACGTGCTGAGAACTCTCCAGTGCCTCGGGGAGAAGCAGACATTGCTCACAGAAGGTGGGATCCACCCTTTCATATTCTGTTAAATATTCTCTGGTTGCCATCACCACTCTGTTTTTTCCCCTCCTAACTGCAGCAGAACAGACCCACACCAAGCAGAGGATCAGTGGTGATGTACCCACATCTGCAGAGCAGTGTACAAATCCCAAGAGCCCAATTCCTCACTGCAGCCACTGCTACGCAAGCAAAGCAAGTTGAGGAGAGCCTTTAAGCCTCAAAACCCACTTGAGGCTCATCTGGTGACTCCCGAGAGCTGTAGGAAGTGAACAACTGGCCCTGTAGGGCATTTTTCACATAGGCATCACCTCTGCACCATAGAGTTCACTCCATGAGCTCATCTTGAGCCCGAGACAAGCCCCACAGAACTCCACTGTATTTCCTCACCACCACTTATCAGTGAGCTCACAGACACTGAAGCTCAGGACAGAGAGCCTGCAGCACAGCCTGGGAGCTGAGTGAGAGCACATACAACTCCTGAGGATCCAGCAGATCAGACTTTCTCTCTGGTTTCCTTCCACATTTACTTTGGCCCAGAGGGGAGCACAACTGTTTGCTCACACAGAACGGGTCCAAGCTGGAAGAACGGAGGACGAGGTGCGATATTGTCACACTTCCAAAAACAACTAGGAGGGATTTGTTAGCCTGGTACAAAGATGAAGAAAACCTGAGGTGGAGGAGACACCAGGAGCTCAGTGCTTCCTCCCACATATTCAGCATCAGAACCACCACATCCAAAGACCTGCATGTAATGGCAACCTATGGGCCAGGACAGGACAGCTTTTGCAGGCCCCCTTGGCTATGCTTGTCCTATAAACGCCTCAGCTGTTACTGCTGTCCCTGCAGGGCAGACTGCAGCTCTCCTGAGCAGACAGGAGACAGGCATCTTTCCCCAGCACAGCACCTCATCCTCATCTACACTTTATGTGGCTTATTAACAGCACGTTTAAAGCTGATCTGATGCTCTGAGGTCTGTTTGTACCCTCCTCCCGCAGGTTCCTATCCTTGCTTGAAACTTTCTCTCTCAGCCCTGCCAATTCAAGCTCACTCATCTGGCACAAGCACCTACAACTATCATTTTGCAAGGGTGTTTGGTGCCTTTTTCTAGTTTCCACCTCCTATTCTTATTTCTGTTCTGTATTTCCAACACCTTTTGATCAGCCAATGCACTGAACACAAAAAGAGGCGACCAGATAAATCAGCAGCCTGCCATGTCCCGTCACCCCTGCTATAACCACATCCAGATGCTTCAGTGGAAGCTGCAAGAAGTCTGCTGGAGACAGTTAGCAAGTTTAAAATGCTCCCACCCTTCTCCATCTGTTATTTTGTTGTAATATTTCCCCTTTCAGCCTCAAATACAAATGCAATTTGCAATACATAGCCCTCATCCCAAAACAGAAGGGAAGAGGTAGAGAGCTGGACGTTTATAGTACCTACAAACCAGCCCAGGCATGGAGCAAACTTGGGGTCAAAACACAAGAAAACCTGTGGCATGAAAGCACACAACTCCTTGCCATGCACATACAACAACCCTGCTTCTAACCTCACCCTCCATCTCTGCAGCTGCACCACTTGCATTTTTATTCTGGGGGAAGTTTGCAAGGAGAAAGGTACACGGGATTCCCAGATTGCACAGCCACAGCATACTGTGCCATCAGTGCCTCCTTCTATCTGCCAGTGACAGCCTGCACGAGACCTTTCAGGTTACATTCACGTCTTGAAGGCACTTGATTGATTTTCATGGGCAGTTTGTTCACTTTGGTACTGAAAGGGGGTGAGCCTTCAATTTATAGCAAAAATACCTCACCTGAACCCATAAATTCATCACCTTGCATTGAAACGTCAGGTCACTTCTTTTGTTCCACTGTTCCTCCTGTTGAAGCTGCCCAGCAGCACAGCATCAGCATGTGCCTACTCTGCATAGATAGGGGTATTCACTGATGGGAATATTTGATAACAGCAGTCGTAAGGTGACTTCATAGGACTCCAATATCTCACGATCTGAGGGCTTTTCTATCAAGCAAACTGATCACGTGGCACAGAACCAACCTAAAATATCCTAATTCCTACTGTCTACAGTTAAATTAATCATTTCCTGTGGTGCATTAACACTGTTTTCCTCATCTCAAACACACAGAGCTCACAAAATAATCATTTGGAACCAATCCAGTCCACCTAAATCAAAGCCACATCCCATCTCACCTTCCCTACTCTTATGTCATTAATGATGTTTCCTCCAGGATTCATTGCAAAGCTTTTCCTGCTATTCAGGTCAAACTGAAAGGTCTGTAGTTACCCATTACCACTAAGTCTTTTGTTACAGTCACTATAAAAATACAATTAAAGCTGGATTATGGTACACTTATGTGGAACAATATCTTAATCTGCAAATGGTCCTGTGCTAGCCACATTTGGAGTCAGACCCTTGCTGGTGCAAATAAGAGAACTGGAACAGAGCCCAGAGGAGATTAATACAACAGAACCTCACTAATTCATGCTAAGGGCAAGGAAACCGCATCGACTATTTCAGACTAAAATGAGTAGGAACTACAAATTAATGCTTCACAAAATACTCTCCTTTTGAATTTCAAATAGCTCTCTCTGAGCAAGCATCATGGTGCACCAAAATGAGAGGAGCACGCTATATATAGCTAATGAAATCTTGCTAACATTAGACATGGCTATAGCATCTGTTACTAAATCTTTGCTGAGGAGTGTAGATAGACCACCAGGTTTCCAGAGAGCTTATAAGAAAAGCAATTTATTGAAGTGAAGCTTTGTCAGCCTCTATTGTGCATAAATACAACATTAAATCGAGGCTTAATATTTACTGCTGTGTCATCCCAGCAGGCAGTTATCATCAGTGCCTGAGGCCAGATCCTCAAGTGATGTAAAATACCAGAACAACAACAGCCTCACAGACTGTTTTTATCGCTCTTCAGCCAGTTTTCAATCAACACAAAGGAAATGATGCCCAAGGCATGGCTGCAGGGCTCTGACCTGCTCTCACAAACTCTATCTGCATCTCCAGAACGGTCTGTTCTGGGAGATTTTCACCTTAAAAAACACTTCAGCACCTGAGAGCAATGCCAGAGGCAGAATGCAGCAGCACTGCATTGCATGTGATGTAAGGCAGAGCCCTGTGGGTGCAGCAGCAAACACCCCGCAGCATGGCTGGAACTCTCCCAGAGAAGAACTGTCAGCTTCCCGTGGGCTCTGTGCTCCTCCAGACTCCACACGCAGGGAACACAGAGGCCCATTGTGCTCCCAACAACCAGCCGGGATTTGCTGATTCAGTGCTATTGTCACTTTGTGCTCCATGCTCTGCTGAGGACCTCGCTCAAATATTAGTCTTGAGCAGAGGCCAAGGTTAAAGCCCTGCCCTCTGCAGCCCCACCAGCTGTGGCCATTACCCACAGGTGCCTTTCTCCTTGTAGGCAGGGACAGGAAGAAGACTTTTCCCCTGGGAAGGACCTTCACCAGCTCAGCACCAACAGCCATGCACAGCACTCAGACATCCCAGCATCTGCACACTTTGGCTGCACACCTGAACCCTCTGCAAATCTCTAAGTCCACTGCATGGCATCAGGAGAAGGTGATGGAAGAAGAAAGCAAAGTGAATGAAGACATAAATCACCACAGATGGATGCACTCTGCCACAGCAACGTTGGCCAGGCAGCCTTGACAGAAGACCTCACTGCACCAGACAACAGCACCACTTCCAGCACCTCCAGCATCCATGCACAGCCCCAGCACTAGGACAAACACTGCCTTATCCCAGGACAAGACAGAGGATGTACAACAACACAGAGCAAAGCTGAAAGCCTGGGGATTCAGCACAACCATGTCCCTAGCACAAATGGATTGTCTTTGTACAGCTAAGAGCACTAGATCAAACCAAGCACCGCATTCATTCTTGCCTTGTGAAGCTTCATATACAAGAGAAACAAGAAAGCTGAGGCCCGCAGGTGGGTGGCTGTGTCCAATGCCATCAACAGCATTCACTTAAATGCACGAGTCCCATAGCAAAATTTCTAGTGCCTGACAACGCTGTCTAGGTATCTAACTATCTTCCTTCATCATGGTGTTGAGCAATAACAGTCAATAACTTCCTGGCATCTTGGAGAATATCCATCTGCACTTCGCTTTCCAGTGACTTATAAAATTTCTGCCTCGCGGGACCCCCGTCCATTTCTTGTGCCGATTCTCCCTTCAATTTCACACTTAATTAAGTCCCTGGATCAAGACTCAGGATGGATTGCTCACTGGACCAGCAGCCAGAATTGATGTTGTATCTAGATGACGGGGCCTGAGGAAGGAAAAAATGGAGAGCAGAAGGGATAACAAGAGAGAGGGAGGGAGAGGAGGGAAAGCTGCTTTTATATCAGGGTTAAAAGCTTAATCTTCTACTAAAACGGTATCACATGAGGGGGAAAGAGTCTCTTATCCATGTGATACTGCTGACCCAGGCCTGGTTTAGGAGCTGTAATATCATTCCAAGTGGAAAATTATGTCGGCAAGAAACTTTTCTTCGGAGGCAATTAGAAGGAAACAGGACTCAGAGAACACAGCACAGGGGAGGAGGGCTGAGCACTGCCCGTGTGTGGAGCAGCCATAGCCTGACATCAGTCATGGCCGAACCACCAGGGCTCAATGTGATGGAGTGCTCAGAAGGTTGGGCGTTGCTCTGAGCCTTCCCCAAACTGCTCCATTCAGGCCAAACGGGACGGCAGACCTCAGGAGTTAAACCCTCCTCGGGAGATTTCTGGAAGTTCCTGTTCAGCTTGGAAGTATCACAAGAGGGCTTAGTTTTATTGCTGCTATTCGGCATTTCAATTTCCACTATGGTCAAAGCCAGGAAGGCAAAAGGCAATGAAAGAGTAGAGCTAACAGCATTTTTCGAACATCGTAAAAGGCTGAATTCAAGTTCACACTCACCACGTTTCAGCTCTGTCTTGCTCTGGACTCATACAAGTCAGCTTTCATAGCAAGGGGAATAAAGAAGTCCACTCCAGTGCAGTTCCAACTAACAGTAAACCATCCTCTGGCCTATCCAGCAGATCCTGACACCTTGTTAATGGGTCAAGAAGCAAGAGAACATCCTATGGGTTCTCAAAGCCCTTTCCTCAGAGTGCACACAGCATTCAAATTCACTGCAGCAACGTACAACAGTACTCAACTGGTGAACAACTTCCACTAACCGCCCACAACCTGCATTCCATGCATTTACTCAGCATATCTTTAACAAACTAGACAGCATAAACAGGATAACTCATGCTAGGTGTGTCATGCTAATTACTAGCTGTTAGGATGCTTAACGCTGTCACATACAACCCACTTTCTCCTCACCTGTGGCTTTGTTTTCTTCATCTATGGAGGTGTCACAACAGTGACTTCAGAGTCCTTTGGCATACAAGGGCTGCAGGATTGACACATGGCCAGAGCATGTTCGTGGCCTTGAAGCAAGGCTGCAGAGTTCCATACTAGCCACCTGTCCACAGAGGTGAAAAAAAATCTCATCCATTAAAAGTAATGAGGTAGAGCTAAGCTAGCCACCTGCCCTACAGTTCTAAAGGGGCTTTCAGTTTGGTATTTCTGAATTAACAAGCAGAGAAAGAGAAGACGGATTAGAAACAGTCAGTGATACATGTGGCCCTTCAAACAAGTATTGGCATAAAGCCTCTGCAGTGGCCCCGTGCCCGTCTGCCCCTGCTGTTATCCACCCTATGGATCCACACTGGTCATCTCAGCTGACATGCAGGGCTACTCACAACCATCTCCATTGGGCCACAATGAGGTGCAATGTCCATCCCATCAGCACCCAAGTACCTGTAACTCCAGCATGGTACAGGGGGTTACCAATGCAAAAATGTTGTAAGCATTGGCAGCCAAAGCATCTACCCAAACCCAAAAACTCACAGTATCTGGGAGGGCTGGAAAACAGGAGAGCCCAGAAATACACCAAACAAAATAAATCTGTACCCAGACTACAGCAGATTGAAACTCCTTGCTGCTCCCATCAGATGACAGTCAGGAGGAGTCCCCAGCACAGATTATACCCAGGGCACAATTCCAGCACCCAGCAAACCCCACCACAGCTATTACCCAGCAACACAAGTTATTTACACCGCAGCTGAAGAACACTACAGGAATCACACACAGCCCACATTAACACCACACTGTTTGGACTAGAAACTGGGTAAACCCAGGTAATAACTGCCTACAAAGCTCCCAATTCACTGCAGGAGGCCTGAGCAGCAGCTTCACATCACCACTGCCTGGGGCAAATGGGCATCGATTAGTGCAACACAGGCCAGATGCCCTGAAGCTGCAGCAAAAATACAGTGCTGCATGAGGCTTTATAACTGCACTCATACATACAAGGAGCTGCATGCTTACTATTTTGTTTGCTTGCCTGTTTCTAGGGGAAGGAGGAGGCTTCCCTGCAAGCCGTCGCCTTTATCCTGACATTCGGTTTTTGTGATAGCAGTTTTGGATTGAGCCTCAAACAATAACTCTTGCCATTCCACTTGCTCTTTTGTCTCCGTGGACACACTGGCAAATTTGCTTGAAGCTGAGGCGTGAATTTAGCAGGGTACGAAGGGAGCAGTTAGTGCAGCAGGACAGCTGGAGATGGAGAGCATGCCACGTGACACAGCTTTTAATTGTTTCTGCTGTCAGCACACAGTCATGTAGGCCCTCATGGTATTTCCAGCATATAAAATCCTAATCATTGTCTATGTGGGATCCATACACCAGCAAAGCAAAGACCTTCCCAATTCTATATTTGATTTCCAGTAAGCAATAGGATTTTGGGTCTTCCCACCTGCCTGCATGGACACCTTTCACTTTGCCAGTCAGTCTTTGGTTCCTACGACGGATTCATACCTCACACCCATCTGCCTTCAGGAGAGAAACATTTCTATGATCCCAAGTAAGCTTTTCTTTGTTTTTAGGCTTGGCACCACCAACAGCAATTCTAACCAGGAGATAAGAACATCTCCTTAGCACTCTCACATTTGTGGTGCAAATTACTGCGAGGACACCTGCCTACACTCCTGGATGCAGATCTCCCTTTCTTCAGCACAAATCTATATATAAGAAAATGCAAATAAGATTTCCCAAGTTTTCTGGAGAACTTGGATCCAACGCAGTCGCTAAAACTGTGGCACCGGGGCTCACCCTGGCTATGGGATCAGGTTCCTTTAGGTGGAAGAATGGATAAGAACAAACCTCTGCAGATTGCAGATGCTGGGTGTAAAGGGAAACATGCTCCAACGTGGCAGAAAGGCAAGGGTGAATCCACGGGGAGGCAGAGAGCAAATCAGAAGCATCCATTTGCTAAAGGCAGCTCCGGCCTGGAAACACTACACAAGATCCATTAACCACAGGATTCTCCATCCCAGCCTGGGGACCAGAAGCACTGACCCTGTTTGATATTAATTCCTCCTGTTCCAGGCAGCAGTCAAAGACAAACACGAACAGTCCCAGCATGCAGCCCTTGGAATAAAAGGAAAAAGCCATCCATGGCCCAGCACAGCTTATTGTCTCATACAGTCTGATTGCAGCCCTCAGGCTGTTGCATAGCCAAGCACGGAACCACTACCCCCAAGGTACAGCAGTGCCAACCTAACCCTAACACTAGCAAAACTCAGGCCGGAGGTGAGAGCTGCATTGCAGAATTAAAAGCACAGAGCAGAGCTACTGCCTTTCTGCTCCAAGCACACCAACAGGCAGTAGCATTGATGTATCCAGCAGAGATTTCTGCCTATAAACACAAATGGAAGATTATAGAAACCACGCTGGGGATATTATTCCAGTCGCTGTTTTGCAAGCCAAAAATCTACGAAGAGCAAAGTATGCATACCAGCATTAATTGCAGCCACAAATCCAAGCATTTCCATTTCTAAGTAGGTTTTTTTGTGTGTGTGTTCACGGATCAAGCAGGGAAAAATAAAATCTTTGAAGACTTCCATAGAAAATTTTACTATAGAGTTAAAAAACACAGAGCAAATTTTGGGCGAGAATTAAACTTTCTGCATCCGTGCTGACTCAAAGAACAGCGGGGATCTTTCAGTTCTCATTATTCCACCCAGCTAGCCGTCTTGCAAAGGTTGTGGGGGAAGCACAGGAGGCCCACAAACCCAGAGGGATGGAGAACTACAGAAGGGCTTCAAGGAGTCTTCTTTGTGCAGAGAGCAGGAAAATCTCCTTTTCTCCCCACAGGAAGATCTTTCAGCTTCACAGTTAAAAATCCAAGACCTCGCAATAAGACAAATGGACACTGGCCTTGATGATGCTCCCTCCATACACACATCTCCCTGGTGCAAATTCCAATACAAAGAGCTGAGCCACCATATTCCAAGGGAGACAGTAACAAAGCTAAGAGCCCTACTCCATATTTCAAAGTACATCCACTTGGGTGAAGTTTTGCCCCCCAGCAACTAAATTCAACATCCAGGGGTTTATTCCAGCACCTTGCGAGGAGTGATTCAACCCCCTGTACCTTCACACTAATAGATCTTTTGCTTCAATAAAAGTTAATCTATTTAAAAGGTCAATTTGTTGTTAAAAACATTCTTCATGAAAGGTTTCGGAGCGCCTTTGACACTGGATTACATCACGTTTCCTCTGACATCTGAGTCATAAAATGCTCAGAGCAGGATTTCCAAGCCTTCCCTTTATTTTCTCTTCCCATGAATTCCACTCCCACTGCGATCAATAGGATTATTGCCACAGGCTTCAACAGAAGGGCTGGCAAATGCTGAACACATTTGAAGACCCTAACCTCAAAGTCAATATTTTCCAGCCAAGAAAATAGCACCTTGGTTATCAATGAATATGTCAAACAAGAGACCCATTATGAGCAGAGCGGGCTGGTAAATGATCCCAAAAGAAAATATATATATATATATATATATATATATATATATATATATATATATATATATACAATATATATATATATTGTAACGTTCCCCACAGCCTGCAGCAATTTGTTATGATGGGTTTGAAATGGTTTAAGGTAACCACTAAAATAATAAAGAATGAAAGCAATATTTGTGAATATCTGCAAAAGAACAGGGATGAACAGGACTCCGTAAGGCTATCGGTCTCAACCTTGTATCCCAATGTAGGGTCAACCCTCCATGCCAGATATACCCCAAGTAACTGGTAAATGTCTTTTCTCTGGACCATTAACCCTTGCTTGGATGCTTCACTATTCCAAGTCAGGTGACTTCAGTGAATTCCTTCCACCAGCATTGCTCTCATTTCCAGGGCTGGGATCAATATTTGAGCTACAGTTTCTGCCTGACCCCTCTCAGAAGTATCTCAGCCTCTTCTGCTCCTATTTTGGCTGTGCCAAAGTCATCCACTCTTTGAACTGTCTCAGAGAAGATGGTTTTGTTAGCAGGGATGTTTCTGATGCGACTCAAATGTCTCACGATTGCATAAAGCTTTGGTCAGCAAAAAACCAGCCAGGGCTGGGAGTGCACAGTGGCAGCAGGATCAGCATTCCTGCAGCTTAAACACAGAGCTGTGCGCTGCTACTTAAATGGAAGTTTCTTTCAGAGCAGTATTAAGGTTTAGGACTTAGAGCTGAGGAGCTCTAATCCTTACCACTAGAGGCCAATGGTGCATGTAAGAGCATTAAACTCAGTATACATTAAATCCTAAACATTTCCAAGCTGCAAGCAGAAATAGATCACAATCAAAGCCTCCAATTCAAATATGCTTACTTAAATCAGCTCAGAATCCAGGGTCTGATTCCAGCACAGTTTCTCTGCACAGATCACGAGCTCCAGATCTGGACTGAAGATGTGAAGTAACAACCTCAGACCTTATCTTTAGCCTATCAGAAGATCAAAGAGAACTGGAAACAAAAGCATTCCAAGGCACTGAAGTGATACATTTGTAATGAGTTTTTCCTATTATCCCCATACAATCGGGATTTTTCAGAGGGAGGGAGGGAGATTTTGGCAGCCATTTAAGAAGTGAGAATGGAAACAAATTTTAATACTAATTTCCTTTCCTCCTCTCCCTGTCTGCTCAACAGAACCACTGAACAGGTCCATGAAATTACACGAGATGCAAATCCTTTATCCACACTTTCCAGTTGTTGACATGCAAGACCTTTAATATGTAAATAAATCGGGGCGGGCATTTTTTCCCTGCCAAAGCAGTATTGCTCAACAGAAACAGCAACAATGCAGCCTGTGAGATGCCAAATAATTCCTGCAACCAGGGCATCCTTTTGAAGCACTTCTTGAAGTCTAACTTGAATGGGAAGCAAGGCAGAAGCTGTAGGCATGCAGCGACGTGGCTGAGAACAAAACTTGATTTGAAGTCATCTGCTGTTTTGATAGTGATGTCCCTTGATCATGAATTAACATCAAGGCAAATGATGAGGGATGAAGCAAAGAATGAATGAGTGAAAGAGCAAAGAAGGAGAGAGAGGGAGAAGAGGAAGGAGAGAGAGGAAAGGAGAAGATTCTCCGAAGGCTTATGAGAATCACGCCAGCATAGACTGTACACACAAGCCATCTCCTTCTCAAAGTCTGTGTTTTGCCAAAAAAATAAGAAGCCCCTGATCCCTAGAAATGTTCCTGTCTGCTGGTTCCCAGAGATAAGGAAGTGATATTTCACAGTCTGACACTAATCATATTTGGGCATATTAAGTAAGGACGGTCCAGGGGCTTTCTTTGCAGCATGCATATTCCGAGTTCAAAGCGAGAGCTCGTTACTGTGCCTAAAAAATCCTCTTAACTCAGAAACACGAGACAAAGAGGGAAGAGAAAAGAGAAAAGGAGGGAGGTGCTGATGGGGGAGAGAAACGTCATTATCTTCCCACCGTTCTCCCTACCCAGCCTGCCAGTGACATGTGTTGCAGTACCTTATGACAAGGAGGGGGAAATGCTCCCTTCTTTTCCCCATCCATGAACACAGAGCAAGGAACTTGTTAAAACAATATTCCACGGCTGTGATTTACACTTCCCGGATTCCATCTAAAGGTACAACAGCCACTGCAGAGCCAGATCCTGGGGTGAAATCAGTCGGATTATCCCCACTGGAGATCCAACTCCATTTGCTTATCCGAGAGGAAATTGCTCACCTTGCTCCTCTGCTCCCCCCAAGCAGAGGTCACTGTCTGCTCCTCCAATCTCTGTTCTTCGTTCCAATCTGCTGCCCAAGGCAAAAGTAAAACAACAAAACACACCACCTTCACTAAGGCTTGAAACAAGTGGTCTCTTTTACAAAGACCTGCAGACCAAAACACGGCTAAAGGTAGGCTGGGACAGAGCCAGAAGACTCCTGCCAATGGCTGCAGCCCCCCATAACACAGCCCAGCTCACACCTGGCCAGACCCCCAACTTCTGTCCCTTGGGACAGAACAAGATGAAGTTTTAGCAGATAATTATTACAACTGCTATCTTTGAAGCATTCTCACATCTGGATGGAGGCACCAATCTGCCTCAACATCCCACACCTCAGCAGGTCTTAATCAAAGCATCCCTTGGAAGCTGGTTCTGCTAACTGGGGCAGATTTGCAGTGCAGCCTCAGCACCCCTCCCCTAACTGAAAACAAGCCTGGATGTTAACAACGATGCAGAAAGATTTAACCTATTCCCCAGCCAAGTCTAGGCTAACCCAACAACACAACAGCCTCCCCAGCACAGCCCACACTGTTCATTCCTGTATATCCATGTGTATAGGATGTACATTTAGAGTGCTTTACTAATTAAATCCCCCTCTCATTCAGAAGGCCAACATTTCCCACAGCAGCTCCCTCTCCACTTGCGAAGATCTCCAGAACTGAATGTTTTCAGGTTAGGGAAGATTTCAGTTTCATGTTTTCAGTTCCCAGAGAAAAAAGCCTTATGCCTCACCACGCTAAAACACAATCAGCCCTATACCTCCATATCACACGTGCCTCCAGTAGACCACTGTCCAGTCCAAAAGCTACAAGAAAACATACTTCTTTTCTGTTTAAAAACCTATAGCTCCAAATCCAGTTATTTAACAAGGGAAGGCTGGACACAGCCGTTCCAGCCCACTGAAGCTACATCAGCAGTTTGGCCATGGGCTGCAGCTTCTCTTCCCCATTCATGCAGCAGCCATTGCAACAACAAAGCTGCTGTGCCCTACAGCGAGCTGCGAGCATCTTCAGAGCTCCTTTACAATTCTGCTCATCAACACAAAAATCATTTCTACTGAAACCCAGCCTTACAGCTGCATGGAATGACATGGAATGCAAGGAATGAGATTAAAAGGGATTATGTTTCTCACAAGCAACGAAGGCTTGATAGCTCTGACAGGCATCGCCTTAACATGTTCCCCACTCTGTCTGAATAGTTACTACCCCCAGTGCTTTGAGTGCACAGGTTTGTAGGGATGAGCCATATGATTTCATTTCTGCTTGTTGTTCACACAGTTTGGAATGGCCTTTTGGATATTTACAAGAATGGATCTTCCTCAGGGGGCTGTGACTCCTACATGAGCAGACACGAGCAACCCACAGCCATTGCTTGACACCTTAAGTATCCATACAGACTGGACATGCAAAAGCACAGGAGCATATACAAATTCAGAAGCCTTGAGCAGACCTGAACCCAGCTTACTGTTAATTCATTGACTTTTATCTTATTCTGGAACAGATGCTGCTGCTCCCAGCCAGGGGACACAGCATTATCCCACCTTACTGCTGGGGTGTCCCATAGACACACAGCCACAATGGGACCCAACAGCAGCAGTGTCACACTGCAAAGCAGTATTTGCAGAGCAGCAGCAGATCACCTGCAGCATCCCTGTGTGCCCAAATGAGCACCCCACATCCCACCTTCTCCCACCACCTCCATCACAGCAAGGCATCAAACGCAGCCAAAGTTTCCTCTTCATCCCTTCAACAGAGGAATGCTGGAAAGGCACAACCCTCACAATGACACAATCAGAAATAACATAATTCATGCTTAATCTGCAGCTAATGACTGCAGGTTCCCTCCAACTCTCGGTCCCCTTCCAATTTTTCACTGGTAAATTGCTACAGTTTGCAGCCGAAGCTCTTCACAGCAGATTAGTTAACATTACGTTTTTATTGAAGCCGAAGTTAATATCCTTACTCACTGAAGGAGGCCGCTGGGGTTGTTGGAATTACTTCTTCCCCCCCCCCCCCCCCTCCCCCCCCTTTAGTTTTTTCTTTACTGAGAGCCTCCTCTGCCATGTTAGAAACACAGACCCCCATCTGAAAGCTTGAGGGACCCCCAAACAGTTAACTCTTAAACGATTATTTACTTTGGAATATAAAAATCGCTGTGCTGGATCAGAGGAGAGGCCTGTCTACTCAGTATCCTGTCTCTGATGGTGGCCAGCTGCTATGGAGCAGGGCTGGCCGTAAGTTTTCTGTCAAAACTTCACTGATAGATTTTATGGGTGGGTTTTTTTTCCCCCCAGTTCATAACATTCTTCACCAAAAAGGAAGCTGGCTTCCTACAGAAAACGGTGACTTCACAGCAAAGAAGAGACTCAAAGATGCAATGCTATGACCAGCACTGCTGAGCACTCAAGTGCCATGGTCTCCTTGGTAGCTTCCTGCCTTTCCTTCCCTCTCTTTACATGTAACTGTTGTCACACCGGATTTAGACTCAATCTGGGTCAAACGGCTGGTGTTGTTTAAACTGCTGTGAAGGTACCAGGTTGGCTATTAGGAATAATTCTCACAAAGAGTGGTGATGCATTGCCACAGGCTGCCCAGGGAGGCACTGGGGTCACTGTCCCTGGAGGTCATGGAGGGTAGATGTGGCACTGAGAGACGTGGGTCAGTGGTATGGTGGTGATGGGTTGACTAGACCATCTCAGTGGTCTTTCCAACCTTAATGATTCCAGGATCTTAAATCACAAGCAGCTCCTGTAACTTTAACCATATCACACTGACACCAACCTCAAACCAACACGCTAACCTCAAACCAATGCTAGCCCACCCATCCCTCAGCCCTGTTCCTTCAGCTCAGGAAGTCTCTTCCCCACTGCTAAAGCACAACAGAGACAAATAAACTGCCTCTGACAACCGGCTACAAGGACTTAACTCCTGGCCCATCAATGCTAAGGAGGAGCAAGGGTCAGGACAGTCCATCCTGCCCTGAGATACTGCACAGGGAAACATGAGAGAACAATCTGAATCCATCCATGAGGGGCAGCAACTGGCAACACAGCCAGTAAAAAAAAAAGAATCCCTGCAAGCAAATAGAGTGGAGCCATCATCATCATCTGGGGAGATTTAGGAGACAGCTCTAAATCCCACAGGGCTCATAGATTCAAGTTCATCTCTTCAATCACAAGAGCTAGAAATTGCCTTCTTTTAAAAGAAAATTAATGCCGAACTGTCAAATAAACACATGAGGAGGCTTGGAGAGAAAGCCTGGTGTCCCTGGTTCTCTGTGTGAGGATTAGGAACTGCCACAGTGCCCCAGTACTGCACCCCATAGAGGCACAGGGCTGAGCTGCAGTGTGCAGTGGCCAGGGCTCATTGCTGGGCATGGTGCTGGCAAATCTCTCACCGGGATGGATTCTGACAGAGGAAATAGCTTTCTGAACCAAAGTGTTCAGCCCCTGAAGTTCCTATTCACAGATTGTATTCTTCCCCCCCGCTCCCCCCCCCCTCGGTTTAATCAAAACGACCAAATAGGTTATAGCAGCTACAAGTTCTCAAGTGGTTTTCTTCCCAACTGATCCAAAACTCAAACTCTGCAAGATGCAAACATCACAGAACATTTGTGCACGGGTGAGAAGTGCAAGACTGACTCAGAAAAGAGTTTTGGGACAGGCTCAGACACTGGGCCCAGCTATGGGGCTGGCACACGGGGACTGCTCAGAGCAGCAAGTAATGCCACAGGATGGTGCTTTCTGCCCCTAGGATCAGACCCGATACAAACCACAGCACCAACCAGAGCCCAAGATCTGACTCCCTCCAAGCAATCTGACACTCTTGTGCACCGTGTTTTTTAATTAACCTTGGAACAGCAAAGGGAGCTTCCTCCCCCCTCCCCTTTTTTGCTGAACACGGCCATATTTTACAGGGATGGTGACAAGCTAATTAACTTAATTCTTATGACACCTCTCAGTGAGATGAGGCTAGGGTTGGCTAGCTTGGCAATGCAGCGTTGGGCTAATTAAAAAATAATTACTACTTCACCAAGGACAAGAACAAGAAGTTAATTAAAAGAATGAGGTGTAGCCTTAATGAAACTCATCAGATTGTATTCATTCAGATGTCCCACAGCCAAATTTCCCCCTTTAGAATATAAATCCACGTTGTTTCCATCTTCACAAGTGTTTGCAAATGGACTCCCCCCCCCAACCCCCCTTCCTCCATTTCACCTTTCCAAGACAGCAATGATTACAAATTCTTTCAGGAGCAAAAGAGTAAATTTGGGCTGAGATTTAACACCCCCTCGGGGGCTGGAGGATAAGATACAGATCTCCAATACTGTCTGGGATTATTTGTAGTTCCTCAAAAGCCATGCTCTGCATAGAGGCTGTACCACTCGTTTTTCACCACTGTCTCTGGGTAAGCTGAGAGCACAGCGATTGCAGCATAAAAGGGCTGGCCAGGCATGGCATGAATCCTTCCAGACAGCATCCTGAACGATACAGAATGGGAAATCTCCCTGGGGAAAGCAAAAATCAGGTATTTACCTAAACGAAAACCTGACTTGTGGTCCAGATTCAGACCTTTTGCTACACCACTGGACAGGCTGCAACAGCAACCAAGCAAACAACCAAGCATTAGCTAGGGATGAAATCCTGCTTACAAACAGTTTGGTGTTTCTGGTTGATTTACACCCTTTGCAAGTTCGGGTCAAATGCTTCTAATGCTTTCATCAAGGGGAAAAAACTGAATTGATTGAGCAATTCAATCCTAGATGAAGAACAGGTGCCCCACAGTTGAGCTATTCTAAATTTTCAGGAGAACTTTTTTCTTTTAACGTGTTTTTAAACTCTGTGGTTTAAGTGTTTCTGCAAGAATATTTACTTTTCTGTTTGTTTTCAATAAGGACAGAAAAGCACTCGGCATACAAGAAAAGTAATGCGCCTTTCTCCAGGAAGGGCTGCCCTCCTCTGGATGCTTCCAAGAACCCTAACAGCCTTTTTCTACTGCTAAGCCCAGAACTGCACGCAATATTCAAGGTGAAGCCACACCAACGCTAAAGACAGCAGGAGAATGACCTCTTTCAACCAGCTGGCTGATACACCCCAAAACACTTTTTGCCTTCTTGAGTCTGTCAGCTACAAAACATGCCTGCTACAGCTACCAGCTGGGTACAGGAAAGCTAACAGATCCCCAGCACCAAACCTTGCCAGACACCAATGCTGCTCAGGACTCCCAGCAGATGCTGCTCACATTGAGCTAGGGAGATAGCAGTAAATGCATCTGGCTCACAGGGTGGTCCTGCAGACCTCGAGGAACATGCTGTATGAGATGGACACTGTGGTCAGCAGCTCCTGAGCCAGCTGACTTCAAAAGGATCTGCACTGGAAGCATTCCCAATGGCAAGCCTGCTTCCCATCTGTCCAGTGCTCTCCTGAAGGGTGAAATTTCCTATTCAGCCCACTTGTTTCTCATACACATTCTGCCTCTTACCACTTCTACATTCCTCAGCATGTTCCTTCTCTCCTAACAGTATTTGTTCCCAAGAATAAAAAAGAAGAAAAAAAGAAAAAAAAAAAAAAAAGCTATAAAGAAGCAGTTTTGCATCTACGTGTCTGGGTGCACATCCCTGTGCTCTGACATAGGTGTATGTGGACACACAATCAGACAAGCATGTATCCAAGCAGCTATATTACAAAGGTGTTCCTGACTCACCTCCTGCTTTCAGCATACAGCCTGCCCCAAAAGGAGGTCAGCTGAGCCCTCCCTCTTCTTCAGCCCCCCCTCAGAGGCTTTTTGGCATTTTCTCCAGCAATCTCCAACATACGACGTTCATTTTGAGCACTTGCCCATCATTCCTATTTCTTCAAACGGGCTTTCACTTCAATACCTCCAGAAACCAGGATGATGAAACAAGTTTCCCAAGGTCATTCAGCCAGCATCCGCCCAGCTGCAGGGTTGCTGAAGCCCAGTTTAAGATGCCATCAAAGAGTTCAGACCCACAGGGGTCCCAGACTTTCTGAAAGGTTTATCCACAGATCTTTCCTCACTTCAGGCAGTTTCAATCCAGCAGAGATTTACCAGCTTCAGCAGGTTGACCAGAGGCACATTTGGACAGGCATGATCAAAATGATTCAGCCCCCAACACACCAGGATCACAGGAAACTGAGCATTACAACCCAATGGGTATAGAATCAGGACCTGCAAAACCTATTGCCTGTTATGGGACTTGCACTCTGGCCTCACAATCCTTTGCAAAGTACCCCTCAGTGTCCCAGAACAGTGTCTGTGAAACAGATCCTTCACCATTTGCTTAGTTCTCAAGAACTCCAAGGAAAGGCTGCCTTGGTACCACTACCAGAAGAAGCAAAACAATGCTAAAAGTGAAGCTCTGCATTTCTAACATCTTTGGTGTGAAATTAAGAGCTGTTCAAGCTTATAAATAACAGAACTCAACGATGGGGCCCATGTGACACAAGGGCTTCAGCCACACAATAGGAAACTCAAGAGGACACCTCACTGTGGTTCACAAAATGAACATTTCCTTACACTTCTGATGAGATGATGATGCAAGAAGGCAGCCAAAACACCTTGGAAAGAGCCCAGTGGTGACTATGCAAAAGGTTGTACAGCTTTCACTATGTTTCATCACTGAGGGGGAAAAACCCCAATTAAGGCAGAAACACAGTACCTGTAACCATCAGGGGAGAGAAAAATAGCCAGGAACACAAGCAGAAGTAATCTATTTTTGCTGCAATCGAGCATCCTTCGCTTCTCTCCTCAAGCATGGACCTTCATCCAGTGCAAGTTCACAACAGCTTGAAAACTAAAAGCTCATGGCAGACCCGGCTCATTCCATCCTATATGGATTAAGCCTGCAAGCAAGGAAAGACATCTCTGAGAAGGCAAAGAAAGGACTGGTTTGAAACCAAACCCTTCATCCTAAAAGAGAGCTTCAAAGCAATTCAACATCAAAACACTGGAGCCTAAGCATCAGCTGCTATATAAAGATTTCTATCCGATTTTGCTCCGTGACAATACTAAGAAGGAAAGCAGCTGTTGCTTTGGTTTGGCTGAGGATTTTTGTGGTCAGCTGGGTCTTGCCGTGGCAGGACAGGCTGTTTTTCTCCTGGAGCAAAGCACATCTCTGAGCTCCTGATCTGGCAGACGGGTAAAGGCAAAGCAGAAGAGCTGAGCTTCTGCTTTTCAGGTATCTCTGCCACCAAAAGTAGTCCCTGCAGGTCCCCTGCCCAGCTGCACACAGACTCCAGCACTCTGCTTTGTTCTTTCTGACCAGCAGCGTTTATTTCTGGTAAAGTCACAAGAAGGCCCACAGTGGTTTTCAATCCCTATGAACCAGTGGCTGCTTCATGCTCTGAAGAATGAGGATTTGAGCCATTTGTTACTGCTGTAGGTGGCAACGTGTGTTACAGGCCCAGTTGTGAGCGTTTCTGAGCCAGTCCTCAGCCAGCCCATTAGCTGAGCACTCATCTGGGAACAGGCAGGATCTAACTGAGCACAACTTCGAAGGGTTAATACCCAAGGCAATGTCAAGGTAAAATACACATGTATAAAGTGAGGAGGGCGGTCAGCTAAAATTATATGATAAATAAAAAATAATAAACCCCAAATAAGCTGTTCCCAAAGAGGCTAAGCTTCTGCATCCAATTTGTCTCGCATTCAGACAAGCGATGTTACAAAGCTCTGTCCATATATTATACAATTACAGGAACGTGGCTTTCATTACATGATTAAAGTGCTCCTTGTTACAACACAGCCCATGCAACCAGCAGATGTCAGCCAGCACATCCCACAGCCCCAAGCTGTAGGTGCCATGTTGCTCCTGCTAATAGAGGCCATGCAAGGTTAGCAGGAAGTACCACCAGCACCTTGCTGAATGGGTTTTGCTTACAGAAGGTAAATAATGATAAATATTACCTGGTCTAGAGGGAGGTATCCCTGCCAATAGGCAAGGGGGTTAGATCCCGGTGATCTTTAAGGTCCCTTCCAACCCAAATGATTCTGTGATTAAGAGGATCATACCAACTGATGTATTGGTTACAGCAGGCGAGCTGCCACTTCAGTCCTGGTTGGGTGGTTCAGATGCAGCTTCTCTTAAACATTAAATACACATTTAAGATGAAATTGCATTTGCCAACAGGTTTTCATTTTTGTAAAAAGCTGTTTTGATACAGCCTGAAAGCTGCCCCTTCCCTTACCCCTTCCCCCCCCCCCCCCCCCCCCCCCCAGATTCAGAGCATTCGCTTGCTGTAAGTAACCTGCTTTAGTAGGGAGGTTGGACTCGATGACCTCCAGGCACCCCTTCCAACTCTTCCAACTCCTGGTTCTGTGAATTGGGCATTACAGATGAAGGCAAGGCTGAGGACCAAGCAGAGGCAGAGGTCGAGGCCATAGAAACCTGGAAACTGCCTGTGCTTCCCAAGATTCCAGAACAAGGCCAAGAAGGTCTC
Organism: Excalfactoria chinensis; assembly: GCF_039878825.1. Lineage (NCBI taxonomy): Eukaryota > Metazoa > Chordata > Aves > Galliformes > Phasianidae > Excalfactoria > Excalfactoria chinensis. Next base: position 2,636,879 of record NC_092841.1, read on the forward strand.
GCTGCAGACAGAAGCCAAACGGTTCCCATTGCATGAACCAGTGAAGGACATGGTTGGATATAAACATATGCTGAATGGGGCCCTAACAGATGCTGTGACTTAGAGACATAGCCATGCACCAACAGCTGCATCTCCGAACATCACATTCAGTTATACACAATCCCAGTTCCTCTTCTCAGCACACTTCAGCACTCCCCCACCTCTGCTCCTCCTGGCTGTCATTCCCTTCACATCTCCCTGGCTCATGCTATTCCTTCCTCAGTCCTTCACATAGTCTCTTCCTCAAGGCTTTTTCCCCCTATTACTCCACATCCCCAAGGGCATCCCTGCAGGCTCCCATTAAACACCATGGCTTCTGTAAAACAATGGCAAGTTTTTCTACAATCAGAGGAACCAATTTACAAGTCATCACATCTTTCAGTTGTCATTTATGCCCCTTCCCAGCTGCTCCAGCAAACACCCCTTGTTGGCTTTGTTTTCACGGTGCTCATTTAGCAGCCTCATTCAGTATTTCTCCACAAAATTACACTCATTTCATTTCCCATGTGAATCTGTTGACTGTTTGCAGGGGTTACAGCAGCACTCCCATGTATTTCACGAGCACTTCAAAACACACCTGTTGGGCACTGATGGGAAAGTTGAACCACAGGCCCTTAGCTCTTCCAGAGAGCACAGCTAACACAAAGAATTAACTTTTTGTTGGGATCTGCCTTAAGGAAAGGGACAGGAGAAAAACTGAATTCACCTTCACCAAAATGTGTCGCATGTGAACCGCCAGCCAAAGTTAACCCAGACTCGAACAGAGCCCTTTGCATTTCTAATAGCGCTCCCTGATGGGCTCCCTCCATTTGGATTGCATGACAGCACCAACTCCAAGCCACAGCTCAGGTTTCCATCTCCCTCAGAAATACTTGCATGATTCCAGGCTTTATTTCAGCTTAAATTGTACAGACTGTGCAATCAACTGTATGAGCCACGTTTTCAAATCCTCTTCACCAGCACCTGAAATTGGCTCTTGATCAAAACACAACTCAAGCTCAGGTCCTGCTTTTTTGCTGCCTTTCCCAGCAGACAGCCAACACTCCCATCTTCAAAAGCCATTTCATTCTCCAGTGCTAAGCTTAACCCAAGGCTGCACTTTATAAAATAAAGAAATCAGTGTAAAACTCATTCTAATTGAACAAGTATCTGTCTATTGCAAAACCATTCAGGCTCCTTGCCCTGAACATGATCTTAGACAAGCCTGGCAACACCATCATAAAAATTCCTCTGCTAAGATATATCTGCAGGATATACACTGAAAGAAAAGGTATTTTATCCATTTGTCTAGTTGTTCTCCCCAGGCCAACAAGCAAGCAGCGTTCTGTGAGGTTAGATTAGGTGGTACTTTTATGCTGTAACCAAAAAGAATAAACTCCATACTTGATTTCCGCATGACTGCTCTTAAAATACATATTCTTTTAAATAGGGATAGATATCCTACAGACATGTATTGTATAGACAGAAATAGGTTAGCACAGCACAACATATGCTAAATGAGAACTATTTCCCACAGCAGCAAATGTGATCACATAACAGATCTGCAATAGGGCGGAGAAGAGCTGAGGATGCGTACAGAAGCACACAGTAATTCACTTGGCATTCAATCCATCTACAGCATTTGACATGCTGCCTGCTAGAGCTCTTAATACAAGAACTGAACTCCTCCTGTTCTGATTGCCCGGCCAGACACCTGAATGGGGCCCGATATTCAGAGGGCAAGAGCTCAGCGCTTTGCAATAAACAGCCCCCTCAAAAATGTGTTGAATGAGGCATCAAAGCTGAGGCAGGCAACATCACTAATTGCTTGTGAAAAATCTAAGCTCCAGTGCCTGCAAATGCTTAAGCACATGTATAATAGAGTCCTCCTGTTGACTCTGCGGTTGGCCTTGCTCACATACACTGGGAAGTCCCTGCAAATGAACATGCTCGGGATGGGGGAGTGCTATTAATAACAATAACGCAGAGATCTGACATAGCCTGGGGCATCGATAATTGCACAGGAAGGTGAGTTGGGAAAAAAATACCTCCTTCCGTCACAAAGAACAAATCTCACCCTGACAAATGCATCTCGGTGATAAAAAAAACCAGGCAGGTAAGTAAGTCCTGACTGAATTACATGTGACAGAAAAGCTTGCAGACGATGCAGGAAGCTCTAGGAATCACTGCCCAGAGGTAAGAGAAATAAAGAAAATCAGACAAGTGAACACAAATGCCATGAAATCCAAGAGAGAGCAGCACAGAGTCATACAATGCGCTCCATACAGCCTGCCCTGCTGCAGTTATTTCAGCCAAAGCAAAAAGGTTAAAGGCAGCGCACAGAACAACACACGGCAGAGGTAAAGCCCACCATCCTATTTGAATGTTTCCACCAGGTAATAATAAATGATCTTTTGGGGGGAATCAAAGCACAGCACACCTGGAAGAACAGCCCTGAGACCAAATTCACCAGCCCATCCTCAAAAGCACATCCAGGATCGGAGGATACCACGTAAAGCACTGGGGAAAGAACCCTGAGAACATCCTGTTGTTGGCAGGCAGATGGAATGAAGGAAAAGGGTATTTCCCACCTGGCAGAATCTTCCTAACAAATAATCATCTCATTTGTAACTACTTTCATCACCTCCTTGCAAGGAACAGGAGGCAAGTTCCCAACTGCCTCAAACATCTGAGCTGCCAGACTTGCCCCAAGTTATAGAAGAAATCTGTTGCATAAGAACCAGAGCACAAACGTTGGCAGTGCTGGGCAGCACGCACTGATCAGCAACCTGTGAGCCTTGAAGCCATCACAGAAAGATGAAATCATCTGGAGGTGAATGTCCCACCACAGCCAGGCCATTACAGTAGAAATGTCCATATCACAACAGCTCCTCTCAGCTCATTTTACTCAGCTCAGGCACATGGTCTTGACGCTGCCTAAAGGCTCTCCATCAGAGCACTAACAGGTCACAATGTATCTTAATGGAGTGAGTTACTTCACAGTGACTCCCGTCTCTCTCTCCGCTAACATCTACAGGACTTGATAGTAATTCCTGCACGGCTAAGATCAAGTGTGCCAAAATCATTCCTAAATGAAAGAAGCTAACAAAATTAAGTGTTCTCTGCTGACATGCACTGCAAACACTCCGCTACTAATGAGTCTTTTAGGTCTTCTCCTTAAGGCATCTGGTTCTGGCCACTGCTAACAACAAAGTGCTGGGCTCTGTGGAAATCAGGTTTGACCAAGCATGGGAATTCCTGTGTACCAATAAGTTAGCCTTTGATTCATGGCATATTTCAGATTAAAGTTCCAAGGATCTACAAGGGGAGAGGGAATTCTCTATTTCAGTCCTGAGGGCTGTGCTGATTTATTATTTCTGGCACTATACGGCACATTGTTTAGTTGAGATTGGCTGTTAAAATCCATACTATGAAATACAATATTCCTCTGGAAATGTACCGTTCTGTTTCAGAGTGTTGGGGTCGGGTTTGTTTGTTTGTTTGTTTGCTTCTTAGAAAGTACTTTTATTCCAGGGAAGGGGCAGGAATGGTGCAGTAAGCCTTGTGATGATGTTCTAAACCATTTCAGCCGGTAATCTCAGATAGGCTGATGTTTTACTTCCATTTGGCCACTCACTCCTTCAAACAAAGCTGAGATGAGATCCTTGCGAGAATTCTGGCAAAATAATTACAGAGGGATGGCTGCACCTCTTCCGTAATGAATTAAAGGCAAAAATGCCAAAGGACTGAAGCATGTCTGGCTCTCAGTGTCTTCTCACCTAAGCAGTGCTCAACAGCTAAAAAAGGGTAGCTAAGCAAGACATAACCTGAACTCCAGAATGAGAATAAGCAATAAGGAGGTTCACAGCCACAGCCCCTCCATCTCTGGATGGCTGGAAAGACTGCTGCATAGAGAGCTTGGCAGCTCATACATACAGTGTGAATGGAGGCATACAGTCACCAAAAATTAACTCCAGGGGTTATCAGACAGCAGAATGAGGGATAACTGAAGTGTTTTAAGCTACATGTGGTGCCACTGGTTGATCACCTGCAAATCACACTCACTGCTAAGCCATTAAATTAATTTAGAGTACAGACTGAAGATGTGGCCTGACTGGTGAACTCAGTGCAGCCAGCAGATGGGATCAAGCATGCCACAGGTGAGCTGCAAGCCACTATTTGCTAACAGCAACTGCTGTCTGGGACACAGGGTCAGGTCACCACGGTACAGCTAAAAGGCCATTGTTTGGCATTGGCCTCCTGTGCCTTCAGGTTGAGTTTACCCACTGTTTCCCCAGAAGGACCAGCGCCTTCATCCTCTGCCTTTAATAGAACAAACCAGGCTTCAGCCAGCACAAGCATGAGCCTCTTCTGACACCTAGTGCCCGGAGAGCTCAGAGCTGGGCAGCACCAGCCTCAAACCTCACCCACATGGGGTACCTCCACCCCCACATCCCCTGCACAGCACCCTGGCAGCCACAGGCACTCAGTGACACAGATAAACAAGTCACCCTCATTCGCTGAGTTTCAGAGCTGTGTCTGTTTCCCAGGGTCACCTAATGTGAGATGCATGCTTCAGGCTACACAAAACGGGCTCTGTATATAACACAGACAAAAGTCACAGCTCCATAGAAGCGAGATTTGCTTTTGATTTTCACAGGACACAGAACGCACCTTTTCCTCGTCACTCCTCCAGGATTCTCTGGGTGTAAACACTTAATGGAAACGTTCCTGGAATCACATTTCCATGCGAACGTGTGATCCCAGAAACGTTTGCACGAGACAATGGGCTGTAGCTTTGTTGCATCCAAATCCAGATGTTTCTAGTGAGAAAGAAATAGATGACCTGAGAATTAAACCCAGGCCCCTTGGCTCCCCTCCAGATGCTCTACCAGCTGCTCACACCAAGTCCCCTCTGGTCAATTACTTTACTTGATGCTTCTAATCAACAATATTATATATGTGATGCTATAAACTTTTGTATTTAATATTAGCTCATAACTCAGCATCCAAAACCAGATGTTTTTGGTGAGAAAGAAATTGATGACTTATCGGAGGACTGAACCCAGGCCCCCTGGCTCATTTCCAGACAGTCTACCAGCTGAGCTGCAAAGCTAACCAGTCACCTCCTGCACCGCTTCTTTGTCATGAAAGGAAAAGGATTTCACATCTCCCATTGCAGCGTGCAGGAATACGTGAAAGATGTTTCTATAAACACTTTTAAAACAGTACAGCACAGCGCTGCTTTGAGGCAGAACATGTTTTTTTTTTTCCCAGAGAAGGGCTTTGCAGATGAGCTCTTTTCTTCCCTAAGAGTCGGCCCTCACTGAGGACCCGCATACAACCGCATGCAGAAGCAGCAGAATAGATGACTGATTTAAACCTGAACTTCTTCAGCATCCCCACGCTCTGCTGAGGCTGCTTATGAGACACCCTCTGTGCTCCTGCCTTCAGGACAGCTCAGTGGCATAGATGATGTAGGAAAATGCACACGCTGGAGGACTTAAAATGGATTTCTTCAGGGCCAAAAGGTGGAATGCAATCATTTCTGATTTATGGAAATCTTCTAAGCTCCATCCCACCAAGCACTTAAATAAGTGCTTTACTTCAAACCCATAGTCCAAGCGTTTAATTCAGTGTAACCACTCGTGTGTTTAAAGTTAAGCACGTGCTTAAGAGCTCTGCCTTACAAGGTTATACCTGGGGAACGCAGAGCACAGCACTGCTCCGGTGCTTAATTACACACAGGATGCTCTGTCACAGCAATCATGTATTTACTTGTGAAAGGATAGAGCACCAACTTCCTAAGCTCAGACTCACAGGGCTTGCTCTTAAATTACAGCTAAATAAAACACAATGAACAGTAACTTCCATGAAAATCCAAAGCCCGGAGTCTTAAGAGCTTTGTTTAGGATTAGAGACATCAACCACCACCACAAGCATGCACATCAAATATCTGCCCACCACTGAGAAAACTGTTAAAATATTCTTGCAATGAAAGGAATTGGAAATAAAGAGCAGAATGCCATGATAATCTATTAGAAAATGCTTTCCAAAGAGGGAATTCCAGCTTCCCTAATCAATAGAGATTGTACGCCTCTTCCAAGGAGGAAATATCTAAGAAGTGGTGACTACAAACCTGCAGGGAACTGAATATCATTCCAGCCATTTTCTTTTAATTTTGAGTATGCTCAAAACACTTAAAAAGGCCAGGAGGGTGGAGATGGAGGCACAGCTCTAAGACCAGCAGGTCATGGAGAAGTCCCTGAGACCTCATATCTGAAGCCAATGCACTCAACCAGCACCTGGGGCTGAACCAGCATCATCACATAGGTTTCATTTTCCACTAGCTAATGCTAATCACTGTGGGTTTAACCCCAGTGAGATGACAAGGCCTGCCAAAGTAGAAGAGAATCAATGGAACATGGCATCTCTCTGGCTGTTCTGCACTCAACAAAGGCACTGTCCAAACAACAAAAGCACTCTAAAGGTATTTGCAAAGACCAGTAACGTCACTGCCCTGAGCAGTGCTCTACAACAAAAGCAGTAACTACAGGAAGAGAAGGAAAAGGCAAAGCATGGACACAACAACACAGCGAACAACCAGCAACTGGAAGCCTGAAGCTACTGCCAGGACCATGGAACAAAGCACACGGTGCTGACGTTCAAGATGTAACTCACTAATCCAGTCTTCAGCAGAGAAAATAACATTTCAAAGCCCCCAATGGCTCCCTTCTCCTTGCACTTACTTCACCAACGATAGCTAGTAAGATAGTAAGTCTTCTCACCAGTCCAGAACTGATTTTAGGTCAGCAGCCTTCAGCTGAGCTTTACAATGCCTCACTTTTCTCTTGCACCTTTTAAGCCTCCACGCAGCTGTTCCAAAAGCTGGGTGCACCTGATTCTGACGGACTCAGCCTGTCTAGTTTTAAGCAATACCCCCCACAAAATAAAATACAACACAACTTCTCCAGACCTTCCAGCATCCTGTTTTAACATAGATGTTCGGATACAATTATAAATGTTCAAAAGGAGAATGACATCAGTGGAATAGCTCGGAGTCAATCCATGCTGGTGGAAGGGCTACGGCAAGGGAGAATAGACTTTAGACACCTGGCCCTCATTTTGTGGTCTGTGTTGCAATACCCACCACCTGTGGGGACTGAAACACAGGAAGCTACAAGAAGCTCAAGGGGCCACGAAACACCCAAGCATATCTCCATAAGGAACAATCAGATTGCTGCACTGTAAATGCTGATATCCACTGGGCACTCCTACAGGTTTTCAACTCATTCAGCTGGTGCAGTAATACACCACCCTGTACCCCTCTCTTCACCCATATGCCTAAAGGTGAGGCAGGTGGGAGCCTTGCATCCCATGACAGCCCTGTATCATGTATCACTGTGTCCAGACTACGCTGTCTACTTTCAAATCTAAAGATCTGAGTCAAAACTGAATAACATCAAAGTTCAAGGTGGAGGGAGGAACTGCAAAAGAAAAAGTATAGTAATCCCCAAGTTGTTAAACAGGAGTTTTTTCCTATTTCCTCATTAGCTGACTTCATTTTCAGTACCAGCACAGATTGCCTTTAATTAACCATGAATGCACTGAGTCATTATTTGCAAGCTGCGAGCACAGACACAAATTGAGAGGGAAAAGAATCAAACCCCTTCACAAACCCACCTTGACACTCAGAGGAAAGCCCAGGCCTTGAACCAGATCTGGGAGTAAAACAGCAACGTGTCATCGTAAAAAACATGATACACTGAGAGTCCATTCGTTTGTTTGGTTTTGCATATTAAACTGATGCACATTTTATGGCACCACGTGAACGTAATTCACTTTCATCTTTCCCACAGATCCATGAAACATGCTCTAAAACTCTGCCCTTCCAGCCTCCTCTCCTCCTCCCAATCTGTCGCATGTGGTTAAAACATACACCAAGTCAGTTAATACAATCGTTGCTCCATGGACTTTTTAATCACCCACAGACAGGTCACTGTCCAGGAAAGGGAAACTGGAGTCCCAGCTGCAGGACTCTCACTGATATAACACCACATCACCATAGTTGAGAACAGAAGAGCTCTATGGAGGAGGAAATCACTTCAGATGTGTGATCACTGAGTGGGGCTCCAGCAGGCTGCTGGCATCTGAGGGGTTTTGTGCTTGGCAAGGTAAGGAGAAAAAAAGCAAAGGCTCCTACCCAGGACTAACAGAGATTTTCAACACGGAATAAAACAAAATGCATAAAGGTATAAAGCTGAAAGGAAGGCAGTAAGTCCTGAAAGATCCAATTTGCTGCTAGTCTAAGGGGAGTTACTGGACAATCTCTTAAGGAGATTTATACCTCTTTCAGCAGGAGTCAGGTTGGCCCACACTTACATACAGTATCAGCCAATTAGAACAAACAAAACACCTGAAATTGGGATTTTTCAACCCTGCATCCTACACCCACAGCTCCCCTGGGCCCTCCAGCAAGACACGCAGTGTGCACACAGTACACATAAGCACATTTACCCCAGACAAAATCGCTGTATTTACTTGGAACCAGCCTCTCAGGGACAGACAAAGCAGCAGAGAAACACGGGCTTTTTGCAGGCTTAATCGTTCGCTATCGTTCTATCTGCTTCACGTTGGGGTTTTTGAGCTCAGTTCTCCCAAGAACTGAGGCTGGTATTGACTGCATGTGATCTCTGCATGGCAGAGGAGGAAGGCTGCTGTTCTTCCCTTGCAAGAGAAGCCCAGCTGTGGTCGGACGATCTGGAATTACACTGCAGCACAGCCAGGAGCAGGAGGTGCAGCTGCAGCCAACTTGCACACCTAATCCACATTCACAGCCATGCTGCAGCATAATACCTGACAACTAGGGCAGAAGATAGCAGCAGATTAATTACAAGATAAGAGGGATCTACACCAACTCACCATTTCCCAATTCAAAAGAGCAAACACTGATAAGATTGCTTAGCTTTGCTTATCTGGAGAACAAGAGAAACCAAGGTAAAAGTTAACCTATGTGGAATGAAACCCTCCTGGGACCTGACTTGAGGACAGTATGTGGCATAGGAATTGGAGGAGTACAGGGAGAGGAGAATAGAAGCCCTAAAGGGTGTGTTGGCCTTTTTGTCTCAAGGGACTCTGGCTGGCACGGTTTCTACAAGAGTGGGGCATCCTTTTTTGCTTATCCTGTGTCAGCACTGAGTTGGGACTTAGTACTTCAACATCCAACAGGCACAGACACATGCTCTACAAACCTTTCCCAGCAAAGGTTTTGTTTACAGCCAGAAATGCTTAAAAGCAATCAGAGAAGATGCCTATGAGATGCTATTGCAATACTACTTTCAGTCAAGACTGAGTTAGAGACAGAAAGCACAGGGCAGAAGAAAGAACACAAAAGCCTGTTTAGCAAGCACAGCATCATGCTAATGCCTCTTTCTCCATGATCACACCACCCATAGGTACCTGGCTGCAAACTGCAGCTGATGCATGTGGGGCACATACACAGCAGGGCTGGCTCCTTGGCCAAAGGAGGCAATTGAACCTGGGGAGCTATGCTCACCACCTGTCCCTCATCAGCCTGCACACTGGTGAGACAGCTCCCCATGCTCTGCCACCACCATTTTTTTTTCCCACTTGTTTAAAAAGCATATTTATTTCTTGGAAACCTCTGAACATCAGATGGAGCTAATTAAAACCAGGAGGGCTCAGGGGAGCTGGAGGGAAGAGGGAGACGTGCAATTTGATTTCCACTTCAAAGTGGTTTAGCAAAATAAAAGCACTCAGGCCCTCCAACCCAAGTATGTGCCCATGGGGAGGGGAGAGAAGGGAGCATTCAGTTCTCTCAAGTGCCCACTACCTCCCACTTTTGCTCACCATGCTCAGAGGAGCTGTGTCTGGATGCTGTGCCAGCTGATTAGTCAGTGCATCAGAGGTTAATTGCAGCAATTTCTCCCGTGCATTCCCATCCATTTTGCAGAGAGTGGCAGCACACAAGGAGGAGGTGGCATGAGCTGTCCCAGGCACCAGCCTGCCCTTGTCAGCAGGCTCTGGGAACACCTTCAGACAAGACAGCAGCTGCTGTTGTGAGGTTTCTGAGTGAGTGTAAGGAAACGGGGCTGCTGAGCTACAGCCAGGCCCCAAGCACTTGACGGTAGGGCTCTTGCAGGTAACCCTGCTGCCCCACAAACACAATAGCTCAGCTCTGCCATAGCCCTCCCATTGGCACACAGGCCCACAGTGCAGTGTGGGGCCCTGCGTGTCCCCATCCTGAGGAACTAAAGCTCCCCTGGCCTTGCCCTCTGTACAACCCCAGCCCTTACATCATCAACCCCCAGCACAGTCCCACCATGGCTCCCAATCCCCACTGCACTCTCTCATGATTCCCCAGCCCCTCAGGGCTTTCCCCTCACCTTGTTATATAGCCTTTTTCAGCATTATTCTCACTGATCATCCTCCCAGCCTGGCTGGCAGACCGAGTCCCATCCATCCCCACCACCTGCACCAGCTTCTATTTGTTCTTCCCCAGTTCAGCTGAGATGGGAAGGAGTCAATAAATATTAATTCTGAAAATGAATAAGGAAGGAATTGGCAGCTTGCAAGTGGCAATGGATAAAGCACCCTATGATGGCCCCATAAAACGTCTCTCCACACACCATATACCACCAAGCTAGCCTGGGTTAGCATCAAGCCTAATTTACTTAATATTAAAAGACATAAACAAGAGTATGCAAATTTGGGAAGAAGAGTTTCAATTGCAGTTAAGATTTTAATGGGCTAACGTGCACGTGCTGTCTCTCATTTAGTGGGCTTTTGGCTGGGCTGAACTGCTGTAGATGAACAAGACGGGTCAGTCCTATCCCTGGCTCCTGACAGTGACTACAAAACCCAGAGATCCCTGGAGGGCTGAGTGCTAGGATGTGTCCTGCTGCCCAGAGGTGGCTGCAGCCTCCTGGATGTGCTTGTCTGCACCCCCAGTGCTGCGGCCGTGGCATTGCTAGATGAAGGGAAGCTTTTTCTGTCTCTGTCAGCCACAGAGAGCCATTGTGAGCAACAAATTGCAGCCCCATCGGAGCCTCCTTGGCCGCAGCACAAGAAGCGAGGATGCTGGCCCTGGAGTAAAGCTGACTGGGTTTTTATTCAGTCGCTTTTCTTTTTAAAAGTTTGTAATGCACTGCCCAAGACATAGTGCAAGCTCTGTATGAGACATGAATAACATTCACTCATGTGACTGTTTGTACAACCAAGGGCATTACAGGTCAGGCTGAGAAGTGTTGTAAGAATGATGCAAGGCCCCCAGCCTAGACAAGCAGGGCGCATGGCACAGGGAGATAAAGAGGCATTCAGAGGCTGTGTGGGGTCCAGCACACAGTAGCCGAAGGCCCAGCAGGTCACTATTTCTGTGCATATTCTTGGGGCTGCCTGTGGGGAAACGCAGCTCTTTTTTTGCTGCACAGAATGTCACCGTCAAACTCACCTCTGGGAGCAGGAGCAAGACCCCCATCAGCCTCGCAGGGACAATGAGCACATCTTACAGAGATGCAACCAAAAGAATCTATATGATTCATGCAGCAGGGAAAAAAGCTAAACCTTCTCTCAAGCTTTAGCTAGCCACAGAATGTCTTGTGCTTCCTCTGTTGTATCCCCTCTCATCTGCTGCTTCACAATGCACCATGCAGGGCCCAGGCTCTGCTCATGTCCACCTCCACAGCTTCCTCCCGGCTGGCAATCCACATCCTCAGCAGCTCCATGTAGAGAGAAGGCCAATGAAGACAGAAATGAGTTTGGGTTTATTCCAGCTCTTGACAAAGAGCCTACATCAGATAGCAGTTGTTCTGCTTGTAACTCACATAAAGCAGAGGAGATGGAAGTTGCTTTTCCCTTCTTCTGCTGACACATTTCAGTGCACACATTCCAGAGGTCAACATTTTGCTTAATACACTAGGAAATAAAAACCCAGCCACAGTACACACAGTGCAGTACAGGGGCTGTTTTCCCCTCGTACAAGTCCCTGAGTGCTGCCACTGCTGTTTAGCAATTGCATGGGCTCCCACCCTTTTCTTCTTTCCTCCCCATCCCAGTCCATCAGCTCCTGCTGCCACCCCATCACCTCTAGACTTGACATCCAGCCCCCATTTCCCTTCCCTATGCATTTCTACATACAGGAGTGTTGTTCTGGTAACCCAATCCACCTCGACAAAAATCACTTGGCTATTTTTTGGGGGGGCGGGGGGGAGGGAAAGAGAGAAGGGGGGCTCTCCTTAATTTATGTGGGGTCAACCTCATAATTGTGTCCCTCTTTTCATCCCTTCCTCCATATAAATCATGTATATGACATTTTAGCGGAACACCAGCAAATTGAGCATGATGTTCTTATCACCAGCTTAATAATTTAATTCGAAGGAGCCTTGCACCACTGCACTCTGGGATCAAGAGGAAGCAAAATAAGGCCATCCCTATGCAGCAGAGCTCCTCTGAGCAAAGCTGGTATGCCACGCAGCATTGCATTCAAGACATGTTCTTCTTTCACTTAAAGCTCTATTTAGACTTTGAGCTGCTGCAATGCCAGGCAGGGCAGCTTGGAAGAGCCTTTGCACACAGTGCCCAGGCTTCATCTATTACCTAACCATTGCCACTGGTGTTGCCCCTGGTACCTGCACACCCCAGCCTGCATCCCTTTGTGGGGCTGTGCTAGCCCCCAGCCTGCTGGCAGCCACTCCTTTCCAGCCAGAACAGCCAAACAAGGCTGCCTCAGTCTGTCACTATCAGGGAACAGGCATGAGAACAGCTCACCAGTAGCAAAAAGGGAATGAAGAAGAGGCATGGGCTCATCCCAGAACAGCTGCAGTTGGGAAAGGACAGCACGTGTGTCTGTGCACACTCCAAGGTACAGTGCGTGTCTCCTGCACTCCTTAGGCATCGTTTCTGGAGGTGAAGTGACCTACTGATGGAAATGAGACAGATTTGACTGATTATTCGGTGGGAGTCGGGCTATGAAAGTTCAATCTCCACCAGTGTGGCTGTCAGCAAAGCTGGAGCTGCACATCAGCTGGGTGAAATGGTCTAAGGTCATTTTAAATAGCTTCTGCAGATTTAAAGCACATGAAGAGCGGAGGGAAAGCACCCGGCTCTCCAACTATCAGCCTTCATTGAACCCAGACTGTTTGAGGGCTCCTGACTCCCCCTCTATCTTCAACACGAGGGGCCAAAGCCTTCCACCTACAGCCCACAGCCACTGGGGGAATTTTCCATGTTACCCTATGGGTGCACACATGCTCTGATGTGTCCTATGGGAGCTGAGAGCAGGCAGGGAAGACAACTCCTCACAGGTCCAATACTGCCTACGTCATTCTTCACGAGCCAGACAGATGCCTGGACAGAAGTAAGAGTTACCCCCAGCATGTGGGCTCATGGCACCCCTCAGCTGTGCTCTGCACCCACTGATGGTCCATGAACTGCAGATGGCCCGTGAACAGACAGCCACCAAACCACACACTTCCTCTTCTGTGCTGCGGAAAGGAAGGGCCTGCTCTTAGTTGCTTTCTGTTCCCAATTAAGGAGTTTGACATTATAAAGAGTAAATTATGGTTTAATAGAACAATGGGAACATATTTACTAAAGCGTTAAGCACTTTATCACCCTGTCTCCAAGCTATCAGAGTGAAGTGGGGTGTTGTTTTGCTTTTTAACTTTTATTTCTTTGGGGTTAAGTGATCCTTTAAAAGACTGAGCATTCTTGGGGCCCTGCCTGGGACAAAGACGTGACTGAAGGAGGAATAAAGCCATGCCATGGAAAACAAAACAAAACAAATTCCTCTTCCCTGCTTTGGCATTTCCAGACCTCAGGCCTGGAGAGTTTGCATTGCCAGAAACTTTGCCACTGACAGAAGACTTCATCTTTGCACAAACTGCTATTGGCTGCCATTTTAACTACGCCATCACTCAACTGTTTGAGAACCATCCGTTTGAAAAGCTGCTTTGGTTTGTTTGTTTATCTGGAAGATGGCAGGGCTTCATTGTGCTCCCCTTTTAGCCACGCTTCTGCACAAAGAACTAAATAAAGGGGGGGGGTGGGAGGGAAGGAAATAAGTCAGGCTTATATCTGAACAAGTGTTTTAACTTAAAAAGCACAAGAAGAAAAAAAAACACTTAGCTTTTTTTTTTTTCCTTCTTTTTTTCTCATATTTTGCTTATCTAAACTGTGTGTGCTTCCCATCACATCTGCACCAAACCATCTAACCCTCATAAAGATCCCATATAGATGCAAACTAAACAGAGCCAGGGCGCAGGCCTGAGTGTGAGCTCAGAATCTATATAGTCGGGTTGCTTATGACATTCCTGACTGCAGATATGCCTGTGCCAACCAACACCCTCCCTAACCGTGCCTGGCCATGGATCAGAGCACAGCATGGGCCAGAAGCAGCATTGCCACAGCTTTATCAGCAGCACAGCTGAGCCCACCATGGGGCAAAGGAGGGAGCAGAGAGCATCATATGGACTTCATATCTCTGCCAGCCCCTGGACAGGTTTTGCAATTGACACTGAAGGGGAATCAAGGCCAGCACCTCCTTGGGTGGCTGCAGGAGACTGTTCTTGGCCTCTGAGCTGCTGATGCATCTGAGTGCTGCCAGTCCCCAGGCGTAACTGCACACCTTGCCCATACGTTGCTGCTGACACGTACCAGTGTGCAAACTGCATGGCAAGGGAGAGAGCTGCGTGCATTACAAATGAGGTGGAAAAGAAACCAGAACCCACCACTGGATTCTTGTAGCCCTCTGCTAATTAGGTGAGACATGGTAAGATGAACCCCTGCTATCAGCCAAGCCAAGGGAATGTAAATATTTTCAGGTCTAGGTCACCAGATCCATTATTTACTGCTCTGCCGTATGACTTATGGTTTGACAGAAGACTGGAGGGGTAGGGTATTTTTTTTATTATTTAATTTTATTTTGCTCTGAGCGCCCCTTGATTTCTTGCCAGTTAGGTAACTGCAAGAAGGGAGAGCTGCCTTCAATATCCCACACATGCAAAACAATGATGCTACTGTGAACTTTGCCCATTAACTCCAGCTTGCTGGGTGACACAAGGTGTGGGTGCTATGAGCCAGAAAGGAGCAGGAGGCAGCACACTCAGCCCCATCCTGCAGCCCCTGGTGCCACGCCAACACTGCACGGCTGTGCACAGCAAGGGCTCTTTCCAACAAAGGAAAATAAGGCCACAGTGAGAGGAATGCCTGCTACCAAAACCAGGCACCAAAACTCAGCCCTGGGAGATAAATTTGCCATTCTCATGTTCAGCAGGAACCCTTCAGTTTGCACAGCTTAATTGGATCCTGTCCACAGGTTCCCATTCCCAGTTCCTTTGCCTGCAAGTGGGGATGGGAAACAACTTTTTGTAGTTGAAGAAATAGTTCAGACTCAAGGAGAAAAGCTCAGCTCATCTGCCCATGTTCTCCAGCTCAGGTTTCAAAGCCTCCTATTACTCAGCATTGAGCTACCACAGTGATATCTTCTCAGAGTTACTGATGAGATACAAGTGCTTAAAAGGTTTGTTTTTCCTTTCCCCAGTAATCTGGTTTTACCCATTCAGGGGGATTACGTCCATCTCAGCACAGGCATTTTCCACCAAGCATCTGAGCAACCTGATCTGCACATAGATGTCCCTGTTCATTGCAGGGGAGCTGGACCAGATGACTGCTGTAGTTTCAGCAGGGACTGAATTGTTTTGCTTTAAGGATCCCTTCCAACTCAAATGGTTCTATGATTCTATGGTCCTCCTATCTTCCTTTGCTGCCCTGAACTACAAAGGAGCTGCATGTCACTGCAGCCCCACTCTGTGCTATTCCCTCCTGCTTCAGACCAGCTCTGGGCATGTAAAGTCAACCAGGACCAGACCAAGAAGAAACAAAACACCTGCAGCTGCCATTTCACAGAGGTAAAAACATTTGTCTAGCCCAGGGACTGCAGACTTCCAGCAGTTCTGTGCTATCCTGCAGCCTGGCCTGGGAGAACATAGATAAAGAAAAATGGGGAATATCTCCCCCCCCACCCCCCTCTTTGGGGCAAGTTCTGAAACATTAACTATTTTCCATCTAGATTGGAAAGTTTTCACTTCCAGAATGCAAAAAAAAAAATATATATATATATATATATATGCACACACATATATACACACACACACACATATATATTTCAGTTTTTCTCCTTCTAGTTTTGTAGCTACATCACTACACAATGCTGGGTGTCCTTGCAGTGCCCTCAGTGCTCAGAGCAGATCATACCCCAAAGCTCAGAGTAGATCTTCCCCAAATCTCCCCACTTCTGGTGGATCTCTTCAGCCATCTTAGCACTGCTCATGCCAAACAACATAAACCTGCTGCTGAAACCAAACTGGGTTGCAGCAAAGCTCACCTGACCTGGAAAAACGTTGACAGCTGCTCTAAACTATATGGGGTCTTTTGCAACCCTCTGCAAGAGACAGTGCAGGGACACAGGCATTGCATAGAGGCACCATCGTGGTCTCCCCCCTTAGATGAAGACTGCTCAGAAAAAGCTGCTACAAACACATAAAGCAAAGGAGGGGAAATGAGCGAGTTTAATTTTATACAGTCTGTAAGAAAGGAGATTAAATGGGAGTGTGATAACGCTATAAATACCTTAGGGGAAATGCCATCAAAGGAGAAAAGCGAAAAGGGGATTATTTAAATGATCTGGAAACGGTAAAACAAGGAGCGCTGTGGCCTGGAGCTACAAATGGAAATATTTCAGGCAAGACGTGAAGAAAAACTGCCTTAGAAATGAGAGTGATTAGGTGCAGAAATGGGCCATCCCAGCAACCAGGCAGGGCCTTATCAGAGGTATTTAAAGATGCCACAGGCAGAAGCCAGGAAGAGAGAGGGATGAGACCAGGTAGAGAAGACAGGCCAGACCCAGTGACCAGAAAGGGCCATAGGGAGCCAACCTGCACAGGATGCATTGGTGTACCCCCATTCACACGCCTTCTCTTCATCCCATCTTCCCCATGTTTTGCACCCATTGCCCTACCTTCCAACCAAGAGAGCAGAGGCTGATGAGGCCATATGCTGGCTTTTCTGATCCAGGGTAAGATGCCATATAAAACAATCCAGCCAGCTCACCACTGTGTAACTTGGCAAAGCAGCACAAGTAGCTAATGAGTAAAGCTGAAGTTGGCTGTGTAATTAAAAGTGATATATTTTTATATATAAATGATGAGTTTTCCATCCCCAATGCTGATAAATTTCTCAGGCTAAATTTCTCAAGCTAAGAGCCTTTTGTGGCCACTTTTTTTTTTTCCTCCACACAGCACTTTTATTTTCTCTGCTCCCTTCCAAAAAAAACGACCAGTTTTCCCATCTACTTAATGGGCTGTAAATACTTCTCTGCTAAGATGAAAAATCCATTTGATTTGCATTAAATCTTCATCATTACAAGCTCTCAGCTGCAGCAAGGCCCAGATCCTGACACAGAATACCACATTTTTTCTGGAAACTTCCCCTTAAAAATCCCAAGGATCCTCTGCATGAAATATCACCTCTTGGTCTCAAATACAAAGATGACAAATACCACTTCTTGACCTTGGATAACCATACTTATGGACAAAGATATGGATGCTTTCCTGATGGCGGTGGTGCTCATCCCCACCACACTGCTGCTGGACAGGTCAGCATGGGAGTCACATCCACCCCAACAAGAGAATAAAGGAAGAGGAACTCTAGGAAGAAGGGCAGCCCCCTGGTTCCAGGGCATCCCACAACCACAGCCCAGTGCTTGCTTTGCTCTAAAAAAGCCCGACATACAAATCAAGAGTGCGACACTGTCAGCAGTGGAAATGCGTTTAGTAAGTGACAACAAGCCTGCTCCCTTCCTGCTCCACTTTGATTCCTTTCTTGCATCTATTTTTCAATTTCATTACCTTTCTTGTTTCTCCTTTCAGCCTTTCCCTCCCTCTTTAACCCTATGGTGCAGTGAAATAGCAACAAGAAGCCTGATGAGGATGACCCAAAAAGCCAACAGGACTCTGCCTAGGAGCAGACAACTGGACTTTGACCACTCAGTAAGGTTTAAGACCCTCTGTCTCTGCTTTACTCCCAGCCCAGCATATTCCCTGGGCTCCGGGGCTCTGTCTGAGTGTCATTACCCATCACCAGTGCTTGGAGGTGTCCTGGGAGCCAGTGCTCTTCTCAGCACTGTCTGAAACAAGCTAGAAGATGCTCAATTTCCTGCTCTTTCAGCTCATAGACACACTCAATAACAGCACCTTTGTCCTTTTGACCTGTACATGCCATGCTGAGCAGCGCTGTCTCCTTTGAACAACATGCCCACCTTAAACTCCCCTGCAACATAAAAGAGCACAGAAGAAAGTTCACCACCAGCAGCTACCCACAGGTCTGAGACGTCAATCCAAGTGATGTGATCTGCCCCACACTGCAGCAGCACGCACATGGGCTCCTGAGCTGCCCACACACCACTTCCTCCTATCGCCCTGCCAGGTCTCACTAGCTGTGAGCTGACCTGTGTCACTGCTTAAAAGTCACCCTCTCTGCCTTTCTTCTCACCAAATTACAGATGATGTAGTACCTTCTGCTCAATATCTGACAGTGATGAAGAGCAAGGTCTCGAACCAGAGAGCTGCCCATGAGCACAGCGCTGAGCTCAGCAAGGGGCTGCGCTGCAACCAGGAACCTGCTTTGTTTCTCAGCTCTTCCCCTGCACTTGTGCTCAGTCAGTTCTTTGCCTCTTCTCCTGCACAGGCTCCTACAAGCCATTAAGCTCCTGGCATGCTGCAAAGCAGGAAAGGACTGTGAGTTCCATGCTGCAGGCACGCATCTCTCCCCATTGCGGGTGCACCAATGTTCTCCTGGGGCTGTTTGTTGTCTCTGCCATAAAAAGGTTCAATCTAGCTGGCACAGTAATTCCAGTCTAAATTAAACATCCCCATTTACTCACAGTGAAGGCTGTTCACAACCGAAATCCTGACTCGGACAAGTAGTGCTTCAGAGCACAGATTTGGCTTCTAGCATTTAAAGCAGCTGTCTTCATAAAAGCTAATAAAATACAGTTGGATAATTAAAAGCTTTAATTAAAAATGCAAAGTCCAAAGAGTTTCGTATTAACAAGGAAACTTGTTTTGACATCTGAAATTGCTGCACAAGCTAAATTCCCATATATTCTCTCCAGGCTATTTAGAGTTTGCTGCGTAGCTGGAAATGCCTCTAACTCAGTCCAATCACCATGTGTTGCTGGGGATGTGCACCAGAATTGATGCTGCTTGTTTTACAACTTCACTTTTAATTATCACAGTCTGAAGCAGCAACAGGCTTATTTGCATGCCAATGCCTGAACACAGCCTGTGGATGGAGCAGCCTGGCATTTGGGAGATGAAATACCTACCTCCTGGGCATGGGTTGTCAAGCAGAGCTGAGCAGGCTTTGGGGAGAGGTTGTGGACCTCAAGTGCAGGGACACAAGGCTGTGTGGGGATAACTGTCTGCACCATGCAGTGTTAGGAGATGAGTTTCAGGGGGGTCCATGCCCAGGATGAATGGGGAGCAGGATTGAGGCTGGATACAGGAGTTGGGCTCAGGGTCAGTCCCACCTCTGTGACAGCTCTAGGTGAGCTGTTTTGTGGCTGTTCCTTCTCTCTGCCCATGTCAGGGTGAACTTGAAGCCCACATCCTCATTTCAAAGCCCTCCAAGGACAAAGAGCAGTGGAAAGCCTCTGCTTTGGCCACACTGTCCCCTTCAGACCCTCTTCAGCATAAGATCACCCCCTGCCAGGCTGATGTATGGCAGTGATTTACAGCCCCTTTGCTCTAGTTAGTGTCTTGGAGCAAAACGCTCTTGTAACGAGTACCAGTGGAACAGCAGTAAATCTGTCAGTGCACCCCCAGGGCTACAGATCCATAAGGCTTAAAACCAACAG
This sequence comes from Excalfactoria chinensis, assembly GCF_039878825.1. Taxonomy (NCBI): domain Eukaryota; kingdom Metazoa; phylum Chordata; class Aves; order Galliformes; family Phasianidae; genus Excalfactoria; species Excalfactoria chinensis. Next base: position 2,656,830 of record NC_092841.1, read on the forward strand.
GGACTGATTTAATCGTCTAATTTGACATTTCTCATAACACAGACCAAAGAGCCTCTCTGAGCACCAGCTGTTACATACCCATCACCAGAGCAACGCTTCAGATACACAGCCACCCAGCCACAGCCCTTTTGACTTGTGAAAGGGACACGGCTGTTTGCATCTTCACTGTGGAAATGGGCATCTTCTGCCAAGTCTCACTGCCCAGCAGCATCTTCAAGATTCTGGAGCTTCTCTGATCAGTTTAGGAAATAGGAATCCTTGATATAATGGATTGTAAAAAAGATTCTTTTTTCCTTTTCACATATTTTTATAGAGGTCAACTGAGAGTGAACTCAAACCATTTGGATTCCATCAAGCTTTGGTTTGGCCTCGTTGGGCATTTTGTGTGGCATGATTGTGTGCTGAGCAGCAGAAGAGCCATGCACAGATTCACACACCCTGATGTCTCTCCTTCAATCCCACCTTTCCACTTCTGTTTTGTACATACAGTACGATAAACACGTTTATCCACCCCAACCCCAAGGCTGAAAGCACCTGGCCTAAAGGTTGGCCACCTAACACCACTCCTGGCCCCATGTTCACCAGGGACCCTGAGACCTTCCTGCATGTCTCTGCCAGGTGGGTGCTGGGATCACACTCAGGGTGCTGGGGTAGGCAAGGCATCACCTAACAAGAGCACCCCTTGATCACCCATCACAGGCATGGAGCTGGCAAGCAAGGGGATGCCACAGCAGGGCTGGGGAACAGGAAAGGGTACCAGCATGTATGTGGGGTGCAGTGCTTATGGAATGCATCTGCTCATGGAGATGGAGGCGAGGAGGAAGAGGAGGGTGAGCAGCAGCCCCTCCCCAGGCTCCTTCCTTCCCCGGGCGGTGAGCCGTGGGTCAAGAGCACCCTCGTGTGGGTGCAAGCTCTACTGCTGTTCTACTGCACAGCACTCCTATCCTATTTCCAGCTTGGCCACTGGTCTCTCCTCACCCCCAGTGCTTCCCTCCCTCTCTCCACTCAGCCCTGCAGAAGGGGAGTCTGTTTGAGGTGTTCTCAGGGTCATGCTATACAGAATATGAAGGGATACACTGCTGGAAACAACCTGCTCTGACCCCTGGACCAGCAACTGTGTGTGTGTGTTCTCAAGCCTTGTCCACCTCTGAAATAGAAGGTGATCAGAACTAAATTTGATTACAAGACTTACTGACACTTCTCTCCCTCTTTCTTTTGCCACCTGCAATAAGAGCAGTGGCACCACACCATAACCTATGCTCTGGATAGTTCTTCTGGCTCAGGTGCTTTCCAGGGAGCACAAAGGCAGGGAGGTGGAAGCTTTCTACTTGAAACCCCACAGGTGGGTTAGAGGGACTCAGCCAATTCACACTCAACCTGGCACACCAAGGTGTAATGCTGTAATGTGACAGAAAGCACAGCAATGACAGCAGAGTAACAATATCCGAGGCTAAAGCAAACGAGGACTTGCTCAAATGCAGCAGCTGCGGGCACAGAAATAATAAAAGAAGTTGCTTACCTTCAGAATACCTCAGGTACGCAGGGATCTCCAGCAAGATACCCTTGCCTCCTGCTGCCAACCCTTAAATGAGGTCTGGGTAGGGGTGGATTCTGGCTTCACCTATTCCAGTCACTGTATTGCATCCACCTGAGCTCCCCTGGGTTGGCCCTGCCTTCCCACCAGGCACTCAATCACTGCTTTGAGCTATGACAGCATTTCTGCTACACCAGGTCACATCATCACAGGTGAGCCTGTAAAAAGACAACGTCCTCCTGGAGTGTGAGTAGAACCTTGTCCTACCCTACTGGTTTTAGAGTCTCCATCCTTGGAGATATTCAAACCCCAGTGGACTGTCCCAACTGACCCCCAGAGATCCCAGCCCACCACAGTGGCTCTGTGAAAAGGCCAACAGGAGCCAACCAAGAGCATTCCCCATCCTCATTACCCAACACATGAGCTCTGTATTTAAAGTCTGTGCATAACCACAGGAGCAGTTTCTGTGAGTGATGGAAGCTTTGGCCTTGCTTGGTTTCAGCCACGCACAATAAAACTAATTAACATGTGAAAAAAAAAAAAATCAAAGACAAACTATGCAAGACACTCAAGCAAATTAGCCTGAATTGATTTTTCAAGTGGATTAAGATAAGCCACCTAAAACTGCTTTGTACCATTTTTAGCAGAATTTAAATGACCATGACTGAGTCTAGATCTCCTTAAATGAATGAAAGTAAACTAAATTCCTTGTAAGAATCTCCTATCAGGGGCGTAATCCATAAACCCTTATTTAATTTTGATTTTCTTTCCTAGGTTCCTTGTTAAGTCTAAACCATAGGCTCTCCATAGACTTTCTTGCAGGGCCACATCTGTGTGTCTCAGAGAAATTATTTCTGCCTGAAAACAGGAGAGAGGCTCAGCATCCTGAACATGCTGCAGGGCTGGTGCTTGAGCCCACGTCCCTGCTGGCATTTGGGGGTGTGAAGTGCTGTGGGGTTGACCACAGCTGCACGAGCCCTTCCTTTCACCACAGTGGGCTGGTGGCTGGTTAGTTTTTCCTGAGCTGATATCTGTGAGACTGAGGGATTTATGAGGCTGAGCCGCATCACCTCATGCAGCTGCAAAATCAGCCAGTTTATATCTGACTGACTGTGAGATTCCTACCCTGGACTTAAAAAGGAGCTGGGACAGGGACACTGATAATGCTCAGGCTTCCCACGTGCTCCATCACTATCTACTGACTGTGGCCGTTCATCATCTGGAAGGCAGAGCAAAGCGATGCTCAGGGGATGTCTGGGGGCAGCAGAAAGGTCTTTTCTGCCCTCTGCTCTGCAGTGGCATGACGATGTGAGCCAGTATCCCTCCTGCCCTAGAAAAGCCCTCCTTCTGCTTTCAATCACCCCATAACCTGCAGACACCTCATCACTACAGCCAGGCAGAAGCAGCTCAGACAACACCTCGTGCTCACTGACACTTTCCCTCTCCCTGTCAGGATGAGACCTGACATTTTTCACCCAAGATAAACCAGAGGCAGCTCCTGGCTGGGGTGAGCTTGGTGGCTGCCGAGATGGGGATTGGGGGCTCTGCTGCTGAACTCTGAGTTCATGCCCTGATATCTGGCTGCTTCGCATCCTCTCCAGCTCTGACAGCAAAACATTTACTAGATTTGAAACACGTTCTTCAGGAAGGTTTTATCAGCACCTCCAACAAATTCCAGTCTCAGCAGAACAGAAGTAATTTAAGCAGCTCCTGGCTTGCTGTGCTTGATGCAGTGGGCTAAATCCTCATCTCTGGGAGCCCTGGTGCTCTCCACTTGGTGAGCACTGAGCTACCACGGATTTGCTACAGTGTGTTGCTCAGAGAGAAGACAGTCTCATCTTCCTTTGCAAATCCCATAGTTTTTCATTACAAAAAGAAGCTGCAATAAGAGAGCTGCTTGAGATGTGGTGACTCCAGGCAGGTCAGCATTCAGACTGGATAGGAGGAAATACTTCTCAGAAAGAGTGGTGATGCAGTGGCACAGCTGCCAAGGGAGGCGATGGAGTCACAGTCCTTGGAGGTGTGGCACTGAGGGATGTGGTCAGTGGGCTGGGCTGGATTGGACTGGATGACCTTAGATGTTTTTTCCAACCTTAATGGCTCTAAGAATCTATAATTCAGTGCAAATGGTGGGAGGAATGTCTGCTCTGGAGCTCTTCCCAAATCCCTAGCCACAAAGCAAACTCCTATTGGCGCCCATCTGTGTTCATTAACTTAGTGGGGCTGCACACAAAATCCCAGTGGAGTTTGAAAGCAGAAAGAAAACAAAATCCTGGCTTCTTCTTTCTGATACCTCTGGGGAATGGCCAGGTTAGTGGTAGAGGAATGGCCAGGTTAGTGGTAGATTCACCCATTTTAGGTCCTGCTCTTGGGGCACCCTACTTTTCAGCAGAGGCATCTGCAGGTGAGAGCTGCCCTTTCTCCAGCTTGAGCTCATTCTCCTCAGTGCAGGGTCTGGGAGGACTTCTGTCCCATTGAGGTCATCCATGGCTGCATGGCTCCTTCCCATCCCACAGGCTGCTCCCAGCCCAAGGTGCCCACTGTGTTACATGGCACCCTCAGCATTTTATCCCAATGTGCTCCTGGGCTGGGTCAGAGGAAAAGCAAGCTTTGCCCAACAACCACAATGAATGCTCAAGTCTTATTATGGACACCTGGGCTGGTGGTAGCTGAGAGCCAGAGGCAGGTGATCTCATCCAAGGGAGGAAATCACGCCCCGCTCAGAGGGTTTTTCTGCACAAATGGATGAGGGAAAAGAAATCTCTGCTTTTTTTTAAAGCCAAGTTCTCCCATCGCCCAGGGCAGCGATCCCACACAGTGATGTGTTTCATTTCCTACCCCGTGCCCAATGCAGCAGCCTGCTGCCCAGCTGAGCTTCTCCAGCAATCATTTCTTCTCTTCAAAAGCCAAAGCTGAGCAGAACTGGTTCTTCTGCAAGCTCACACAGCTGGGGAAGAAAGCAAAGAGGCTGATAAGCATCTCTGATGGCTTCGGGATAAAGTTTCATCTGATCCCTTCCCTGAGACAAAACGTTTCAGTTATTTTCTCTCCTTGGCAATTGTACATTAAAATGAAAGTTAATGAGACCGGGATTAAATGCCCTCGGGAAGGGGAAATAAACCTTGACTTCTGGCAAGATTTGAGAGGGCTTTCACAAAACAGAGTCGTGTGAACAGAGGTGTAAATGGTTCAGCATGAAATTTCCCACAGCACTTTTTTCTTTCAACCTTAAAGCACGTTTTACACACAGGGACAGTCAGACATCTCTGCTGAAACCACCTACCCATGGGCAGGGTACACTGTGACATTAATAAGCATTGCTCACCAGCAGACATTAAAACCAGGTTATTTCAACAAGGATGGATCTCCAGAGGTGGGGATGCATCTCTGTGTTGGCACATCAGCTCCATGCTGTCACTGGCACTGCCACTGCCCATTAAAACAGGGTGCCCTGAGCCTGAAGCAGCATAAGACCCCACTTCAAATTCATTCTCCTGCTCCAGTTTAGATTCATTTCCAGCGGCTCTGCCTGAAAACATCCATCAAGGCTGGTGGTCACCTCCCAGCAACCAGGTCACGCTGCACAGCAGCTCTGCTTTCATGCTCTGCTTATGGTGGGAATGCTGCTTCTCCAAATCCAACCTCAACGTTATTTCTCTCTGCTGATAAACCTGAAGGAACTGTGCTTTTCCAGACTCACTGCTGCAAAGATGAAAGTCTATGGATCCTCCTGTCCTGGCAAACCCTGGATGTTCCATCATGCCCAGGAGGGGACGGGTACCCACACCGGGTGCAGGATGGTGCTCCAGCCCCAGGTCTCTGTGGGGAAGATGCTGATGCCGGGTGGGACACAAATAGATCAAGAAGCATTCTCCTATTCAAATCTTCCAACCCACTCTGTGTTGCAGGATTTCGTACACTAGATGTCAGTAGAACAATAAAAATAACGCCGAGGCTCTCCTTGTGCACCAGCATGAATCCGACTGCGACTTCTACCATGCCCCTAAAATTCACACCTGTACAAACCAATAAACTTATTTGCTGCAACAATAAGTAGATGGGCAGAGTCCAGTGTCTGGGGTGGCAGCAGACAAACAGTCAGACACTCACAGCCCAGCAAAATGGCATTCACTTTGTGCATGCACTGGTGGGGTTATTTTGGGGCAGGGGTTGTGTGTTACTAGCCCAGTTCACTGATAGCACTCAAGAAAGCTGCCCGGCTGCTCCTGCTGGCACATGAAACCCAGAGCTTATGCAATGTGCACCTGGTCTGTGGGTACAGCCTGCCCTGCTCCACCTGCAGAACAAACTCCGCAGCGTAACGCACCTTTCTGTGCTCTGGGAGAAACAAACCTGTGCTATCAGCTTTCGATCTTTACTGCTGTAGCAATAAATCCAGGCTGCAGCCCGTGCAGCAGAGGGCATTGATCTGCAGGACGAGTGGCCCCGGGCTGTGCTTCCCCTCCAGGCTGATGCCACCCTATTTCCAACTTCTTGGACTGAGGTTTGGGCCCCGTGCCCACTTCTTTGTACAGAAGCAGGAGAATGGATCACTGAGCCCTGAGAAAACACCTGCGCCCAAATCTGCCCTTACACCCTCCAGATCAGAGCAATGCTCATTGCTCTTCAGTCCAGGCAGCAAACAGCCTACAGCAAACCATGCAGCAGCATCGTCGAGCTTCCAGAAGACACTGGCCGCTGCTCGGCCCCAAATCTCTCCTCCTCTCACCTAATCCCCCAGGGATGGATGGGCTCTCCCATAAATTCCCCTCCAGGTGCCCCATCTCCCCTTTCCCAGGCTCTAGGGTTTCAGACCCTCCCCATCCGAGCCCAAGTTGTCTCCCTGCACACTGACCCAGCAGGACACAGTTCAAAGCCTTCAACAGGAAAAACAGGAAAAGCCGCCCCGCTCTCCCCGTTGACATAGTTTCGGTCTGGTTCTTGGTGTCAAAGGAGGCATTCACCTCCTGGCGCCCAGCAGATGCCTGGAGGCCCCACAGAGGACAGCCACCAGCAGCCAGGTGGGGTTAGGCTGGGATGTGCCACCAGGGCTGCAAACCTGGCCTTTCCACTGGGATCCTAGAATCACTGAATACCACAAACTGGAAGGGACCCACAAAGATCACTGAGTCCAACCCTGTCCAGACACACAGGACCACTCAAATCCAAACTCTAGGTCTGACTAAACGCTCCTCAGGGCCATGACCACTGCCTCGGGCAGCTTGTTCCATGCCAAACACCCTCATGTACAGAAGCATTTCCTCTGATGCCCAGCCTGCAATGACTGCCCCATCCCTCCTCATGCCATCCATGCCAGTGTATCAATCTCCTCCTCCAGCCCAGCCCCAAGCCAAGGGGTGGGAGCAGATTGCTGAGATAGATGCAGATGCGTTTCCTGCTCAGCAGGTTCGTGGCCATGCTGTAGGGCATTAATGAGCCGGGTATGGGGCCAAGCTGGGCAGCACCCAGGGATGGGACAAGCTGGTCTTTCATTGCTGGGTCATATGGCAGCTGCACATCGGGTGCCTGGAGGAAGGACCAGAGGGTATGGGGCAGAGCATCCCCACCCACACCATGCCTCCAGCAATGGCTTCCCATTAAGAGATGTCCCAGCAATGAACCTCTCATTCCCCAAAGACCACAAGATGTGTCACCTCCACCACCCATGCAGGAGACACAAAGTCCTCCCCAACACAGTACCAGGTCCTGGGCTCTCCAAACTAAAGCCCCAGCCTTCACACCTGCGCTAACTGCTTCATTAACCCATTGCCAGCAGACCCCAACTTCACTTCTAGTCCATCACCTACTGATCCCCTCCAGCTGTTTTGCATGTGATTTACATGAGGCATTGAGGATCTGAGCAATTCAAGCCTGGCTTGCTCTAATGAAAGAGAGATGGATGGGAGATGGTGCCATGCGGCCCATCTGCAGAGCAGGGCCATCAGGGCTGCCTTTGAAGAAGCTCACTCTGACGTCTGGCTTCCCAAAAATGTAACCGCAAGAAAGAATTTTGCTCTCCAGGCCTCATCTGGCAGGGTCCTTGCTCTGAGGCCTCAGCTTCCAACATAAAAGCAAGGAGTTCTTCCAGATCCAGCTCTTGGGGGCAGATGTCCCCTCCGGCTCCACCTCTCCACATGGCACCACTCCCACCTCCTGAACACACCAGACAAGATGCTCCACATCTCTTGCATCCATCAGCTCTTTCTAACCTCTTCCCACTTATTGGATTTGGCACCAAATTCTTCCCTATCCTACATGGGTAAATATTTCCTTTGGGTCCCTGTCCTATCACCACACAACCCCTGCCCTTCAGCAGAGCATATCCACCAGGGCCTTGTGGCATCCCAGTGATGTCCTCAGTGTCTGCAGGCTGACTGACCTGCCATCTTCATCAACAGGTGCCAAAGTCATGCCCAGACCAACTAGGATTCCATCAGCATAACCAACTATTTCCCTCCCAGATGAGGACTATCCCAAGCACTGGGGGTATTTCTGGTGGGACACAGAGCCACAGCACACCTCACAAGCCAAAGTCATAGAACCAAAGAAACACAGAATAGTTGGAATGGAAGGAACCTTTAAAAGCCATATGGTCCAACTCTCTGCAATGAACACCCACAGCTCCATCAGTGCTCAGAGCCCCGTCCAGCCTGACTTTGGTTGTCTCCAGGAATAGGGCTCCCCAGCTTTGCATGAACGAGCTTTGGCAAATACAATGAAATCATAAAAAGAGGGGGGATCTCACACCAAAAGCTTTGTGGACTCGCACATGGCTGTACTTTCCCCTCAGCTAAACCAACGTGAGCGGTGCATGGGCTCTGATTCCCATGGGAACTCAACTGTTTATCTTGAATGCAATAAAAAACGATATTAAAAATAGATTGTGAAGTGGAAGTGGCAGAAAATATTTGACACCTGATGCTGTTCCTCTCCATTGTCTGAAATCTAACAGCCAGGTTCTGGGAACAGGCATGTCGGTGCGATTACAGCTCAGACACTCCCAAACCTTGTCTTGAACAAATCTGAAACCCAATTATGTTTCCAAAGGCTGAGCGGTTTCTGTTGGTCTATTTGAGCTGCAGTGCCACCAGAACAGTGCAGTCCCACTCTCCAACCACACACCCAAGCTGCAAAGCATGGACATGTTCCCAGACTCTTTGTCCGCAAGTCCAAAGTGAACGCTGGGGCGATAAAAAGCTGTAGGTGTGAAAATTGCTGCAAATCAAATGGGAAAAAGCAAGGTTCCGGCCCAGCACACACTCAGGTCCAGACCAAGCCCCTTCTCACCCCTTTGCTGCCCCAGCAGTTGGCTTTCCGCAGCCGTCATTCACTTCTGCTCCTTTCTTGCAAGTTTCAGTAACGCTCCCATAAACAGGTTTTTAATGCAATCCTTTTCCCCCTCACATGCCGCATGTTAAAGATTAGCAGAGGCATTTTATGGCAGGTAATAAAGAACACCGATGTCAAATATTTTAACAAGTGCTCCATGGGAAAAGCCCAACGGGCTCTGAATGCCTATCTGCTCTGTGGTCTCTATCAGGGAGATAGGGAGACTGCTGGGAAGACTTATCTGATTGTATCTGGGGTTTGGAAAAGAGCAGAACCACGGTGACCTCTCCACCCACGTTGGCTGAATGGGACAGCAGCAGCTCTCTGCATTTCCTGAGTTCTAAACTGAGAGCTGCTGACCCCACACCTCTATGGGATATGCAAGGGAGACACCAGCTTTTAGGAAAGCAACGAATTAAGGTTTATTTGGGAGCTGCAGTTTATCCTCCTGAGCCCCTTCTGGCTGAGGAGTGATGATGAAAGCAAACAGCCCCCATAAAACACCATGGGGAAGTGTCACACTATGGGGGACCTCAGCCACAGGACAGCCATGGAGCAGAGCCTCCATTCCAAGCACACTGGGGTCCTGATGGGGACACCTGGAGAAGCAGAGCTTAGCACTGCCCCACGATCAGCTCTGTACCATTTTCTCCACTCATGTGCACACCAGAGTCCCTAATAGGTGCCTGTGTGCACTTGCTGGCAGTCCCCAGCCACCCCAGCACAGGAGGAATGCACTGCCTGCATCACGGTGGTTTGCAGAGGGTGGTGGGCACCTCCAGAATCCATACAGAGGGACACACCATCCCTGGGCAGGGATGAGAGAGCACATGCATGCAAGAACAGCCCACACTGCCAACTATTTCTGCCCACGAACTGAAGCTGAAGAACCAGGGATGCCCCCAGAAGTCTTTATCCCAATTCCCTTCCCCCTCTCAGAGGGAAAAGTCTTTGGATTTGTCAACTGTGAAGGCCATTCCCAGTGTAGCTGACTCTACAGCTCTCTGCACCCATCCCTCCCATTGCATGCCCAGCACTGCGTTGGCACCCTCATGCAGCAGAAGGAGCCCCGTGGAGCTGAGCAGTGCTCCTGCAGATCTCACAGCACCAGGGCAGCAGGACGGGCCCACAGAGCCCCACTCTGCTGAAAGATACAGAGTCCTCCTTCACTTTCCCATGACCGATTCCCCTGCAAGCAGCAGAAAACACGTTTTCTGACGGTAATTAATCTGACAAGAAGTCAGGAGGCACTGATTAAGTGCCTCCTATCGCTGACGATCACAGATAATTGGCAAGATAGACTCCTTTGCAGAGTTGGCAGAACATGTTTAGAAGAGATGAAGGGGAGATAGCAGCTGTGCTGGGATTCACAGCATCGTGCAGCTCGGGGCTGGTTCTGGTGGTTCCCCTGCACTGCTGAGCACACACAGGCACAGGACAGCCTGGTGTTTCACTGCAGTGCTCTCCTGGTGCCAGGCTCTTTGGTTTAGGCATGTTTTGTTGGTTTCAGCAGGAAGAAGTGGGCATCCTTTCCTCTGCCATCCACATCCTGCAGCCCTGATCGCCACAGCTGGCTCTGATTAAGCCAATTTCTCCCGGCACTTTCATGGTAGTGAAAATGCTTGGAAGTTGTATTAGGTGACACGTTTCATTAAGCCCTCAGCACCTGCTTCAGGCCAATCTGGGGGAGCTCATAAAAATCCCCGCATTGTGATGGTGGAGTGAGGCTGCTGCTTTCCCAGCTGATGCTCTCAAGGCAGATTTGGGAAACTGGGGCTCTTGGACACCTTGTGTTGGAAATGGAAGAAAGTGTCCTCGAAGGAGAGCAGCCCATAGGTGGGACAGCTGATGGGGTCAGAACAGTCTCATCGTGCTCAGGCAAGCACAGCACCGCTCTGCTCCTCGCCCACCTTTCTCATGTTTCCTTCCACCAGTACAAAGGATTTCCACACTCCATCCAAACCTGCTAAAATAAGCACCAGATGCATCATCCGGCTCCCACCACCCCCGCTGAAACAGATCTCAGTGCTTGTTGGTAAACTCTCTCTAAACTTGTCAGAGGAAGAAATGCCTTCCAGATGGGCCTGGGAGGTGAGGGCTTGGGAATCTGAGTGCTTTCTTTTTTACATACACAAAATTCTGCAGAAAATATTTGCTCTGCCCTGTTGCATTGCTTCTGCTGCCTGGAGCTCTGGCACTGGGTTTGGGCAATTTTCATTAACAAACGTGGTTTCGAGGATCCAGTATCCCTCGGTCTCCCACTGGTGCTAGAAGGGATGTGTTTGTTTCCCTGCAAGAAAACCAGTGGCCAGATTTTTAATTGGCAGCAGATGGCAGGAGAAGCAGCGTGAGCTTCCCACGCCACAGCCCTCCTTGCACCAAAGGAGCTGGATGCAGTGAGCTGCGTTAGGGATGCTTTCCTCCACTGCCCCCCAACCAGTGAGGTGTCTGCACCCAGCATACACCCAAGTGAGGCATATCCATCCCAGTGCTTCATAAGCACATCCTCAGACCTGCTGCTGGATTTGCAGTCTGCTTTTCACTGCATGGCACCATGTGCTCCAGGCTCAGGAGGGTGTGCAATGCTCTAGCCGTGGCTATCAAGCTATCAAACAAAGCCCAGGCTCAGCTGCCCACCTGAGGAGCAGCAGACATTCTGCTTTCAGCTGCCAGCTTGACTTTTCTGGTATGTATGACATAGGCAGCACACCCTGCAGCTGCACATCACCCTGTAAGGACAGCTCACAAACCCACGAAGCTATGAAGCATCCACTGCCCCACCACCCATCCCCAGGGCCTACAGCATCCCAGTTCCAGCTGAGGCTTTAGGAGGACTCTGCTATGGGTTCCTTCTCATCAGCAGGGAACAAGCTGACATCTCTAGACTGCTTGGTGAGCACATCCAGCCCCCTGCATGCAGGGAAACCCACCTGCATCCAACTCCCCATTTCTCCCACCAGCACCTCAAGGATGGGATGAGGGCTTGAACAAGAAACCACAGCATCTGTGTGAGGGTGAGGATGTGAGCACCTGCCATGGGAGGAGAGGAGCAATGACACCCAGCTCTGGGTGCCCCACTGAAATCTCAGGGTGGTTTGTGTGAGCTGCAGGCTGAGCAGACAATACAACTGAGAAGCTGCTGATAAAGCAGAGCAAACCTTCCTGCCAGGCTTTCCAAGGCCTTATTGTCTTCTCCGTTTTATTCTCTTCTCATGCTTGATTGCTTTGGGCACGGGCCAGGCCTCCTGCCTTCGTAGGGCTTCCCCCTTTGTGGTTTTCTCTCCTTGAGATGGAGAGATCAACGAAACTGAAAAATCAATTACAAGCAGAGGTCAGCACCCTGCTGCAGGGAGCGGAGTCCTCCAGCCCCAGGAACCCTCAACACCTGATGACTGCAGTCCCCAGCCATAATACCAGTGCTGGGAAGGAGCAGAGAGGCAGTGGGGCTGCTGCCCCATTCCCAGACCCACTTTCTGCTCTCAGAGCCAGCAAAAGGGAATGAGGAGAACTAACAGGGCTGGCATCAATGTGAGCTGAGCGCAAAGCAGTTTTCCTCTCTGTGTGTGGGTTCCTCGGGGTTTTGCTGAAGTCCCCCCAGAAACCAGAGTGGAGCACTATGATTTATCCCTGCAGCCAGACCCACTACTAACCTGAGGATCACGGAGTCTATCTATGGGATCCCGCTGGTCCTGTTCAACTCACACTGAAGCTTCATAAGATTTCCCCAAAAAAGCTCTTTTCCAAGCTGGCCAGCAGATGGGGATGGAAGAGCACCCAAGGTCTGACCTGGGGGCACAGGGGGCCTCCAGCCTGGCAGCTCCAATGGCTCCAGGGCTCAGTGCTTGGGCAAGCAGCACATGGGTTGGGCTGCGCACTCACATCCCCATCCCCAGGGCAGCAGGTGTGGGTAATAAATCCTGAGACAATTCTGTATATCCCCCATTTCTCTGTTTGTCCAGGGCAGGACATCTGTCCTCACCCCACACGTGCCCTGTGGGGATCCAGGGGACCTGGAGGATGGCTCTGGGAGTCCCATTCCCTTTGGGACTAATTGGATGGAAGAGGAGGGCTCCCCACACGACATGGGCACCTTTAGTGTCAGTGGGGCACTGGTGCCTCCCAGCTCAGCACACGGAGCCAGGCAGGCAGCCCCGAGCAGCCCCAGGCCTATTTATTTACCTTCATCCTCCAAAGGAACGCAATGGAACGAAGACAGAGCAACACCCTGCCCCAAGGGAGGAGCCTTCATTGTGTTCATGTGTAATTATACCATTAATTACTGACCATAAAGCTCTAAAGCAAACAGACTCAAAATGAATATAGCGCTGGTGTAAAGCCCGAAGAGATAGCTCTGCTTCTAATCGAATGTGGGTTTTCTAACCCCAGATTGAATTTGCAATTAGCTCGCCTTGTCCCCAAGTCTGACAAAGGGCCTTCCTGTGTTTCACACCAAGCAGGGATGTCTCTGAGCTGCCATCAACCAACAAAGAGCCGAGCAGAGCGGAGGGACCAGAATCCCAAACACCTCCTTGGGCTGAGCGGGCTCTTGTTTGAGTTGGGATTTGCTGCACACTCAATGTACATCGCCGAGCAAGGCGCTCAGCCTGACCCTGGCCCAGAGTTTAGCTGTCTGTCAAATGTTAGAAAAGGGCTTTGTCTGCCTCGTGAGGACTCGGAGGTTTAATTACCGCCTGTGCCAAGATGCCCTTAGGTGGAAGCTGCAATGCAAATGCAAAGTATCATTATTAGAGCTTAGCAAATAACTCAAATGTTTTTCTGCAGCAACTCCCTCGAAAAGAAATTAGATTCTTTTCTGGTGTGATCGGGCGTCCTTCCAGGCTCTGTTGTTGTGACACCAGCGGTGAGCGGGGAATTAGCAATATGAAGGTAATTCACCAAAAGTCAGTGCCCAGCACCCAGCCCAGCCCAGAGAGAGCTCCCAGCTGGAGCAGGGTGCAGGCAGAGCCCCACAGACATCAGGCATGGCCACCCCATGATGGATCCAATGAGGACATTGTGGGGACACCTGTACCTTAAGCACCCACAGGGCTTGGCCAAGCAAGGTGTGCATGGCACAGATGGAGATGTCTGCACACATCCCAAGCAGCTTCAGGTTGTGCAAATCCCAATGATTTGTGCCAGTGCACATGTAACCTCTGCAAAGTCTGGGATGAATGTTTGCACCATAAATCCTCGGGGATGCCTGGTCCCTGGGGCTCAGTGTTTGCCAGAAAGCATTGGGAGCTCACAAGGACCTGACAGCAGCTCCCAGCTCCCCCCACCCCTTGCTGTTCCCCACGGCTGCGTGCTGTACGGGGGCGGCCGATCCCATCCCCACAATGCAAGGGAACGTGCAGAGCCCCAACCCCATAACACGTCGTGCGAGTGGAAGCAGCGCGGGGGAACAGTTGCAATTAGCTTTACAAAAAACATTTGCCTGAAACTGGATGCTGTGTGAAACTCCTGAACTCTCCTGTTGCTTGCGGAGCTGGGGGCGAGGGAAAGGAGGGGGGTGGGGGGGGGAAAGAGCTTTTTGTTTTTCGGCCCTGAGTGCGTGGTTTGGCTGCAGCCAGCCTATGATTCAGGGGCCGGCAGCTGCCTGCACCCACCCAGCAAAATGCAGCAGGACAGACCAGCTCCCACCCTGGGGTCTTTTTTGCCTCAAAGCTGAGTTCAGTGCAGCCACCGCCACCATGCTGTGCCCAGCCATCAGCACGCTCCATAACATAGTTTATCACATCTGGTGGATTTATCTCTCCTCTGTGGCTCCTTCCTGCACTTCCTGCACAAATACAGCAGCACCGCTACCACCAGCCCATCCTACAGTGCACGGCACCGCAATGCAGAGCTCCTGTCCCATCAGTCATTGTCCACTTGCAACCAACAGCTCTGGCTGCACTATTTTGCACCACCTCCACTCTGAGAGCCCCATGTGCCACTTTGTCCTCTACCATCCCCATGCAACACTCTGCCTGCAGATGCCCAGTGCTGCAGCCATGCCCGTGCTCCCAGCCCAGCCCCAGCCCTGCAATGCCTCATAGCCAGCACACAGGGTTTCTGGAGGTGGATCTGCAGTGCAGGCTGCAGCAATGAGGAAAGCAAGACCATCTGTAATTAAAGAAACCCTTTGCAAATTAGTTAACAGTGCAAGCTCACACCGAGGCCAATGCTATTATGAGCGTGGAGCCATCCAGCCAAGCCACACTCAAGCTACAACAAGTCAGAAAAAGCAAAGTTAATAAAATATCCTTGAAATGAAATGCGGGTCGTGTACTCCATCTGCATATTTATAAAAGCCTTGCCTAATCGAGCCAAATCTGCCAGCAAAAAGATCCTGCTGGTCTTTGATCCTGCCCAGGACTCCTCAGGGAATATCAGTTTGCCTTTAGCAAAAGTCAGATGGGATGAAAATCCACTTTAAGGGGCAAAATCAGCACTGAGAGGGGACCAAGCACCACGAAGCACAAGGGAATGTCTGCAGGCACTCTGAGGGCAGCCAACCCTTGTGCTCCAGACCTCTCAGTATGGCAGCACCCGAGCCATCGGGGCTTGCAAGGGAGCGATGCTCAGAGCTTCGTGTGCTCACAGATAGAAATGCTTGGGCAAATGGGAAACTGCAAATATCATCCACCCAAAATACTACCTACCACATGGCTCCAGAGATTGTCACCTTGGCTACAGGACAGTGGGAACATTTGATTTAATGCCAAGAGGACCAGTGGTCCCATAACGCCTCCATGGAGGTCAAGTAGGGTGAGTAGAGATGGAAGAGCCATTGAGACAAAAGAATTGATGATATTTATGACAGAATCTCATCTAGATTGAGGTCCTGTGTGGGGTCACTTAAACCTCTCCTTTCTAACCAGGATCAAACACAATTCAGGCAGTTTTCAATGAGAACCAAAGCAGAAGGACCAAGTTCAGCTCTCCAGCCTGACCAGGGCATGTCTCAGCCTGACCAGGGCACGTCCCAGCCTGATCAGCTTCCAGACATCACAGGGGACACCCTGCTCTAGCAAACACAGTCTGAAAGTCTTTTCAGGTAGGGCAGGACTCAGGCTTGGGCTCTCCTTTCACTGTGCAATCCCTCCCCCAGCACCTCTCTGTGAGTCAGTACCCGCACGTATACAATGATGAAAACAATCCTTCAATTCTCTGGAGATCGCCTTTGTGCTGCAGAGACAGTGGGCTGCATGCTGTCACCCTGCAAATATGCGAGTTTCTCACTCTTGGCTGCAGAGAAGAGCGTGCAGTGAGCAAGCACCCGAGTGGCTCAGAGATGGGGCGGTAACGCAAGGCGATGAGCACGCTTGCAACCACGCTTTGTGCTTGCAGCCACACTTTGTGCTTGCAGCCACACTTTGTGCTTGCAGGCACGAGGGGATCTGGGCTCTCTGAGTTTGCATGGTGGAGCAATACAGACTGATCCCATGCTCTGCTCTCCTCTCCTTCCCATTCCCTCCTTTGCTCCTTCCTTTCCTATTTCAATAGCCCAGGATGATGCTATTAGCCACAAAGCCAAGCAGGAGTTCCAGGACCCGGGTGCCAGCTAGCCCAGCCCCATCCCTTTGGTCCCTGCCCCACCTGAGCAAAACATCAGGAGCAATGGGAGAGGAATAATGGGGCAGTGCAAGAAGGAGACCAGATGTGTCACCTCCCAGACTTGGCTTGGGAGTGGTGGCACACCAGATCAAGCTGGCAGTGTTGGACCCGGCTCTGGCAGAACCTTGGCCAGCATGGGAACACAGAGACAGTGCAGCTCTATTGTGCCCCACTCACAGTGGGGTGGTGGCTGGGGCACTGAGTGGACAGTGTAGGGGTAGGGGCATGCTGGGGGGCTGCACTCAGTCCTGCTGCCTGAACCACTGCATACGTGGAGACCTCTACACCCAGAAACTTTGGGCACTGGGATCACAGCCAGAGAGGGAAGCTGGGATCTCACTGTAGGATCAGGCTGTTGTGAGGAGGAAACGAGCCTGTTATCCAAGTCCTTGATTAGCCCGGCAATGGGATGGACAACACTTCCCTCACGAGCCATGGGGATGCTCAGAGGTGCCAGGAGCCCAAACAAACCCAGCTGGGCCCCAGCTCCCCCCAGAGCCAGGCAGTGCTGGAAGACCACCGCCTCCCCCAGCTTTCCCACCTCTCTTTTGGGCTGCGGGCGGGGGGCTGCCCCACCAAGCCCCATCCCACGTCACACAGCACCCCGGCCCCGGCGCATTATATGGGGATGAATCACTCACTGACCTCTGCCTTCTGCAGTGTTCGGTTTCTAATTTTATGGGCTGTATCAGCAGGGTTATTGAATCCAGATGTCCTCAAAATGCAACTGCTGCACACAGAAAGCCGCAAGGAACAGGGCTAGTGGCAAGGACCAGGGTTTGCTGTAAACACTGGCCTAGGAGGAAGAGAAAAATGCATCCTCCCCCGCCTGCCTGGGGCTCTGCAGGGCCGAGTGTGTGGCTGTGCTCTCCACAGCCTGCTTCCCACCTATCCTGATAACTGCTCCTTATGTTCTGTTTTCCTGGGAGCATCCTTCCCATGCAGCTGATGCACCAGGCTTAGATGGGTCTCATACTGGGGAGTTCTGGGATGCTTCAGGGATGTAGGTCCCACATTATCTCTACCAACACTGCTGTGGAAAGAGCAGGGGGCCAAAGCAGAGTCTCAGCTGCCCATGCTATGTCACCTCTCATACCCTGTGGCCATGGCATGAACAGCCAGCAGCACCTGACAGCCCTCGTGCTGGCATCTGGTTTGCATAAAGCACAGCTGGCTCTGACACAACAGGAGTGCATTTGTCCCAGCAAGGCAAGAAGTCAAGAAAGAAGAGAAGGGGAATGAATAAAAGCATCCAGCCTTTGCCTGAACTTCAAACAGCAACCTGCTGTGCAAGCTGCCTGTGGCAGGGCCATCGCCCTGTGATCAGCAACCACAGCATCACCCTCATGGCACAGCTCTGCCCATAACTGAGGTTCAGTCTGGGTGACTGAGAGAGGCTCTGCTGGCTCTGCTGACTCTGAACAGCCGCACCTACAGCATGATGGCCCATCAGCTGCAGCCAGAGCCTGGCACTGGGTACAAAACAAGCCCAGATGCACACAGAATGAAGGCTAAAAGCAAGGACAACGATGCACACAACTGCACTGCTTGCTCAGCTCTGCTCATGCTGACCCCAAACACCACATTCACCTCCAGATCTGGTCTGCCTTACACCTCGCAGTGACAGCTCCACCCTAACAGGATGCACCAAGCTCCAGGTGGGTTATTTCCAGCACTGGCTTGCTTCATGCTGACTGGAAAAAAAAACGGACTTGCTTCTAGCTAACAAAAAATGACTGCAAACCGTTTTCAGGAAATGAAAGACTTGGCCACCTTGTCCACACCTCAGCCTCCAGTCCTCCTGGAGAATGAGCCCCGGGAGAACATCTGCCTTCTGCAGAAGGCAGTGGAATTTATGGCAGTGCTCCGTGCTCAGCTTCTCTCCAGTGATGGTGAAGTGGCAGCGGGTGGATTTCTCTGCATACCCCTTTTTCCTGCTGCCATGCCCTGCACAGCACAAGCTGAGAGCTGCCTGGTGAAGGCACTCCTTCCACATCTCACTGCTCGAGACAGAGGGAAGTCATGCAGACACATGCAGATCCAGGAACACATATGGGTTTTCTCATTTTCTACCTTGTCACCTTGGCAGGAGAGAAACGTAATATACAAAGCAGAGAGAAGGTTATGAAGCAGCTGACCTTCGAGAGGGTATTCCAGCTCATGTGGCTGCCCCTGCGCTGACTCCTTCCTGCCCCTGCATGCTCCAGGTCTGCTCCTGCCTTGCATCAAGGCTTTGCCATCCATAACCCTGAAAGGAGCCTTTCAGGGCAGCCAGTGTATCTGGGCTGATGTTCCTCTTGTGCACAAGCCAGGCACACGTGCTTCAAGAAAGCTCAGAAGACCTGAAGGGGATGAGTTTAACGTACAGTGCCTTGATGCCAAGTTTCAGCCTGATGTGAATCACAACAGCTGATGTGCAACACCCTCTTAGCAGTCAGGGTTTAATGGGAGGGAAGCGCTGCCAGAACCAGAAACTATAGCAACTCCTACAATAAAAGAGCATTTCAACGTAAAGCTATTTTTACAGCATACTGCCACGTTCATGGCATGACGGTTTCCAGCAGTTCTCAGACGTCTGCTGCCAGCAGATTGAGTTGGATTAGTTTGTTAGAAGTTCAAAGAAGGAAGGATCGTATCGGGTTGTCACATACACCCCTTGCCCTGCAATGGGAAAAATTATGTCCCAAGAGATGATTCATCAGGTATTGAATTCATGCAACACTTGATCTCGGCTATCTAAAAGACCAGGGTTGCCTCAGGGCTCAAACCTGGTCTCACTGAAGTCAGAAAGGCTTTTGCAATTGACTTCAGCAAGACAACTACGAACCATCCCATGATCAGACTTGCCTGAAGCCTGGAAACCCATATTCATCCTACTCACAATATAAGCAGCAAAGAGTAATGATCTGTGATAGATTACAGTTTATCTCTGCCCAGATGAAGCCAATGTGGATTTTGCAACTCGTTCAAATGGGGTCAAAGTTGCCACCGAAGTTGTCAGACTTAATTTCTGAATGGCACCATCTCTTCCTGCCCTCCCAGTCCACTGTTTGCCTCTTACACAGCTCATAGGTTTCTTCTATCGTAGGAAAATTTATTTCAGTATTAACAAGGGTGCAAAGTATGACTCCATGGGCAGAGTCAGGCTTTACTTCTATCTCAGAATCTCCTAAGAGTGGGCAGGAAAACTGTGGTCTAGTGATTTTCAGCACTGGCAACAGAAGGAAAAAATAATAAAGTGATCACATTCTGTTTCAAAGAGATGCTGATATCAGATCTAACGCTGAGCAAATATTTAACTGCTGCTCAGAAAACTGCTATTTCCTGCTAACGCCATGCAAGCAATTCTGGCACCTCCACGAACACAAAAGACCAACAGCTCTAACTTGAAATCTCCCACATGCCAAGTCTCATGTCCTATACTTCATCCATGTCTTGAACAATCAAAGGCCCATTTGATTTACTCACTTCCTGGGCCCAACATCTCTTTGCCAAGGTATCTTTTAGTAACCCACATCCTCTTCCCACGGCTAGCTTTGATTTTTGTCATTTTGACATCAAGTTTTTACTCCCACCATGGTTTGCTGATGCAGCCCAGGTCCCCAAAGCCCTATCTCCTCTTCCATCAGCATGGATTTCCCCACACGCCTCCCTCTGCCTGCTGGAAAACGCACTCCAAACTTAAGCCACCAACCTCTGTGGCACCACGCATTGCCAAGAGGGCTCAGCAGGTTTAGGTTTTGTGCAGACACTGCAGAAGTCTCTCTTCAAAACCCCTCTGAAGCTGCAGCCCAGTGAAACCATAGCTGCTCCCGTTGCAGCTTCTGTTAGCACAACACGGGGCAAAGCCAAAACCAGAAGCGACTTTCCAAAGCAGCCAGACTTGGTGCAAACTTTGTTTCCCAAGAAACCTCACCAACTCGTGGGGTTTTGAGGGAGGGACAGGTTACACCACGTATACTCCAGAACAAAGGATGCTGGGGTCCTACTTGCTTTGGATGGGCTCATACCTGCCAGTGAGCACACCTTGGGCAGCCTGAAGCCAACAAGCCTCATAGACACCCATATAAACATATATGTAAAATGCAGCCTCACAAACCACTGTGCTGCAGAGACAGCAAAGGAGAGCTGCTATTTGCCAGGTGTTTGCTGGGGTCTTTTCTGCTTGGCTTGAGCACATCACTCACACCCATGGGTGTTGGGGCAGGAAGACACAAAGCACAAGTGATTGGAATAAGCTGTTAAGAAAGATATGCTCATCTATGCTTTCCAGGTCAGACCTCCCCAGCCCTCACCTTGTTTACCTGCCTGGTGCACACGTGAAATACGAGGGGAACCGCCCCACACCTACTCAGGACAGGAGGGAATGACAACACCAGGTGCAAAGCAGTGGAGAAACAGGCTGGTGAATATTGGGCCGCCTTCCCTTGGGCAATGGTTGCTCATCCAATACCAGGAATTACACTGAGCACCCTGAAGGGCAATGCCCAGTGTGGAAAAAATGAGTATCTCCCAATTGGGTTCTTCAGATTTAAAGACAGCTTTCCAAAATCCCATCCTTAGCCCCAGTGCTGGTTTGCTGCTAGGCAGAATGGGGGTAATGAGGGTGATATATATCCACTGATCTGAAAGCTCCCTACGTGAAATGACTCCATTTGTTTGACAACTGTATTCAGTTGTATTCATACTTTATAGAATAACCTGCCTAAGCATAAAACTGCAACATGAGTTGGTATAAAACAGCTCTGGGACAAAAACAACCTGATTTACAGCAGCCAGCAATCTGGCTGATTCATTAAGCAGGGCTCGTTCCTCTAAAACACTTCATAGGGCTGATCACACCCGTTGACCTCCATCAATAAGGGAAGAATCATTATTTTCGTTATTTAGCAGATTTGAAAGTGAGACAAGGAATGAAGTGAACTACCAAAGGTTACACTGAATGCTGATGTGAAACCACAGCTCTTTGCTGAAGTCTCCAGTGGCACTGTCTGGCCCAGCTGTTACCTTCCCTTCAATCTGTCCTATTGACTAATGCCCTGACCAACCTCAGAGGTTGGTTCTTAGTTGGGTGAGAGCAGAACACAACCCAGTGTTTACCCAAGGAATACAACCAGCACCAGGGAAGCTCAAGTGGAAGTAAATTAATCACATAGAGAAGATGGCAAGTAACACCTTCTATATTGACACACAAGTAATAGAAGAGTGAGCCAAGAGCCCGTGGAGCTGCAGACATGCATGGCTCCCACGCAGCTCATCTCCTCACTGCTCTGCCATGGATTGCTTCACAACCATGCAAGAGGCCAAAGCAGCAGAGGGCTGCAATGAGCATGTCCCACACCTGGGATTAACAGAGGAGGGAGACCTGGCCAAGAATTATTCTAACCTTCAATATGTCTGGCAGTGGACTATCAGTCAAATGGCTCCTACTGGCTTTTCGTGGGTCACGTCACACCGACAAAAGCTGATCCAAACCAAAATAATCCATACGCTCAGAGAGCTGGGCTGGCTTTCTATTTTAATGAGCTTTCAGTAGCAAAGAGAAAGGATGCCTGAAATAATAATCCTTAATAAATCCAACAGCCTTGAGAAGGAAAATCATCCCGGATACAACTAATAATGCACTGGACAGATGCAACATGCACTTTTCTCCTCCAAACTGCACATTAGAGACAGGAATCCTGTACCCCAAGCCCTCTCCATGAAGCCATGCAGAAGGGCTTGTCCAGGTGCACACCTCACAACCTGCAGAGGATGCTGTGAGCCCCTTGAATGGCACAGAAGCACTGCAACCAACAAGGGAGCTCCAGCTGCTCCTCTTCAAACCCCTAGGAAGGAATTTTGGCATTCCAAGATTTTCCCACTTAACATTTTTTAAAGCTGAAATCGCCAATTTTAGTTCAAAACACTTGCTAAGAGAATCTCGTTCTGAAAAGGCAGGAACCTAAGTGAAACATTTCAGTTGAAGTGAACTACGTTTTTTTTTCCAGTTCATCACATTAAAAAGAACCCAGTTCCTGATGAGCTGGGAGCAGATTCCGAGCTCTCCCATGGGTAGGTGCAAGTCATGCGATGGCAGAATTCAGGGTGTACATGATGGCAATTTGCAAACCATTCCTCATTTTCTCTCTTCCTCTTTTCTATTGCCGCAACTTGGAGCTGAGGTGAAAAACTAGCAAGTGTTGCAAAACACCCATTCTGGCAACAGCACGGCTAGTACTGACAAACGTGCTGACCTTTTGTCTCGATACAACCTTATTTATGACTAATTCAACTCAGGTTTTCCAAAGGTTAGTTCATGAAGCTGGAGAAGAAGGTGGAGATGGTTTTCCAGGCTGTTACACAAGTGGCAATTGGGGAGAAACTCATCCATTGAGCAAACCACTGACCTGATGGATACTGGGCGCCCTACCTGGGTTAAGAGAAGCTGGCTGGGCTGCCATGTGAGCAAGGGGCAGATGTTAATGCACTGCAATCACTTTTCTCTTTTTTTGTTATTTTTTTTTTCTTTTTAAGTCATGTGAAAAGTAACAAGAGTGGGGTTTTTTCATCCCATTATTTGACTCCAGCTGCTGACCTTGGCTCTGGGAAAATAATTATTCTTGACTTCGAAGCGGGGAGATTTTTGCGCCAAAGGCAAATGTCTATAGATTTATACTATTTGGAAAAATCAAACGGCTGTGAGCCAAGTCATCCAGCTTATAAAACACAACCAGCCCTCCAGGGATAATTTAAAGCTGACCCTGCAGCACAGGAATTCCAACCATACGTGATATGAAACGTAATTTGCACCATTTTCTTATCTGCTGGATGCTCCCATCGGTGTGGACTTAATGGACAAAGACCAGCCAGAAGGAAACTGGAAAAAAAAGAATATCCAAAATGAGCTTGTGCTAATGAGGGTAAAAAGGCCTGGCAGGCCAGGAGCAAACCTTGTCATCCACACAGCCAAGAGTTGCGAAGGCAGCCACAGTCCATGCTTTTTCCATTGTGCTCTGCCAAAATAACCCCCTGAGTCCCCCTGGGATGAAACGCAACCCATTCTCCCCTGCTCTGGCAACCCAGGCTTGGATCCTCCTGCCTAGCAAAAACTGTGAGCTATGATGGCTCTCTCCTGTGTCATTAGGTTTCATCTGCTAGTGATGGGCTTAGTCTCCCATTCTTCGACCATCAAGCTCAGCGGCCAGGCCAAGGCATCTGGTGGGACCCATGTGGTCAGGAGACCACAGAATCATAGCATCAAAGACTATCTCAAGTTGGAAGGGACCCAATAGGAGTCACCAAACCCAACTTCTGCATGTAGATCCTTGCAAAACAAGGTGCAGCAGCACCTCATCCCAGTACCAAACCACTGGTGAGTTGGTTGGGTAGCCAGAAAAAGCCATTTATTGAGAAAGAAGATCTTATGCATGTTTGTTTGTTTGTGCTCCTTACAAGCAGGAATATTATGGGGTGCACAACCCACTGGGGTTGGTAGGAGTGAGGCTATCAAGCTGCAGTGTGCTCGGCCTCAGGACTCTCCACAACAAAGTTCTGCACCAGGACACAGCAGCTTCTCTCCAAAGCAACATGTGATGAGCTCCTCCAAAGCAAATAGCTGCAACGGGCTGACAGTATAAGAATATGTATCCCAAGGCTTCAGTAGAATAGAGCAAGTATTGCTCCAGCACCAAGCTCTAAAGGAAGGCACAGCCATGAGCCACCAAGGCCAAGCCATTCATCAGATTCCCTTTCCCAGTTTCCACTGCCTGCCCAGAGAACCAGACCCAGCACATTAACAGAAACTTCACAAGACCAAATCCACCAACGGGATATCCAGCTCTGGCCATCTTTATCCCTAACATAACCAGTTGGTGTTTGTAAGCCTCCCTGTGCATGTGCACGGGTGAGCATTCATACTTGCAGGGATGACAAATAAATTAAACAAGGGATAAGCTTTAATTTTAGTTTTCCACCCGGTTTTGGTCTCCAGGCTCCCATAAAGCAGAGCAGCGTGCTTCAGCACTTCACAGCTGTAGGCACTGGGAGGAGTCACAAGCATCACCTCGCAGCACTTTAAGTCAGGGTTGTTATATTACCCTGCACGCTGCATGCAAAGCATAGGCAGATCAGATCACCTCTTTGCTGATCCCTTCCTCTACCCATAAGTCCTTTGCAGATGTAGAAGCGTGCTTTGGTTTTGCTGAGCACTCACAGTGGGAAATTTTGAGAGAGCGAGCTTGTGACTAAGAGATTCTGCCAAGGAAAATATTGGCCTGAAAAGATGTCCTAACAATACAAAGTAGTCGACACCATAAAGTAAACAATTGCAGAGAGAATAGCAAAAGGGTATTTGGAACCACGAAGGATCGTCTGGAGGCATCACTAAGCCAGGCTGAAGTTAGCAAAAGCAGTTTTTATGACAAAAAACAAGTGTGAAGATTCAGTCCTTCCAGTCCCCACATAGACAGAGCATCTCTGCTTAAGACAGGCCACATCGCTGTCTTCTTGCTTCCAATTTCATAACTTATACAGTGCATAGAAATAATAGAAAGAGTGAAAATATGACTGAGGAATAGTACCCATAATAAGGCAAGTGTATATATGGTCACACCCCCCAAGTCTGGATACACAGCTGCAGTTAGAAATGGCAAAATGACAATCAGAGGCTGCCACGTTCTCTTAATATATCACAAGAAAACAATTATTGTTCCAAGCAGACACTTTCCTTGCAAAAAATCATCTGGGTTTGATTAGCAGCAGCAGTAAAGCTGCTTGCTCATCATGCTGAGCACGCCAGCAAACAGAGAGCTAGGAAAAAATAGAAATAAGGACATCAATATTTGCTAACATAAGCAGAGATACCCTTGCCAATTAGCAATTCCAGCATCTCCTATAATTTCTTTTCTCTGCCACCACTCTGGAGGGAGCACTAACATTTTCACTGGTACCAGTTAGCCAACACCAAGCACACCTGAAAATCTCCCTTACTGAGCCAAAGGAGATGAGCATCCTCAGAACATGCCCTCATATGAGGTGCTTAGCCCACCTCCACTAGATAGCTGTGGTTGAGTGTGATGAACCCCACCACTGATACCACGCAAAAGATGTCCCTTTTTTGGGCTCTGTGCTCTTATAGCCTTTGTTTGCCTACAGCACAGCAGCCCCAAGGGAATGTAATGAATGCAATGCTGGGGAGAGATGCTGCAGCAGTGGGATGCTGGCGGGCCACACTGACCTCCCAGATCCTCCCGTAACGGCCGCCCTGCTCTGATTTCCCACGCCTGGTTTCAGCACATCTTCATCAGAGCGCAGCCTGGACGTGGTTTTAAAGGTCTTATATTGCCAAGGAGGGGATATTTCCGTGACCTTTCTCACAATTTCCTATAGTAATGTAATCCTAATTTGAGATGTCATGGCCCGTGGCTTCTCCATCACATAAAAAGCCAACAACAGCAAAAACACAAATAAACAAACAAATAGACCAGATGAGTTTTTTTTTTGTGAGCAGCAGAAATAACACAGGGTCGTTTCCTGGGGATTTCTGCATTGTGGTTGGATTCTCTGGTGCACAATAAAGGATGTGCTGTGATTGAAACTCCTTCTGTGGTTGGAGTATTTACAGCATCCCCCTATGCAGATTCTCTGCTGTCTACCAAGGGTTGATGTCATCCTTCTCCACACTGCAGCTGGCATTAAATATACTTTTCCCTTTTGAATGGTTTATTTCAACAAAATTTTAGAGATTTAAAGTAGTCGAGGTCGCTACCAAGATGTCAGAGTTTGCTGAAATTGCCCCAGGGGTTCAACTACGAGAGGTGAATATGGATGGATAAACAAACACAGATGGATATACACACACCCCCACATGAGCACATCATCCTTTTACTCCTTAGGGAATTAGGACTAAAATAAAATTAAAGTTCTATTTAGGGCAGGGAATTTTGCCAAGATCAAACTACATCATTTCCTATTTCTAGCTAAGCTTTGTGAAGAAACAAGCCTTGTGTTATCACACTGTCTGCAGTCCCCACACCCCAAAGATGTCTGTATGCAGACGGCTGGTACCAGCCATGAGTGGGAGTCTCCCAGGCAGAGTCACATTGGGTTTTGTGAAAATAAGCATCTGAGCAAAGGGCAGAGAGAACCTGGACCCTGGCACTGCTAGGAAGGCAGACAAGGGAGTTGCAGGGGAATTGGACTAGATGGCCTTTAAGGGTCCACTCCATCTTAAATGGTTCTATAATTCTGTGTTATTAAGGCAGGTCACCTGGCCCTGCTGGTCACCAGCAAATCCAGGCCCACTTCCACAAGCACTCTTGCAAAGGAAGATGTCATTTAAGAGGGCAGGATCCACAAGAGGGGCAATTTCCAAAGGACACAGAACCCAACACATAGGCTTTGGTGTAGTCCCACAGGGATTTCGTCCTTCTTTTGAGGCACACTTGTTCATAGGACAAGAGGCAATGGCTTCAAGTTGCTTCAAGGGAGGTTCCAATTGGATACTAGAAAATAATCCTCCAAAAGAATGGTGAAGCACTGGCATAGGCTGCCCAGGGAGGTGGTGGAATTATCGTCCCTGGAGGTGTTTAATAACCATGGAGATGTGGCACCGAGGGATGTGTTAGGGGGCATGGCGGGGTGAGCTGGGGTTGGACTTTGTCTTTTCCAACCTTAATGATTCTCTGATTACAGAATGTTGTGACACAGACTGCTGTGCATTTCTCTGTAGGAGTGGAGGACCCACAACTCTATCCCAGCCTGTTTTCTCTTCAGTAGAAACCTCTTGTCATTTTGCTTTCCTCACCAAAGCACATTTTGGCAACCCTTCGGTATCTCTTTCAGATTTGAAAAGCAGCCCAGCCTGTTTCATAGATTGATAGTGCATTTGCTTTCTTTGCCTGTTTTGCCTGATCGTGTGTTACACAGAGAAATAGGTTGAGGTTTCAAAAAATAGAAAGTACTTCTATAAATCTCTCATCGTGTTGTTGTCAGCAGCCATTTTCCAGAGATCATCACATCAAACTACCTCCATTTCAGGCTCTGGATGTCAAGACAGTCCCATTTACCACAGAGATGTGAAGGATTGTCAAGCACAGCACGTAAATTTTAGAGAAGAGCATATTTTTAACACTTCCAGCTCTGTCAGTTTTCAGAGGACACGCCAGCTGTCAGCTCCTGGAGTGATGTAAGAAAGGGAGATAAAGCTTTAACTACACTACTGCCATCTCTTGCTATTGATCATAGTCAGGGCAAGGTCCCAGATATCTAGCACTTCACCATACAGATACACGCCAGCACTCCAACCATTGGCACAGACCAATGCCCTCGCCATGACTGTGCTCCAGCTATTGATAAACGTCTCCAATATTGGTAAAACAATGGAAAACCTCCATAGCACCAACATCCAGCATTCTCAATGACTGAAGGATCAGCTCCCCAGCCCCGCAGCTGCTCCTTTTGAAGCTGTGATGGTGCACAAGGTGGTGTCCCCATAACCTGCCCTTCCGCCTGCTCAGTGCCGAAAGCTGAGGGTGAATCCTCCTTCCCCCACACCACCAAGGCTGGCCTTCCCGTGCACACAAACAAATCGATTTCAGGATTACACATTCAAGTCACAGAGACAGCGTACAAGAGGCAGGTGTTGCACTGCTTGCATTTGCTGGCTCTGGAGCAATTGCTGTTTGTGTGCTTCAAGATGCTCAAAGTAAGCAAGAGTGCGACACATGAATCATGGTGCGTGAAAGAAATAACCGAGGCTTAAGAGGGCCGTGGTGAAAACAATTACAATCTTTCCCTTTCTGAGACAAGCAGATGTTTAAAATTATGTCAGCGACCTCCAAACTGTAAACATTTCTCAGGAAAATGTAAATGTGGTTTGCAAAAAAGGAGATGTGTCCAATGTAAAGCAGAGGTCCTTGCTAAGCAAACCCCTTTGAGCAGCGGGAATGTCAAACATGCTTGACCCCCACATCAGCAAATAAGCACATTATAAACAATGTTATTAATGGTTCTGCTTTCACTACAACAAGGAGTCCCCCTGTTTGTTTAACATACAGCAAGCTGGTTAGAGTGTACATAGTTTCATGGCCAAACCATATTAAAGCAGTATGCAGAATTGGCCAGTATTGTTTCTAGCTGTGTGACTGCACGTGGTAGGTGGCAAACTCCTCTTCACAAGGAGAGGAGATGCTGCTGGTCCCAGTGCCAGCAAAACAGCTGCCATCATTTCACATTCAGACATTGACACTGGGCCTTGAATCCAGTGCACACCATTGGTTCCAAGTAACCAAAAGGGATGGGTTAGGGTCAGAAAGAGCAGCAATGCAGTGGCACAGCTGCCCAGGGAGGTGGTGGAGTCACCATCCCTAGAGGTGTTCAAAAACCATGGGGATGTAGCACTGAGGGACGTGGTCAACAGGCATGGTGGGATGGGCTGATGGTGGGACATGGTGATCTTAGAGGTCTTTTCCAACTTTAATGATTCTGTAATTCTATGATGTCAGTTTCTAAGCCCATCAGCCCACATCAAGCTGTGTGGAGCTCAGAGACGTGTCTCCAAGAGCAGTCTGATGGCAGTGGAGCTATGACAGCTCTCAGGCCACCAAGGAGCTCCCCCACAGAAGCCACACAGCTTTCAGGCAGGACAGCCCCAGCCCACGTGCTGCATTCCTGGGGCTGAGCGTGGAACTGACTCTGGGGGAAGCCCGGAAGGGCTGAACCACTTCTGCCACAGTTCTTGAATCCAAATATTTCAAAGCTGACCCTCAAACCACTAAACCTTCCCAAGTGGCCATGCCGCAAAGACCAGAGCTCCCGACATCAGGAGTAAGGAATGCAGGCTTGCATTGAAAATGCATTAGATCAAGGGCTAACAAAAACCCAGAGACAAACACCAGGATGAATGGAAAGAGAGATGTGAAACAGCCTTCCTACCTCCACAAATGGGCAAGTGGTGTCCTAAGCACGGAGATGAAGAACAGAGACCCACCCAGAGAGCAGTTCAGCACGGACAGTGGTAAAGAGAAAGAGATGAAAGTGTGGCACCCAGGAATGGAGCATCCCTGAGCTGCCAGGGGAGGAGATCACCCTGATAGCCTGGCTCAGAGTCCATCAGCACAGCGACCTATGATTATTTTTGCCACTTAAGACCTCATCCACATCTAAGGACAAACCCTTCATATCAGCCTGATTTTCTGCACTGATAATCCTACTCCCTCCATCACCACATCAGCTCCTCTCTCCCTTATTTTTATGAGCACAGTCAAAACCCACAGCAGACTAAACACCTCCCTGGGCTCGGAGACGGTGCAGAGAAACAGTTTGCCATCGAGAACAAAACAAGCTGATAACCCAAGCAGCACCCAAGGAAATGAAAAGCAGATGAAGACACAGCCCCCACAAGCTCCAAAAACATCAGGGGAGGCAATGGGGGCATCAGCTCTGTGAAAGGGATTGGCCTCAAGAGCCCCAGGGCAAAGCCCATGGCTGTAATTTATTTTGGATGGGAGCTGGGCTGGATCTCAGCATCTCAGTGCTGTCAGTGCTCATAGAAAGCCCTGGCCTCAGTTAGAAGGAGGGCTGAGGAATGCACACCGGGGAGAGCAAATAAACAGAGGTGTGCAAATCTGCTAAAAATAACCCAGGAATTGTAGCTCTCGGAGGGAGAACACAGATCCTCAGTTGTTCACCTCCGTCCCTCCACAATGGAGGCCTTGTCTGAACAGGTGGGTGGTTTTCCTGGCAAATCCAAGCTAAAAAAGAAAAAAATACACGAGAGAAAAATCCCTCCTCAGTCATTCCTGCGGCCCCTCTGTTTTCATCCAGATTCCTGCCAGAGGTTGTCAAAACAAGAAAGGAAAACAGAGCTCCAACATGATTTCTGCCATCCCTCCCCTTGCGGGGCACCGCGCCTTGTTCCAGCGGTGCCAGCACACGGGTGACAAGGGACAGCACTCAGCACCCTGCAAGCAGCCTGGAAGGAAAAAGCCTCAAAGAACCCAGAAAAAGCTGAACACAGAAAAAGCTGAACACAGAAAAAGCTGAACACAGAAAAAGCTGAACTAGAGATCCCTGCAGGGCTGGCTGGGTGTGAGGCAGGGATGTGCAGAGGCACAGGGAAGGTCGGGCTGTGTAAGACCAGTGGGATGCAGCTCCTGCCAAATCAGGGGCTGCAAACCAAACCCCAGTAAGAAACCTGAGCACGCTGCTGGTTTCTCCCATTCAGCATTAAGCACGGGTAGGTCTCCCAAAGCCAGGGATATTGGTGCGTGTTAAGAAATGGCCTCGCATTACATTTGCTGACGACATCTTCTGTTCCTCTGACTTCTCCCTTAATTTAAATGGCTCCAAACCCAGATAACCCCACATCCCTCAGAGCAGAATCTCAAAGCAAATGTTTCTCTCGCCTTTTTGTTGTTGTTGTTTGTTTGTTTTCTCTTTTTGGCTGCACTTCTCGGAAGCCTCCTTTCATCTTATTGAAGTCTGAAATTTGCTGAAAGGCTCCCCAAAGGCTATTCTCCAGCACTGTTCCCAATGACAGGGAGCACACACAGTCACAGGAGCACAGTTTGTTCCATCTTTAATTTCCTGCTGTGCAAATGGAAGCTCAGAGCCAGCCTGCTGGTGCACGGTGGTGATGGGCATAACCATAGCTGCTGCCTTTGCTCTGCTTCAGAGCTTTGCTGGAGATGGAGATGGGGTCAA
Source organism: Excalfactoria chinensis (assembly GCF_039878825.1). Taxonomy (NCBI): domain Eukaryota; kingdom Metazoa; phylum Chordata; class Aves; order Galliformes; family Phasianidae; genus Excalfactoria; species Excalfactoria chinensis. The sequence continues at coordinate 2,687,980 of NC_092841.1, forward strand.
TTCCAACACCTTTACACCCATTCTTGGAGTAATGGGGACAGATGACAGAGCCCAGCCCTAGTGCAGGTGATGTATCCCATAAGAAGAATGACACAACCACATGAGGATGACTGGCAGTGCTGGGGATCATAGGGATGAACTACAGCAGAGCTATCGCTCACCTCAGAAACAGCCTGGTGCCTCCCAGCCCTCGTGAGAGTCAAACACCACTCTGCACAACACTTGGTGCTAATCATAGGACCATCTGAGGTGAGGAAGGGAATTCTAATAGTCATCTGGTCCATCTCCCTGCAGTGAATAGGGAGCATCCCACAGCTCCATCAGGTGCTCAGAGCCCTGCCCAGCCTGATGCTGAGTGTCTTCATGGATGGGACATCCTCCTTTTTTATAGCCCTCCATCTCCAGCCATAGGAGGGCTGCAGGTCAGGCTGCTCCCCCCATGACCCAGCACAAAAACAATCGCAGCCACTGCCAAGTCATGCTGAATGCAGAAATAAGCACTAGACTGTGTGGATGTAGGAAAGTCTTTAAAGGGAATAACTAACCAGCTTCACTTGCAGAGGTACATATTTGACTGTATTACCTCATCTCAACTGCAAAATATCTCACCCGCAGCTGCTCCTCATGATTTCTTCCCCTTGCAAAACTGCATCCATCCCCCCCTGAAGTTGCTTTCACAGCCTGTTCAACTGTCCACGTCCTCAGCCATTTGCTCTACTTTAGGTGAAGAAAATTTGCCTGGAAGTTTTTTATGCACCACTCAACCCCTTTTCTTCCCTTGCTCAGGACACCTGGTTATAGCATTGTGATTCCATAAGTGCTGCAGAGTAACGCCTCTTTGAGGCAGTCAGAGCAGCATTTTCTGCTCACTTAGGCTGGTTTCCTACTCTGATTAAGCCCTAATGACTCCAGCAATTACTTTTATTTGCAATGCTGTGTGCAAGTCAGCTCAGAAGCTGGCCAGAGACAGCAAGTTATATCATTTCCAGGCATTTGGCCTCCACATTTTGCAAAGTTATGGACAGGAACAGCATTCAATGCAGAAGAAAAAAGGCAAATGGAAAGCATGGAATAAACACATCTTTCAGCTCAGCAGCTGATGGCTGGGTTTTCACATTTTCCACCAGTACAGGAAATAACGTCGGGAATGTTCAAGGTAATGAGGATACAAGTGGAGCACTCCCTACCTTTGGGCTGAAACTGATCCAAATTTGCTGCTTTTCCACATGCAAAGAGGAGCCCCTAGGAGAAAAACCCCTCTCTTGCTGTGTACCCTCCTAAAGGAGCTGTGAGCAGTGGGCTGAGGTGGTCCCACTGCTGAGCAGGGATTGCACTTACACCACATGGCCCATCAAGAGCAAATAGTTGCACCCCTGGGCTTGGAGCTGCAGCTCCATGTGCCTGGAAGACCCCAAAAGCCTTGGGTATAGGCAGGGGAAATCTGGAATTGGTCGCTTGAATTACTGCTAACAACAGACACAGCATTGATGTGGGATTCAAACCTACTGTCAGATACATGGGTAGAGCTCCTGGGACTCCAGGCATCCTCCAATAATTCCACCCATGGCCTCAGCAGTGCTATAATGACACATCAAACCAAACCTCTCCTGCAGAGAGGTCATAGAGGGGCAACTCTGTACCTACATGGGGCAGGACATGAACCTCACACCTTAGTATCAAGAGTATCAACCACTGTCTTAGCTTAAAAATCAAGTTTATTTTCCTTCTGATATTCAATCTGCAGGGAGAGAAAGACTCCATTTCCAGGTTTTCCCTGTTGCACCAAGAGGTAAAGCCATTTTCTCCTCTAAGTTTTTAAACCAGAACACTGAATCAGAGGGGGAAGAGTGGGTGTTGCAGTGACCACTACAGCTGCCAGAACAGTGATAAGGGCACGGAACAGACACAGCCATCCGGGCATCATGGCTGGGAGAAGCAAAGCAGAGCAGTGAGTAATGCCCAGCCAACACAGCCCAAAGTAATGCAGGTCAAAAGTGCCATGTTTTCCTCTTTCATTTTAAAAAAGCAAGACGGGAAATGTATAAAAGCTGACGGGATCATTAGGGATTTTATAAATGCTGCTTCCTGTGGTACAGAAAAAGGATAGGAGAAAGGCACGGAGCCAAATTATGTGCTAGACAAGAAGCATGCGACTTCAACACAAAGCAACACATTGAGGGCCCACACCCTCAATATATAGATTGAAGAATCTATATAGATTTATAGAAAGGGAAAAAAAAAAGCTACGGTGTGAGGTGGATGAAACTCCTGCCATGGGATGGTGGGGTTGGAGAGGTTCCCATGGAGAAGGGTGGGCATCTCTAGATGGACTAAATGATGTTCAAGATGATCTTAGTGCTCTTTTCCAACCTTAATGGTTCTGATTCTAATGACATCCAGGCCCACAGCTGAGGCAGGTGCAGGAGCTCTTCATTTACCAAGTGGGCCCTTCCCAGCCCATTCAAGAGTCATCACAAGGGGTTCCTAGGCACAGCAACTACAATACTGCAGCTCCAGGTGGATTCTGCACTGGACACTAAGCACATAAGCAGTGTTTCTGGTGGCTTTAGGATTTGGGGGTTGGAGCATCTCAGTCCTACCTCAAACCCTTTGTAGGTGCTGCCAAGAGCAGCTAAAGTACAAAGAGTGGGTGAGACTTGCATGCAAGGCTGAGCTGCGGTGATGGCCCAGGTGAGATGCAGAGATGTTCCACACCTTATAGGGGCCCTTCAGACCCAGGTGTGTTTGGCTGCCTGCAAGGACAGATGGAGCTGAGGTTATGCCAGAGGAGCTGCTGGCTGTGACTCTGACACAGCTTTGAAACAAATGCAGATAAATCCACCGCGCACAGAGCTGGAGCTCTCGGTGGAGTGTTTAGATTGTTCAGCAGCCAAAGCAAATACATTTGCTCTGCAGGTTATAGAAGGCTGCTAAACCAGCCGTGCAACCAGCTCCTTCGAGCCAAAAGTGATCTTCTTTCTCTATGCTGGAGCCTGACACCTTCAGTGACCCCACTAAAGTTCACCAGTTCTCCTGAATCTCCTCAGAGGATGCATGTTATAAATAAAAGGGTGAATACTCAGAGCAGCAGCGCTCTCCAGATCCTGTCCAAAACTCTGTTTGTTTGTTTGCTAATTAATTGGTCCTTTTCTACTTGTGATTTAGCTCAGCATTGCCTAAAACAGAGGGGAGAATAACAAGGATTCCCCCATATATCTCTGACTCTCAAAAGAACTTCAATGCATCAATTCAATACATGAGGATCTACAGCAGAAGATAAGGACAAGAACCAGGAGCAGTCCTGGGGTTTTATTTAGGATACTGCCCTGTGAACACTCACTACCCAGCACTGCCCTTGCTCCTCCAAAGAGTTCTTCTCAATGGGACCACAGCCCAACACTGCTCAGGTCTGGACATTGCTGCTGCTCTGCAGAGATGCAGAGTGTGTCCCTGGGGCAGCAAGGCCACTTTCCAAGCACCAGCTGCCTTGGTTGCAAGCGAGACTTGGCAAAATATTAATTACAGAGTCCCTATCTCTCCAGGCTTTTTAATCTCCAGCACGCTTTATGACTAATGAGTCATATTTAACTCGCAGCACCAACCTCTACCCTAACATCACCAGCACTAAATTATTACTTGCGCTGCATTGAGCTCCAATCCAGCGTGCTCTGCTAATGCTCAGCTCACAGGATAGGTGCCCTTGCTCCTCCCCTGAAGCACTTTGCACAGAACACACCACCAGCTCCAGCAGAGCCCACATCCCCAACTCCAGACGTGTGCAGTGGGAGCGGTGTTTATGGGGACAAACAGCCCCATATGCTGTTGCAACACCACCTATCTCATGGCGATCTGCACTTCTGTCAGCAAACAAGTCCAAAACACCACTTAGCATCCACACAGCATCCTGCTTGCTGCCACAGCTCCTTACACAACAGCCAGGAGATCTGGCTTACTCACTGGCTCATGATTTTCACAAGACCCGCAGCCTATCGGAACTCAGACAGGGATTTTTGTAGTTGTCAAGCCAGCAGCATATAAGGTTACCCCAGCTTTGTGAGGGTTGGAAAGTGTTCAGCCTTCAAACCCCAAGCCACCCTTCAAGGGATGAAGAAAAATCCTTCTCTTAATCGTTACTCTGTGCTTGGTGCTTTATAATGCACTCAAGTACTGTGTAGAGTTCGGGGCACCGCAGTATATAAAGGACATACATATAAAGGACATAAGGGAATATCCAAAGGAGGGCTACAGAGGGGTATTGAGGAGAAGACTGGTTTGATTTTCAGGTGGTCCCTTGTGCAGCTTAGAGTTGGACTCAATGATCCTTGAGGGTCCCTTCCAGCTCAGGATATCCTATGATTCTTTTCCTTCCTGAGCAATGCCCAGCCAACCACTGTGCATGGTGACCAATGGCCATGGGATCGTGTGTGCCTGGCTTAGAGGAGCCAACTGTTAACACACACACTTTCATTTCTATTCCCTTTCACTGGCAGCATAAATACACTGCAACTGCTCTACAGCAGCACGTTGCACACCCAAATCATTTCTGTGGTTGTTTATTTGCGGAAATTGCAGTCGTGCCTCAAGGCCTCATTTCTGATGTCTGAAGCCCTACAGGCAAAAGCCTTTCTGGAGGAAAACAACTCCCAGTGCTCTCCATCCAGCCCCGCTATGGGCCCAGGGTCTCCCATGTGAGCAGAGCATTTGCACAACCAATTATGGAGCTACCTCCAGTGACTGGACTTGCTTTCACATAGGAAGAACAGGAGGGATTAGCAGATACTATAGTCTGAATTTCTTCACTGGTTACAAGAATCAAGTGACAGCAACGCGCACCACAAGCACTTATTACAGGTTAATGAGTCCTCAGCTTAACAAGGCAGCAGGTCAGGAGGACATGCACACGCTTCCCCAGAGGAAAGGCAGATGCTGAAACAGGAGATGCCTTACGAGTTCAAGGGAGCCCCAAAGGGCTGAAAGCAGCCCCTGCCCCACAACTCATAGCAAACTGTGGACACGGCCCAGCAAGTTATAGGAGAGCGACTTTGACACACGCTGCAGGGCAAGGAGGGACATTTCACACCAATTAGGAAACACTGTGAAGAGCAGCCTAGGCGGAGGGAGTAGAGTTTCAAAAAGCCACGTTCTGCCAAGCTGTTGATTGTATCTAAGTGGGAATATTTCAGGCAAATGAAAGCAGAAACGCTAGCGGGAACGTCGACACGTATAGTGAGCAGGGAGAATATTGTGTATTTTGTCTGAAGGGGTAGCAAGGCAAAGACGGCCAAAAGCACTTTTCCAAATGGAGAGCCAGACAAAATTATACATTAGATCCAGCTTTTGGCAGTAGGAGCCAGACTTTAAAGGTCTCAGTATGAGCCCAGAGAATCCTCCACCTTCCCAGTGTCCCCAGTCCAGGTTCCACTTAATGCTGTGCAAAACTTAGAGATCGGGCTGAATCCCTAATTACAACATGAAGTCATCACACGACCTGCCATGGAAACACGCCAGTTTTGTTGTCAGAAGCCAAACCCAGGGAAGGCACAAGCCGTACTCAGGTCTAGGCTTGCAGAATTTCACATCAACATTTTCTCAGCTCCCGCTTGTTTGGGTGGGATCAAAAAAACCAGAACAGTTTGTGCAATGGCTTACAGTTGGGCCTGGTTTCTGCCTGAAACCAAATGGTCTGTACCAAACTCATTCCAGATTTGCTCTGAGAATCTGCAGCCTTTAAGGCATCAGCCAGGGAATCTGTATGAAACTCAAACTTGAGCGCCAGCCAGGTGATGGAAATGGCTTACAGCCCTTAGCAGCACGTTGTTGGCCTCATCACCTTCACTCCATCCCCAGCCCTGCACAGTGCTGCAGGGAAGTACCACAGAGCTGAGGGCTGCATGGCCTTTTCTGATGATGTCTCCTTGGTGCATTCTAGCATTCAGGTGTTCAAAGTCGGGTTGGAAAAGGCTTTGAGCAACCTAACCTATCAAGATGTGCTTCTGTCCATGGCAAGGGGTTGGACTAGGTAGTATTTAAGGTCCCTCTCAACTTAAACTGTGCTATGATGCTGCAAAGCAAGTAGGAAAACAACTTGAAGACAGGGATGAAAGCAGAGATCAGCTAGATTCCAACAACTGCAGCACTGTGCTGGACAAATAAACCCCAGGAGCAAACACTGCCTCTGCAAACACAGTATTATTCATATGCACAAAGGACCCAAACGGAGCAAGAATTCATGAGTAAAGAGAGTGCATTTCTCTGAAGCATCTTGGTGATGCAGGGAATCAAAACAAACAGCATGTTACAATGCTCCAGGGATATGCTGAATTTCTCCAAAGGCCATCTTAGATTCAGCCCAGTTTGATTTGATATACTGCTTTGCAGGACTCAACTGCATTCCTGAAATAAGACCCTCAAAAGCTTTCAAAGATATACCATCACTTTAACTAATCTAAGATCAAGAGAAAGATATTAGGACATAGCAGAAGCGTGTGAATTCAAGGGGCAGGATAAGCTGTCAGCAAATAAACAAAAATATGACGCTCTATTTTGAGGCACAAGTGTGACAGATCGTTGTCTTGGAGAGGACCCTGACAGCCCCTTGGATGCAGCCCAGTTCAGTGTAAGAAGTCACAGCGGAGATGTCCTATAGTTCATATTCAAGGCACCAAGAACGAGGGAGGTTGATGGAAAGTTTGTTTTTCCATGATCTAAAATCCCCAGGATGGGGCTCCCATCAGAGCTCAGAGAACCTGGATGCGCTGCTGTGATTTCCTACCTGCACAGGGATGGGATCTTGGTGGAAGTGCCTTGGGGCAGTGCTAAAGCTATCTTTAATTTGGGGGGAGGGGGGCAAGGAAAGGCAGAGTTCAGCTTCTCGCAGGATTTGTCACAGTAGGATAAAGATTTCTCACTTTTTGCCTGCCCGGTAGCTGAAAATATGATTCTTTTCTCCTGTGTGAAGCCATAAAACTAAGGGTGTCAGGCAGCAGGTCACACTCTGAGCTTCTATGAGAATATACATTTGATATATGCCCAAACTCCAAACTTACGTGGACGTTTGCTGCATTTCTCACTAGATTTGTTCAACCCCTGAACAGCCAGAGAGTCCTAATTCTTTTCTAAAGGAAAGCATGGGGCTTTGCATACAAATGGAGAGTTCCTGCAGGAATTCCCCCTGGTTTGCAAAGTTCGTTGTGGGTCTTGAGACCCCATAAAGGGTGAGCAGACTCCCTCCTGCCAGAGAGCTTAATAACCAGCCCAGAAAGCAAGGCTGCTGCTGACAGACATTGTTTCCATAACCCACAGACAGGGAGGGCAGAGGCAACGGGGGAGATCAATGGACCTGGGCTGTGTGCACAAGTCAGTCTGCCTCTGATCAGGTTTCCTCCAGGGGCTGGAGCTCAGGGTTTCTCCTCAGCAGGAAAAATATCTCAGCCTGAAGAAGTTTGCACTAATTCTCGAGCAATAACAGAGGGGGAAAAAGAAGAAGGAAAAAAGAATTACAAACCCAGAAGAAGGGATGGGAAGGGAAGGGAAAGAGAAAGGAAAGGGAAAGGAGAAGGGAAAAGCATAATCTTGCATTTACGCTGGTGCAAAACCAATGGTCAGCTGACAGGGCTGCGACTGCAGGACAGATTACCTTATCACTGTATATGCTTTCATCCAAATTGATGAAGCTTTCATGCTCAGAGCATTTTAGTCAACACTTCACACTCACATCCCACGTTTAAGTGCTTGTAAAAGCATTTGTAAAACGATGAGTAGGTTCATTAAAAAAGCCAGGATTCCTAAGAACATGAGCCACTCATAGCAGCACTGTTTGTTTGCCCCTTCCTCTCCACCACCCGTCCCAGGGAGCTCCTGAACCTCCTGGTCCATTGCAGACACATTTGCTAAAGGAATGGACCTCAGAAGGATGCTGGGGCACCACCAGCTTGGTAGTTTCCAAAGCCTCTCCAACATTCCAAACTGCAGCAAGGACTCGGCCCTTAGCAGATCTCACACTGCTCAAGCAGGCAGCTCCAGCTCTGAAATGCTTCTTAGTACATGTCCATGCCTGCACAGAGATATCATGGAAAACAAGATTATCAAAATAACAGAGGGACCACCAGATCCAGTTTCTGGCATGGACTTTCCAAACAGACTCATCTGCTTTTCCTGCCCAGACTGCTGCAAGAACAGCCTGAAACGTGCTTTTTAGTGCAGCATCTTTGACTAATTTAAGTTTCTATCCCTGACTCCTTCCACCCTGTTCCTAAAGGCAGGATTTTCCAACTCCTGCTCACACCTTTTTCTAACCCCCTCCACGTTGGCCCCTGGAGTGTTTTGCACACTCATGGCACTGCCTGCCCCATGGGTGGGCTGATCCCATCACACTGCCCACAGCCACCAGCAGTGCTCAGCAGAGTGCTGGGCTCAGGGTCTGCGTGTGAACAGGGCTCTTCCTCACCAGCAGAATGCCATTATTCACTCAAGGCTTAAGCAGCAGACACGCAGATGCCAGCCACAGACCCTCAGACCTGACAGTAAGCATCCCAAAGCCATTCATCACTCAGCACCCTTATCCTTGTTTAAAATCCCCAAGTCACAAGGCAAACAACTTAGTGGTTCATTTTTCTGTGCTTTTGTACATTTCTGACTGCCTTTCTCCTTCCGCCTATTCAACTGCTTCAATTGGCCTCCCCAGCAATCCCAATCTCTGCCCTCCTCTCACTGCTACCATTGTGCACCCACAATACCTTTGGGCTTGCCCCATCCAAGCATGTCCATACCAGTTTCCCCATCAATTCCCCCACAGTTTAGCAGTGCCATCTGATTCACAGCCTTTATACCTTCCCCGATAGCAGAGACCCCAGCGAGTTGCACTGGCTGCCTTAGCATTTTAAACAGCTTTACCCTGAGCTGGTCAGCTGAAAAGCACTTATTTCTACAGAAAAGGAGATGACATCAGCTGATGCAGGATAACCATGACAACCTCCCCAGACCAGCAGGGCCACATGCTGCTTGAATAAGTAAAGCAAAGTTTCCCTCAACTTTTAATTAACAGACTGAGCACATGTATGCGTTTACTCATCTTTTATCCACGCTTGTAGCAGTATTTTCTTTTATGACTTAAAGATTCCTAAGATCTGGAGATGATGTTGGCATTAGGGACAAGAAATCTTTCCAAAAGGGCATTCTGAGCCCCCTGCCCATCACAAGGCTGATGCACATACAGATAAAGAGAACACCAGCCCCCAAACCCAACATCAAGCAATTGACGGTTTTCCCTAAGAAATGCACTTTGATATTTGGCACACGATGGGACTTCATTCATCAGGCTCCTTGGTTTTAATCATCTACTAGGAAAGCAAAGAACAGAAAACATTTCAAAGCTTGGATTTCGACCCAAAACCACAACAAATCCATCCCCTAAATGTCATCTTCATAGGGAAAATGTTCCATACCTGATCGGTATGTTGTCGCTCAAAGTGGGCTGGAAGCATTTTAAATAGGCTGGCATGCAACATCAAGAGGTGATACATGCTGGATTCAGAGAGGTTAATTCTCCTGTGCTTCAGTTTTGAAGCATGGTTGCCTTCTGGAAAGCCTCACACTCATTTTCTACACCATTGCTTTCCAACATATAAACTCTTTATTAAAATAAATAAGTGTAGGAGGATTCGCCTTCTGGATCCAGAAATCTCTTACTCCCTGATTCTTCATAATGGTGTATTTATAAAACACATGTGTCCCATTTTGGGGCAATTTAAAGTTTGCCTAGTACATAAATGCTTCATTAAAGCAGCTGCTCACAATCTGTTAGTATAAATATTTTCCACTTCTTTCTGATCATTGGAAAAGGAGGCCAAGGCAAGAGCTGTGGCTCCAGGAGCCCACGCTGGAGATGCTCACAACTCGTGTTCTCACGTGAGTCCTCCAGGACTGAGCCCTGCTCCCACTGCTCCCTTCCAGTCTCTGGGAATGGTTGTTCTGCACCTTTTGGATCCTTCCAGAAAAACAAACTGTGAAGGATGCAGCCCAGATTGTGCAGCTCCAACCCCAGCTGACACTCCCAGCCTGAAAGCAGCAGGTCGAATGCAGCTCACACACAATGAACATCTCATCACCTACAGATTACATCGTCATTTGGGACCAGCAGCATCCGAGGGGTCCAGCCTGGAGCTGGGAAGTCTCCTTCTCCCAACAGATCCCTGCCAACCCTACACAAAGACTTGTTCACTGGCCCAAAAAAGGTCTGTTTAACCTGGAAAAACTATTCATGCCCAGAACACCAGCCTGCCTGGGATCAGGAGGCTCAGTTCCACCTTTCATTAAACCCTTGCCCTTCTGCAATAACTGCAAGCAAGCCAGCAGGGTCACATCAGATTCACCCTGTGAGCGCGGATGAAATCTGAACCACAGACTCAGACCATTAATCCTGTTATCTGGCTGCCTCCCTGAATCCATCCAGCGAGGAGGAAGCCTCTTTATCGCGGTTCTGTGCCTCATGATGAAATAATTCAAGTGGATTATATCAGCTCTTTGGGTGCATCAATCACGCCATTGTCCCCACTGCAGGAAGTTTCCTCCTCAGCCTTTAGCCACCTCTGCCCTGACCCATATTCCAAGGACTTCCCTGCACATTTCATTTGTATCTGTGTTTTTGCATTTACTTACACCAGCAGCTGTGTCCTATGAGCAAGAGCAATAAGAAAAGCTAACAAGCAATAAAGCCAATAGCTCTTAAAGTTACATAAGGTCTAAGAGATGCATACAGTGATATATACAGAGAAATATAACTAAGTGAGGTGCCTTGGAGCTTTCACAACAACCACTGAGCACCTGCCTGAATTGAAGCTTCACACAGGGGCCTACACTGGAGCATATAAACAGGAGGGGGAATGACTGTTTATGAGAGTGGATAGTGATAGTACAAGGGGGAATGGTTTTAAAGTGAGACAGGGGAGGGTTAGGTTGGATCTTAGGAAGGAGTTTTTCACCCAGAGGGTGGTGATGCACTGGAACAGGTTGCCCAAGGAGGCTGTGGATGCCCCATCCCTGCAGGCATTCAAGGCCAGGCTGGATGTGGCTCTGGGCAGCCTGGGCTGCTGGTTGGTGATCCTGGACATAGCAGGGGTTTGAAATGAGATGAGCATTTCTGTCCTTTTAAACCCAGGCCACTCCATGATTCTACACCTTCAAGAACATGTACTCCCAGTAACTGTAAGACTTGGCCAGCATCAGCTTTTTGATATCTCCAAGGCAAAATCAGAGCACACTGTCCCATGGAGCAAAGCAGCAGGCAGCGTTCTGTCTCTGCAACTCACCACAATGCATGCAAGACCTGGGAAACCCAAGAGGTATGGCAAGCAGAAAGGCAACAGCAACTACAGCTCTATGCTAAAATTGCTGAAAGCTTTGGGTTCTCCATAAGAGAAGCTCTCTCTCCTTAAACTATCTCTTGCTACAAATAAGGGCAGAACCCACGTGCTGCTTTTGAGCACAGATGTGATGCTATCAGAGGTAGCAGAAGCAGATGATATAGGAACAACCTTTCCCCCAATGTGCAGGGATGCTGCAAGGCTTGCAGGGTGAATCTGGGGCTCCTCACTCACCCCCTTTGAGCTCAGTGAACTCGTTGCTGCTGCTTAGCAGAGATGCAGCACCAAGGGACTCCAGGACAGGGAAGCAGAAAGGATCCATCATTTGGCTCACTGGGCTTTGGGATCTGGGCACAAGAACTGTATGGCAACAGAATTGGGATTTCCATTGCGTTATTTACTCCCCCATACAGAAATAAACCACTGCTTCCTTGCATTAGCCTCTTCCAAGAGAGAGCAGTGAGAAACATGACAAAAAAGCATTCCCATTTAAATTTGTGCTCTTTTTTTTTCCCCCCCTCCCTCTCACAAACACTCATTTGCTCGGAGCCTCAGGTTAACAAAAACCACAAAGCCCCACTTTGCCAAAACCACAACGTTTTCCTTGATTTGGGGTCAAAACTGACAAGTTCTGCCTGTTTTCCTCATGCAACCATCAATCTTCTCAGGTTCACTCCGAGAGCACCTCAGCTACACTGAAAAGTTCACAGACCTGGCACAAGCTGGGGATTTATTATTAAACCTGCCAGATTTCAGATTTGATTTACGACTCTTCCATACAACCATGTTATCGAGTACAGACAGGCCCTGCAGTGCATGCTGTGAGGCGTTCTTAGAGCTGTAAATGTCGAAGCCAAAAGGGACCACTTAGATCTGGGCTGACCCCTGGATTAATGCAGAGCAGTCACTCTTGCATCTACCCATGGGAAGCAGGGCAAGTGATTTTAAATAATAGTGCTATATTCTTTTTCCTGCACCTCTCTGTACTTTCTCGAGGCTGGTAGAAGCAGGAAGGACCCTGCAGAGCAAAGCAGAAGGAGACGATGCTATGCCCAGCTGTTCCCATCGCAAGAGTAGTGCAGAAATTGCAGAGTGGTTGCACTGGAATGAATGGAAAGAAGGATGGATGGAGGGGTAGAGCTCCCATGAGCCATTGGCACAAGGCACCCAGCACTTCTGCAGTCTGGATGCTGGGGAACATCCCCAAGGGTGCTAAAGAAGCCTGGATTAGAAGCACTCTACTTTCTCACTGGGTTTCCACCACTATGGATGCGCACATGCCTCGATACCAGAGCTGTTAGCAGCTTTAGGTTACCAACCAGTGCCCTCCCCAAACACCGATGGGATCTCAGAACTCATTGTTCCTTCTTACATCTGTAAAAGAGCAACAAAAACCACTTCCTGACTTTCTGTTCCCATACAGGTGGGATATGGCAACATCTCCCAGAGCGACACGATCTGTCATCAAACACTACATGAAACATCACAACCAGAAATGTACTTGTCACCTACTGGCACCATCACAGCCTCAAAGACCAAGAACTGCTACAGCAAAGTGTGCCCAAGGGCTCCCAGCCAGCTGTACTGGATGCTGTGCAGGAAGATGGAAAATAAAACACAAATTCAGGATTCCTGTCAATGCAACCCATACCGGAAACAAAAATTGGGACCAAATGACATTAACCCAAAAGATCAAGCCCTACTGATGCAAGCTTCCAGAGACTGCAGCAAGTGTGCAGAGGAAATAGTAGAAACTATGCACAGGAAACCCTAATGTTTTGTCACCATGCCATACGTCCTGCATAAAATGGTCGATGTTTTCTTTTTATTTCCCTGACTTGCAAGGCAAGGCAACCGTTACATTACTTTGCATGTATTTTATACATTTATTTTATATATGCATATATATATGTAAATATTTATTTTACATTTTAAACTCCAAAGATGTCAAAGGCAATCTGCAGAGACGAGGGGCGATTTACTGCCAAGGCTTCAGGAATGGTCCCACGGGCCCCATTTGCAGTTATAACAACACATTTTATCTCTGTGTGAGCAGGAAGGGGGGTGGAAGGGGTGTAGCACAGCAGAGAGGAGGAAGCAAGCACTGGCAGTGAATCAGATGATGTATATTAGGGAGATAATAAGCACAGATTACACTCTTGGCAACAGTTGTTCACCATGCCCTTGGTTTATAAAGCCCAGGTTTCCCTGCTGGATTACTTGCTGTTGCACAACACTGTAAGTAGTTAAGGGTTAAAAGCCCATCCCGATAGGAAGCCAGGACAAAGCCAAGCTCTCTCCTGTTGGTTTCGGTGAAACTCTCATCTCAAATAAGTTCAGCACAGGCTGGCAGAGCACTTCCATCCCAGCCTTCACTTAACAGCTTCAGAGTTCTCTAAGTGCTGCACATCCAGCACTCAAAGTGGGTGGCATGCCCTACTGCCAAGTTTTCACGTTGGAAAGAGCCATTCCAGCGCTTCTGATACATATATGTGCATTTTTAGGCAAACAGCTGTATGGCAAACACCCGCAGGAGCTGCTCACCAACCCCAGCTCAGCACCCTGCTCCCCAGGTAGCACAGCATCATGGAAAAACAGCCCTGTGCTGATGCAACTCATTTGGGTATGGCTGGTCTGGGTCCTAGCTAGCCTACTCACTTGTTCCTAAGTGCCTGGAAGCTCGACTCAAATGATGGCTTAAAGTTGCTGACGCTGAGAAAGTCTGGATTTGACAGCTTTTCTTAGTGGTAAAGCAAAAATACGACCTATTTAAAAGTGCTCTTACGGTTGTACTCCTTGTTCTCTGTCAGACACAATGTCCAAAGCTTTATAAGTTAACCAAGCTGCTCGGTGCTGGATTTCATTTCTTTACACTGAGAACCACAGCCCTGGCTCCCTCCAAAAACTGAGGGACTTCAAAAGAACAACACTTGACTCTTAAAAAACATCTGGTCTTTTACCACAGCAGCTCACTCTTTTTATTCAAATAAATGGTCACAAACTTCTATTTGCTTTTGCAGACACCAGCGTTGTGCAAACATCACCCAGCCCTTCTCCTGTGGCACTTAGAGGTTTGCTTCCAGCAAACCACGGTGCTGTGGGCACAACAGGTCACAGCTAAATCTGTCAGTGGTAACGAGCACGTGGTTTCAGTGGGGCCAAGGAAAACACTGTCCCTCCTCTGAGCTGAGGTTTGTCCACCTGGTTGCTTTAATTAAGTCAGGTACAGCTGTAAAAGAAAACCAATGAATCAGCAACTCCCCTATGCCACCAAACAACTCAGAGCAGCAAAGGGGGGAGGAAGGGAATAAAAACTCAGAGCGATCATTTTTAGTATTGACTTGTAGTTGGTTTGACCCCAATGGCACAAAGCACCCCAGTGCATGAAAATAATCCACAATGAGAGCCCAGCACCCCAAAATAGCTTTCACCAGGATGTATCACATAGATAAACAGGAGAAGCCAGAATGAGGAGGTGAAGGTCTTTAGCAAACATCAGGAGGAACCTTGACTGCATGACTGGAAGGGGAATTTCTGGACCTACATTTGGTCAAACCATATAAACACTGAAGAATTCACTTCAGCATGTGCTGAAACAATTTGCCCATTTGTTCTAATTTGGGCAGATATCGGACTAATGCTATTCATATTTCTAAAGTCTTCATCTATTACTCGTTTCTTTCTAGCTCTCTAGTTGCGTGGCTTAATGAATGAGTTTTATGCCAAATAAGTCCACATTCTCATCTGTTCTGTGCATTAATTCTCAAAAGGAGCTTCAGTAGAGGATTTCTTATCTATGCATTCATCAGTTCAAGCTCCCTAGTGAGGTCATTTCCGAAGTTTTTAATAAAAAGAGACTTTTGATTCTCGGGGTCATGTTGCAAATTATATCTTCACTAATCTAGCAGAGGTCTAAAAAGACATTGGAGTCAAAGAGCATCTCTGACTCCTCAACACACGTGTGTCTGTAGGCCTTTAAAAATATACAGCCCTGCTGTTATAAATAGAGCATTCTTTACTGAGGCCAAAGCTTTCAAAGTTCATAAAAACATCCTTTTATTTCTTTTTATAATTATTATGTTTCTTCTCCCTGAAATCAGGCTGCACTAAACCGGGTTCAGAGTTGCTGCTGGGTGCAGGTTCCTATGCTCAGACACAAGAGAAGCTGCTTTTGCCCCACACAGACAGCGGGGATCTTGCAGTTTTACAAGAACTATCAGATTGCACACAGTAATTTGGATCATAGCTAAGCATTTACTGAAAGTGCTCTTATTTCTTTACATCCCTATGCAGTAAAGGTGTGCTTCAAGGTACCCTTGTGCTCAAGATGTTCTTTGGAGAACAGGAAACTTCACTGATTTCAGCAGGGCATAGCCATTTTTCAAGGGCTGTGCAGAATTAGGGCACCAGCCTGCAGGCCTGAACAAGTGTGACTAGACTTCCCAGAACACGCAGCCCAATGGTCCAACTGGAAGGCCTTGGTTGAGGTCAGTCTGCAAATAACAATAAGCCAGCAGCCAGTCCACACTCACCACTGATGTGATTCAATGGCTTACGCCATTCATGTGGGTGTTAGGAAGTAATACCTGCAGAAGAAATACACAAGGAAGGCAATCCAGACACTGGGTGGGAAGTAAACCAATAGGACTGTCAATACCCAGAGTGTAACAAGACCAGGGCATCACTACTAGAGGTATTTCTGCAAATAACAGGTACCTGTTTGTGTCTTTTGGTTCTCCAGGTATGAGAGTCTCTCATGTAAATCTCCAACACACACTGCTTTGCTGGAGAACAGATGGAAAGAGCAAGGAGGCCTCACTTAGCTCTCCACTTGGTTTTGCTCTGGAGTGATCCTGTACAGCAATTCCTGCCTCTACGTCCAGGATGTCCCCTGACTTCTCAGCAGAGCTTTGCACAGAGACAACCCATGTGAATACACTTACAGGCTCTGCTCAGAGGGCTGTAGGATGAACAGGACAATGCATCCGTATGGCAAGCATATCCAAGTTTCATGAAGATGATTTAGTTCTTCCAGTGCTCATCAGCCTACAAACAGAACCCACAGTGCCTACAAAATGTTTCAGCTCCTGCTCTTGAATAGGGGAGATACAAAAACCGGCTTGTTTACCACAGATAGGGGTCTGTTGTAGTGGGGCTGATCACAAGGTTTGACCGTCATATTTTCTTTGGGTTCCATCCAAGAATAAGGGAACACAAATCAGATTTTAAATGCTGTGTCCTTTTATCTTACTATCCCTTCTGCGTCAAGCTAAGCTCAGCATGAAAGAAATAACTTTGATTTTTTATATAACTCCAGTGTCCGCACTGCTCCAAAATAAAACCTAGAGCAGTAACAGGATGCCTTCAGTTTACTGAAGCGTGCATTACTGTTCTGACCTACTAGTTAACTTGAGGTTAAAATAAAAATCTCTTTTGGAACAGCACTTGGAAGGATTAAGTGCTTTACAGAACCTGGTTTTGAGGAGCTACTCTACAACGTGATAATGTCCATGCTTTCTCCAAGCTCTTCTGTTCCTGTATATTCGCCAGGAGATTAAAAGGGTGTTGAGTGGTGCTGAGCCTCTTGAGGGGCCATTAACATCACGTGCAGTACTGGAGTTATTTGCACTGGCTCAAACCATCCTTGCCTGCTGATGAGCACACGAGGGTCAGATGCAGTTGCTGCAATCACAGAAATGCATCCCTCGAGGCACACCTTTCCTCTCCTGTCTCCCAGGACACCTTGGAGCTGTTGGGTGAACCCAAAGCCATTCTTCTGAAGCTTTGAGCAACTTCCCCTCCCAGTCACTCTGCCTGCAGTCTCAGTCGATTTGGAACTGCAGTAGCAGTGCAAGGACTGCATTTTTGGAGCGATCCTAGCAGAGCCCTTGGCAATACACACCAAGTGTGAATTTTACCAGTCCCAAGACCAGCGCTCACTATACATAAACACAGACCACTTTAACATCCTTCCACATGCTCTGACAACTCCTGTCTGAAAGCACACTCCGATTTACATGACCCCAGAGGCTCAGTTAGGTTAATACCCACGGGCAACATGAATCTAACAACTTATGCATTAGAAGACTGTGGAAATGAGGAGCTTCTCTTGCCCTAATTCTGCCCTGGCCTGTTCCTCCACTGCTAAGATACTCAGCAGGCAAGAATACCTCCTAGGCTTGAAGCTGGTGTCTGTATGCAAAACAGTGAGCTCCACCCCCACCTTAGCAAAGTCTCCCCAATGCACCATCTTGCACAAAGCTCACAGCAGTGAGGCTGATGCTGGTATATTCACCAGCAGCACCACCCTTGGGAGGAGGTGACGCTTGCCTACTGAGAACCTTAAGAAGCAAAAAAAACCATGAACAAGCTTCACCAGATGTGAAGGTAGGTGAAAAATTCGACATGCAGGAAGAGCAGAGCTCAAAACAGGCCTGCCAGAGAGCAAAGCAAGAGCTGCTGCCATGACACCCCATAAGGATCCCTTAGCCTGGGCTCATCTCAAGTCCAGAAGAAGGTGAGCCTCACCCTGCTGGCATTGGGTCCCCAACCTCCCCCTGCCCTCAAGGGAAATAAAAAACACTTAATAGATTTCAACCTTTACAAGCCTTCTTCCCAAGCCCATTCCGCTAAGCACTGACAGCACTTTTGCCAGCACCAAGTCTGGCACCTCATTCAAAGGTGTGGGTGGGACTGTGGCGTGGGGCTGATAAAAGCAACTCAGCAACTACTTTTTCCCTGATACTTCACCTTGACACAGTGTTTTATCTACCAAAGACTTCCAAAACCTCTTAGTCTCTCCCTGCCATGTTATCTCCTTCCATAACCTGACCTTTCTGCAATGAGTGAGGCACATGCAAAAAAAGTCAACTTCCCCCCCCATACACACACACACTTTCTAAGCAGAGTCCGACAGGAGATCAAAGCACATGGTAATTTAGCCCATGGAATAACAAAAGTCAATGAAAACAATGTGCTGCTGACGGGGCGCTGAGCTGTGCCCCAGCAGGGAGGGCAGCCCAGGCAGCTCTGAGCTATTCAGTGCACTGCAGTTGAAGAGATGGGGAGAAGAGGGAGTTTGCTCTAAGAAAGCTTTTATTTCTAAAGAGGGCTCATGTTTTAAATCACAAAACCAACAATGCGAATGTGTACAGGGACAAAGTCAGCAGTCCCATACCCAAACAAGTTTCCTACTAGCTTAGATAGGTTACCATATCACCCAGCAGGGGCACATCCAGAGCTGTGTCACCTTCCTGTGCATCAGCTCCTCTCTGAGATTCCTTCAGACAGGGCTTTTGTGAGTGGAAAATCTTTTGCAATGAGCAAAGGGAAAGCTAGAGGAAAACAGAGGGTTGAATTTGATGATGAGTCTAAAGTGATGGTCCTTGCTCTGCTTCTCCCAACAGTTTGCTTAGAGGGATCCCTGGTTTCTTCCAGACTGGGAACAACTCACCACCACCCAAAAAGGAAGCTCCATAACCACTAGAGCCTTTCCACCATGAAATAGGAAAGAGAATCAAATAGGACAGAGTCAAAAATAGCTTCCCAGTTAGCAAAGGTCCCAGCCCCCACCTCCAGCAAATGGTGCGCTCTCAGCCTTAACTCCATGTGAGTTTCTCATCTTACAGGGGAGAGGAGGAAATGACAGCTCTGCAGTCACCCACCCAAGCTCAGGGGTTAAGGAGCTACCTCCAGTATAGCACACAGAGAGGAAGCAAAGCTTTCCTTGTCCCGACACAGAATCCAAGAGATCCATAGTGCCAAGGAGACCCTTCTGCCATCACATCCAGAGCAGCACACAGGAGCTGGAACGCTGCAATGACAGCCCCTAGCCAACAGGTGATAATTAGATCACCTTCTCATCAGCACACGTTTCCCAGTCACAGAACCAGCTGGGGCTTTCAGAAGGCCAAGGTCACCCTGGCAGCCACCCCTCTCAGCCAAAGCAAGTGTCAGCACAGAGGTGGATTGAAATATCCTGGAGGGCCAAAGGGCAACTTCTTCAGCAGCTGCAAGGAGGAAGCCAACCCCACCTCTGCCACAGATAGAAGCTGAAAGCAGAAACCAGAAACACCCAAGCAAAAACCTCAAGCTTAGGTCTGATCTGGTGACTTGGACGAAGTTCAGGCAATCTCCTGCTGCTCTCCCTTGCAGCACACACAGTGCTTGAGCTCAGAGGCCCCACCACTGCTTTCACAGCCATGAATAGAGTTTGAGCTCAGCAGATGGAACAACCAACCCAGAGCTGAGCCAGCCCAGCTTCTGCCAACCCTTTGCTGAGGTTTGAAAACATCAGGTTAATGTTTTTTCACCATGTTTTATTTCAGCCTTTTTTGCACATCTCGGCGTTTTGTTGGCTTTGGCACAGGCCTGGAGCCGTAACACCACAAGTGAAATCCATCTCTTTATGCCTCCACTCTGGCAAAACCAAAGAGTAGCAGAAACCTCACACAAGTTACCTCTAATTTCATGAATTTTCCATATCTCAGTCCAGGCAAAAAAAAGCTTCTAATGAGTTTGGATAAACTCTGGATAATCCTCTGAGCAAGTGCATAAGGAAAAGAGTCAAATATAGTGCCTGAGACCTCTAAAGGTGCCTCAGAGGTTGTGTGCTCCAGGAATAGTATGAGGATTACAGATGTGACACCTCTGCATCCCCGTAACTGCACCCCAGCATTATTTATGTAGATTGAACAACAAGCAGAAAAGAAAACACGCAACCAACCACACACAGTTACTAAACTGATGGGAAAGAAGGGTGACCTCAATTCTCTCCACATACACCAGCCTAAACCTGCAGGGGAGTTCACCAACGCACAGCAGGAAAGTCAGAGCAGATTTATCTAGCAGGTTTAAAGAAAGTAAAGAGTGAATGACAGCTCCTTTCTTAAAAGGAAAATAAAGAAACATTAACTCCTCTTGTCAAAATGCTGTAAAACTGGCTTTTGACTCAGCACACCATAATACTGCTCGTAAACGGGGTTATTGGTTTGCGTGAGGTCATGAAATTGAACATGCCTACTCTTGCCCATCCCCTGCAGCAGAGTCAGCTGCAAGAGCACACAACACATGAGGCTGCACAGGTGAAGGTACAAAGATACGCGTTTCATTCAGCTCATTAATCAGAGCTGAAATATACTTAGCCATTCACATCCTTAAGTTTATTCATATCTGATATGTTGAAAGCACTATTCATTGAGAGAAGACACTGTGTCTATTGCTCCATCTTCTTTATCCAAAACCAGAGTGCTTGGCCTGAGCAGTTTCCTCCTGCTCTGCAGCATCCTTCCCTGGTCAGAAGCATTCAGCAGAGCTAACCATCATCAGAATGGAGCATTTAGCAGAGAGTTTTCCAAACCTGTGTCCATTTAACATCTCACTTAGAATCATAGAATTATTAAGGTCGGAAAAGACCTCCAAGATCATCTGTTCCAACCATCCACCTACCACCAATATTGCCCACTAAACCATGTCCAAGTACTGCCTCTCCATGGCTCTTGAGCACCTCCAGGGATGATGACTCCACCAAAAGGAAGTCACAACTCCCTGGATCCTCTATCCTTTGAGACAGAGGAGACCAAGAGGAAACGAGATCACAGTGCTCAAACTGAACAGAGCTCAAGGTCTTATTCCAGAAAGGACAGACAGTAGATGGAAAGGCTGCCACAAGAGAGACTGAGGATGGATGCTAATAAAAGCACTTCCACTGCAAGCATGGTGTGGCCTAGAGTTCTGAGTCAGTGACATGGGATGTTTGGGTACCAGAAGGAGCTAAATGGTCCCTGGAAGTCTCTTCCAGTCTTGTTTGTCTTAAATTAATTACCTGTAAAAATCATATAAGTGGAAAACGACAGCAGTCTGTCCATGTCTGAAAAGCATAGAGAACCAAAGGCATCCTGCCCTGCCATGGAGGAGGTCAGGAGACCAGATCCTCCAAGCCAGGGACCATGGGAATTCAGCTTCACATTCAGTCCTGCTTCACAGTCCGTTTATTTTACTTGTTTATTTAACATCTGCATGAATCAAGGCAATATTATTTCACAAAAACAGAAAACTTGGCTTCACTTATTCAAACATTTGGACAAGGAAGGAAGAAAGCCCAGCACAGGATTTGGCTGGTTAAAGAATAGGAATATGCAGTTATTACCCTGTTGTCAGTGATTCAGAAAGAAAAAAACAGCCTGATTGGAGGAACTGGATGTGATTGCCATCTGGCAGTTGTTTGGAGAACCTCCCTAGAAGAAGTCATGGCCCCAGCTCAGATCCAAGCAGATAAGAGGACAGGGAGCAAGGCAGTGCCTTGACATTTCCTGCAGAACAAGGGAACTAAGTTGGAGAACATGTGGACCTGGTAGAGATGTGAATGTCGCAGCACAATGCTGCTTATACAGCTCTTGTGGCACCCACATGGGACCAAAAAATAACAGTCAGACCTTCACTGAACCCATCCCAGTGCACCAGATTTTTACCTGCCTGGCAACTCCCAAAATGTTCAGGTGCCCAGAATGACAAACAACCAGAATGAGAGCCGGTCAGGGAAATGCTGCTCAGTGCTGGGTGGTACCACCAAGAGCACAGGGTCATAAACCAGAGCTGCCAGGTTCTTTAAAGCCAATTGGGGTTGTTGGTTTATGCTCCCTCCTCCAAGTAACAATTAACACTGGGGCAGCTGCAGCGGAAGCTTTACTTTTCCAGATGTCTTCATGACAGCTACCATCTCTTGCCTCTAAATCAAGGTTGGATGGGTTTTGGGAAGAGAGGCTTTTGTCAAATGCAAGTTATTGGGTTCAGTAAGGGATGGAATTCTCTGGCCTGTGCCGTACAGGAGGTCACAGCTCAGATGATTTGAAGTCATTTTTGGTCCTGATATCTATGGGAAAAAGCTATGAAGCCTCCTATGTTGGAAACGAAAGGAATAAACAGCAGCAAATAATATAACTGTCAAATGCAGACAGCCTTTGCCTGCAGTATAGCCATGAGCAAAATGAAGGCTCTTTGACTCTGCTCATTAATCACAAAGATTGCCATTTGTTACCGAGGACTTTTATCCTGCTTTCCAAACGAAACAAGGTTTATGGAGTCATGCTGTATGCACGTGCATGTCTCATCGTATCCAGCACTGGAGCCTGTTATCCACTTCTGACAGGGAGTAGAGATCAGAGATATTAACTTACATCACGCTTGGCAAAAGAAAGACGGTGGGTAGAAGGGAAAGAGCTCAATTAATGTTCCCAGTGCAAGAAAAGCAGAAGCGTTAAAATAATAATAATAAAAAAAATCCTTCACACACTAGAAAACCCCTTGGGGCAGGGGTAAGAGGTTAGTGATGCCCCCACGAAGGGGAAGTAAGAAGCTTTGCTCATGATTGTCATGCACCAAAGAACCTACCCAGGCAACACTTCTTGCTCATCCGGATTTTCTAGTGCCTAAGGAGGAAAACGCTCACAGTACAGTTTTAATGCAATTAATAAAACCTGAATGAGCCACCAGACACCACTCAATGTGTAAGCTGAGCTCTAGCAGTTCCAGTACTCACAGAACAACTCTTATTTACGGTTAATAAGCACCAGCATGGATGGCAGAGCTTCAGAGCATCTAAGAAACCTCTCCATCACCCTGCACGGAGCACGGGTACCCCTGGGAATACAGATGGGCTGGGGCCAGAGCCTCTGCAGCCCACCACATACATACCCCTAATGAGCAACAGAGCTGTCTGCAGGGCTTGCATAGGCTCCACCAAAACAGAACCTAATTTAACAGTTCATCCTGTCCATATTCTGCTGCAAAGGGGAATTATAATTTTACTCTCGTTGCTTCTATGCAAAAGTCAGAAGGTGAAATTTCTGCTGTGACCTCCTACCCCTGGCTGGCAGGCACTGCTCTCAGCGTTCTGGGGCAGAATTCATTGCCAATACACATTTCACATATATCGTTATATACACAACACTGGTGACATCAGCGTAGCTTGGGAGCAGGCTTTGCTCATTAGCAGCGGCTGCAGAAGCTCAAGAGTGCAGAACGTTGATTTATAGAGGTCCTATAAAAATGACCTACGTTTCCCCTTCTGCCCAATCCTTATATATCCTAGCACTAAACCGATCAGCTTAGATCAATGGATGTCAGCACATGCACGTTCACTCCAGGGCTTTGCAGGTCAAGAACACTTCAAAAACCGAAGCTCTTCAAAACTAAAAAGAAAACTTAAAATTACATTAAAAGTCATGCCTGTCCTGCAGCCCACGACTGCTCAACCCCACAGTGGAAGTTTAAATTTAATTTCCAGAGATAGAATCATTCTCCATCCAACATAAATTTAACATCTGAGCACCTTTGAATTCCCCATAATTCTGAGAGCTTTTCCAAGAAGCATTTTAATGAATCTGGCTGTGACTGCAGCCCTCGTCGTGTCTGCAGGTTTGCTCCATCAACACACAACACTTTGCTTTCACTTGGGCAAAATCCAGTTTCCTTCTCACCAAGTCACCTGGACCAGCCTTTGGAAACCCAGTCTGGCCAGCTGCAATGGAAAACCTGGCTTTCCTTGAAACATTAATGAATGAGTAAAACTGTGAATGGGACAGTCAGCAGTAATAATTTCCATGGAAAGTCCCAAGTTTTAACAACCAGGTGCCAGAATCACCCTTCAGTCCTCCTCCAGGCTGGAGATCAGACCTCATCACAGTCCCTCCATTCATCTTTATCCCCAGGTTCTGCTCTTGCCTAACTCAATCTAGGTAGAAGCTTCCCATTCTCTTTCACTTAGGCTCTCCAGTCCTGCATCTGTACGGGTTGGTAGCAGGTTGGATGCCAAGGACATAACTCATATAACAGGGGTGAGAGCCCCAGTCAATTTCCTGTGCTTGAGCACACACCGAGCCGTGCCCTGGGCCTGACAGGTGCTGCCTGCTGAACTCAGCACATTTTTACTCCAATTCATTCCTTTATTGGATTTCAAAATGTCTTTAAAATCCAGCTGACAAGACTGAATTATTGATTTTGCATTAGATGGAAATTTATGGCTTGTTTTGAGAGCCACAGAAAGTTCTAATGTGCTCTCTGTGCACTTAGAAAATGAAAACTTCTGGAAAAATAACAGCAAATAAGATAGGGGTTTTTTTTTTGCACTGGTTCTAGCATTGCTGAGATACAACCCTGCAGATCATCCTCCCCTCGCAGCTCAAGCATAGAAGAGCAGCATAGTCTCTGAAGAACCAAGGCCCAGCCACCACCATAAGTTGGGTGGTAGTTGGGTCATCCTATGGTTGTGCTTGGGTCAGCCACTCTGCAGAGCTCAAAATCCCATCCAACCTGACCCCTCTAAGCAAAGTGGTTTCCAACAGTTCAAGCCTCAAACTACACAAGTCCTGCCTGGCAGCCTACAGTGGCAGTCCAGGAACCAGGGCTTGGGTTCAAGTCAGAAAATGGCAAGAAGGTTTTCAGCCAAGAACAACAGGACTGGGAACTGAGTGTCGCACACTGAGCAAACAAGAGCTCGTTTATCACGGCACCGGCTCCAGTTCCCTTCCAAGATAGTGCTGGCGTCAGCCCTCGGCAGGGCAGGGAGGGCACGAGGGGAAAGTTCTGCCAGAATGGCCTTTGAGGGTGAATTAGACAACACCAAAACAAGAACAGAGGGCAAGTGCTTAGGCTCACCAACTGTTGCCATTGACTCACCACACAGCTTGCTACCAGTGTAGTAAGCTAAGGATCCAGGTGCAAGTCGGCAGTGAGAACTAGTGCAAAAATAGAAATATGAATCCATATAGTGCCCTGCCTGACTGAGCCAGGTGCTGACACACCTATCCCTAAGAAAGGGCAGCTCAAAGTCATTTCAGCTTGCAGTAAAATCACAGAATCTCAAGTTAGAAAGCTTGGGTAGGAAGGGATCTCAGCTTGGCTGGCTCTGTCATTCCTTAAGGATCAGGAAATATGGGCATTATCTAAGCTACCTCTCCAAGCTTCTCTGCCCACCCAGTATCACTTCCAGGGGATCACAAGGTTATGACCAGGTGACATAGGCAACCTGTCCAAGTCAGTTCCCTGCACACCTCATCCCCATCACTGTGGCACAGCAGGAACACATCCCTTACTGCAGGCTTTGTGCAGAACATGATAGGAGGAATCAACCCTTTATTTAGTCCCACTGTTTGGGTGGAGCGTTGTTTTGCTAATTTAACAGCTCCTTTGTTATTTCACCAAGCCACTCTTCTCTCTTTAAACGCAAACACGTGCTCCCGTTCATGGCCATGGTGTGGGAAGGGAGGACACTGGTTTGTGCCCATGGTATCAGCTTTCAGCACAGCACACAGTTCAATGCAGAAACCAAACAGCCCCAGCAAGTCAAGTCTAAACTGGGATGGTATTTGGATGTACAAAGAGGTACCTCACACTGGAGCTGGTCCTTGCAAGAACAATTAGGATATCCATATGCTGAGGGTGGATGCAGCCTAACAAAGCCTTGGGAGGAGCAGCAACTCAACAGGACTCAATTCAAGGCATCCAGCAAGCAAACCCTACAGCCACCTAGAGCAGCTCCTGTATCCCCATCCACACTGCAGTCATGGCACCCAAAGGGGAGTCAGAGTTTGCCCCATCTGTTTACTCCTGGTTGCCTTTTCTCATGCAGGAATCTTCACTTTTAATGAATACCCCCCTCATTTTAATTAGGCTCCAGTCCCACCACAATTATTTCTGTATACATTCTTGCCTTTTATTTGCCCATCAGATTTAGGATGCTCCACAAAGCTCCTCCTCAGGCTTTCAGCATCCCCATTGACTCAGGGCAGGATCCCAGGTTGGAGAAACCACCATCAGACCCCCCATCCTTCACACAGCTTTGATTTATTCCCAACACCAACAGTCCCAGCCTGCTCAGCTCCACCTCCATCACAGCCCCCCAGGCACTGTGTAGCCCTGCAGCAGTGACACCAAAAGCTGTTGTCATGGGCACAGACGGTGGTCACCAGGGTTCCCATGGGGTTCCCATGGCACCAGGCAAGACATGCATGGGGTGACAGTGGGGAGCTATTTGCAGCCCTTCCAAGCACCTTGCAAGTTAAACACATTCTTTCTCCCTGCTGCTCCCAGCACCCAGCAAGATCGAGGGCTCCTGACCCATCAGGGCAGCACTCACTATAACAAAAAGGTCAATAATTGTCACAGCTGACCTCCTAGAGACCAAAACAGAATTCACTGTGGGTGTTCAAGCATGGCCAAGGGCAGAATCTGGCTCCAAGGAGCTGCCCATCAACCAGTCTGCATTTTGCAATTTTTGGCACGAAGTCCTTGCTGCAGGCTGGGGAACGTGCCCCTGGGGCTGGAGTGCAGCAAGCTGCTCAGAAAGCTGCTGTGGCCCCAGGGAGCACCTAACATGAGGCACTCCATAGAGGAACAGGTTGATGCAAGAACTGTCCTCAATAAATAGAAAGGACGTGGAGATGGATACCCAAGACAGGGAGAGGCACAAAGAATCACAGAAAGGCATGGGTAGGAAGGGACCCCAAAGATCACCTAGTTCCAATGCTCCTGCCATGGGCAGAGCTGTTAATCACCAGATCAAGCCACCAAACCTGGCCCTGGGCACCTCCAGGGATGCTGACATATGGGACAGCCCCAAGTCACTCTCTCACTTGCAGGCTGGGACAGAATAGGACCTTTGCCCAATGTGAGGGGGTTCCACAGATGGAGGAACCCTATCAGGGCTTCTCATAGGGCATGGGAAGGCTGTTGACCTCCCAACACAGTGCCCTGTGGACAGTGGTCACTCAGACAGACACAAAACTCCATCAGCTGCCAGCATGCAAGCGCTGTGTCATTAAAGTTGGCTTTGATGTCCCATCTCAGTGGTGATGTCAGCCAGAAGATATTCGAGGGGGGGGGGGGGGGGGTTGTAAATACAAGAAAAACCCAGCATAAGCTTAGGGTGCGACCAAATGCAGTCTAAGCTTTCCCTACGAATTAAGGCATCTCCCTCCTTCCTCAGCCATGGCCCCATACCACCATGAGCCGGGGAAGTCACAGCACACACCAGCTGGCCAAGGGTAGAAAGAATCAGTCTCCATAATACACAAGAAGTATTAGAACTACCTAACATCCCTCTCCCCTTATCAGTGGGCACAAACGTCGCCTTTATGGGAGGGAAATGCTGTGGAAATTCCTGAAAATCCTTCCTACAATTAAGGAATTGACAGATTTTTCAGTTTTTTCTCTCCGTTTGAAAAATCACTGCATAAAGGAAGCAATCTTAGCGGAGCATATAACTCACAATAGGCTGAAACATTATCTTAAACTATTCGTCTGCTTCCTGCTTAAATAAACATATTAGGAATGCGTGTATATAATTCCTGGGCAGCTTAAAAAACAGAAAGAAAGGAGGTATATGGAGCCTCCTGCTTTTGAGTAGCACGTTGTTTACGTTGTTATAAGCACAGATCATATTTATAGCTGAACACAGTGTGAAAGTGCAGGCAAGCTGGGAAACATTTGTTAGGTTTAATGATCTTTTATTTAGCTGGTGCAGAAAAATGCATCCCTTCGGATTGATTCATGGCATGGATTGTATAGAAACCTTCTTCCCCAAGAAACAAAAAACCTCAAAAGGTCAACGTGATATTTCGGCTTTCTCAGACATCCAGAGGCACTCACAGAGCACAATCCTCAGCCCAGCAGGCTGGGTTACAGCAGGGAGGATAAACCACAGCCAAGGAGACATTTCAGGACAAGAAGCAGAGCCATTCAGATCACCTGGGCTGGACGGGCCCCCATCCTGCACTGCAGCAGCCACACAACACAATGCCCTGAGCCAGAGGCTTTGCAGGCTGCAAGGAAAGGGCTGATGAAGCCTTTTGGTTGTGTGGCAGCTCCATTAATCTAGCAACAGCCAATCGGGGCCCAGCCACCAAAACCAGAACTGAGAAGAGCTTTTCTCAGCTGCACCATGAGAGCAAGCTGCCTGGCAGAGCAGCTCCTCCTGCAAGCCTGCAGTCACACAGCCCTGAGCTTTCACACTTTGACTCTTCTCGCTTTGCTAAGGGTGCTGCAGTCCTGCCATGTCACAGAACAAGCTCAGCCCTGGGCCAGCCCCTGCTGAGCAGGGCAGCCACCAACTGGGAGCTCCCACTGCTCCTCCAGGGCAATGCATCACACACATGCAGGTATCAGCACCACTTGCCTTGAGGGGAGGTGCTGAGAAGTGCTTTCACTGTGCTAACATCATGCAAAGACACACACCAGAGCACCTCCGTGAAACCAAGGCAGAGCCAAGTAAACACAAGAAGCCTGGGACAGTGGAGGCTGCATAGGATGAGCAGCCCGTGCTTCAACCTGGGACATCCTGCCTCTTCCTAGTATCCTCAGTGTAGCACTGGAGTGAGGCTCCACTTAGTATTGCTCCACCCCTCCCTAGAGATGAAGCCTCTGAAATCCCCTGTCCTCCAAGAGGCAGCTCCAGCAGTCTCAATTACTCCTACTCCATTTCTTCTATATTATTCCCCTTCTAAACATTAGACCTTCTCCCACCCCAAACTGCACAGCACCGCTGAGCACACAGCCCCCAGACACTTACCTGGGGGGGGAAAGCTTGCAGACAGGACATCTCAACTCACACTGCAGACCTAAAGAAGAGAAACAAACTTCTACCAAACCACAAAGCCCACCCTTCCTGCACCTTTAAGGCTGTGGCACAGCTTCACAGCATCTCCCAGGTGCCTGCAAAGCAAAGTTAATACAGCACAGCTGTTGCATTAAGCTTAGGCTGAAAAAAAAGCTTGCACGCTTTACCTACATACCTACAATTCATACCTACTCAGCAAACTAAAATAATACTGCTGGCAGTCTTCTGCAGTGCTTCACCCAGAGCATTTCAACTCTTATTCATGTGTACCAACTCAACAACACAACAACTTCAGGAACAAATTGAACACACTTGCTCTGCACAACCAATCCTGGAGACACTTACCCCTGAAGCAAAGGGAGCTCATGCTGCCCTTGTTGCCCTCTCTGCTCCAGCTGATGCTGGGCACCAGCAGCCTCCAAATGCCATCAAAGGAATATGGTAACTGAGAGCATGGCCTGATAGGGCGAGCAGGCTGAGACCCTGCAGGACACATTTGCAGTGCTGTTAGACTCATGGAAGCAACAGAGGCAATGCAGTGTGCTGCTGTTGGGGGACATTCCCTGCAGGGCCACCACTCTGGCACTGCTGTGCATGGAGCTTGTTCTTCAGGAACCTAAGAAGCACAATGAGCATGTTCAACCGCAGGCTTTTTTTACAAGGAGTCTTGTTTATTCTCCAGCAAGCAGAGTGCAGAGGGCTCCGTGCTTTGCCCAGCTCTGTGCAGTTAGGCATTTGCACATATTAAAATTAGAATCAGAATATTCTGAGGTGAAAGGGACCCACAAGGATCATTGAGTCCAAATTGTGCCTCCTAAGCTTTACTCTTGGTCTCTCTTTCCATTTGCTGGGGATGAAGATGCTTTTTCCGCAGTAGACAAAGGAGAAAGGTCCCGGAAAGGGGTGCACCACATAATGTCAATAGCAAATTGTGGTCTGGATTCATTTTCATGTTTACACAGCAGCATCCAGCCCAGACCAAAGCATGCAGGATAAAATTGGAGGCATGAGTGACACAGAGCTTGGTGGGACAATCGCGTGTTTGTCCTTGGGATGAAAGAAGGAATTCAGTTTGCGCTGTTGCAGAGCCCAGAAAGCACAGTGGGAAGATTTAATGGAAGTTTAATCGTTGATCTAATGGGATTTGCAGGAGGTCCCATAGGACCACAGCTCCCTGCTTGCATCCTGTTGGAGCAGTAGATGCCCATGGTAAAGTTCTCCCTTGTGCCTCAGCTTCCCCACCAAAGCATCCTGGTAATGCTTCCCAAATGCTCGTGGGAAGGGTGAGCCTGGGAGGGGGAGGAAGCTTGGAATGTCATCATTGAGTGCTCCACTTGGACCATGCAAAGAGAAGGCTGCTGTCACCTCTTCCTGAGGAGCTTTCCTCCTGCCCAAGGAGCTGCCGGCACTCCATCCTAAGGTGGAAAATGCCTGGCATTGTGTCCAGCCCCTGTTTGAAGTGGGAGAGGAGCTAACTTTGAATAAGCTTTTTATGGGCCCCATGGCTCTGCTTGACCATAATGTCAGCTTGTAATTAGCAACAGATACCACTTCTGTCACTCGAGATGTTATCATCAGCCGTCTTGCGTTTCAAAGTGAGGAGAGGCATGTAAATTACGGGCAATTTGGGCTCTGAAATGGGCTTTATGGTTTTGTTTCTGCAGGGTGAGCAGGAAGCACGGGTGGATTTTGTTAGCAGCGGAGCAGGCAGGAGGGAGCACGAGGCTGCATGGAGCTGCTCAGGGCAGGGCAGCAGAGCAGGGCTGCAGGGCAGCAGGCTGCATGGGGGGCTTTGGAGGGGCTCATTCATACCCTGAGAGGGGGACAGGGAGAGGAGTCCTCAAAGCCAGCGCAGCCCTACTCCATACTCAGCACATCACAGGGGCTTTGGCAGGCTCTGTCAGATGGCCCCAGTTCAGCTGAGGCAATATTTTCCCCTTATTGATAGAAAACATTGCCTTCAACTGAAATCTAATTTTCAGAGCGAAGGAAAAGCTCGTGTTCCCCAAAACAGATTTGATTTTCTGCAAGGAAGACAAAACCCCCAAACTCACATTCTTTCCAGCTTTAACTTCAGTTGAAAAAAACAAAACATAAAATTTAAAAAGAGGATCAAAATTAGAGAGAGTAGAATTTGTTGTGGGGTTAATTTTTGGAGTTCTGCATGGAAAAAGCCTTTCTTCTTGCAGCAGACCCCGTGCGTTTCCCACATCCCTTGGCACCGCTCTGCAGCCTCACAGGTCCCGGTGCCAGCGCAGGGATGAGGATTTGATTTCATCTGCAGGAATTGTCGGCTCCTGCCTCGCTTGGCCTCCTGCAGAAGGAGCTGCTCTTTGCTCGGGCTCCCCAGGAAATGAGCTAAAGCAGGGTTTGGCCCCACGTTGGCTCGGCAGTGTCAAGTTTTCCCCTTTTATTTGCTGGAGGAATTCAAGCATCACTCCACCGCTCCAATCTTTCTGGCAAATAGCGTAGCCAAAAAGGTTATCTGCCTTCAAACAGAAATAGCTTGTGTTTAGAGAAGAATTAAATTTTGTTCCCTTTAGAGCTGCAACCACATCCTCAGAGCTGTTAACCTGAATGTGAACTTCAGATAATAAAACTCTAACCTCGCCCTCGCCAGTCGGCAGCTACCTTGTGTACTCTCCCACTATCTGCCCCATCGATGGCTCGATAGCACAGCTTGTTTTCTTTTTCAAGGGAAGACAGCTACTAAATCTCCACTCCTCTCCCCTTCCCTCTCCTCGGCACTCTGGGGCTTCTCCACAGCTGCAATGCTTTTCCATCGTCCCTGCTCTCAGTTAAATAAACATTATGACACATACTGATTGCTTTAACAAACTTTACTGTTCCACGTCCCCGGCGAAGCACGGTTATCTTTTTACAGGGAACATTCCTTTCCTGTTGCTATGCCTACTTCAGCGCCATCCAGCGCGATAGCCAAGGCTGCTGAGAGGACCCACAATTTCCAACCGCTCCATTTTGCTCATCCCGAAATAGCAGCTCAGCGGCGCAGGGCCAGGACTCAGCAGATGGGAACTGTCAGAGCTCTGTGCCTTCAGCCCAGGCAGGGATCCGGCCCTGCTGCTCCAGCAGGAGCAGATGGAGCTGGGATGGACGCGTGGAAGGAGGAGGAGGGTGGCAGTCGAGGCAGATGAAGGACAAAGGTGCCAGCCCAGCCCGGCGCGCGGCTGTCCTCCTCCTCCTTCTGAGGCTGTGCTGCAGTCCTGTAATTTGAAGTTAAATTGCAGAATCCAGAGATATTTCTGGTAAATTGTATTTCATAACCATTCATCACCGCCGTGCATAATGTCTGTCGCGTCACAAGCTGTGTTTTAAAGGCTTACAGGGAGAGGGGAAGCTGCCGTTTGGCTTGGCTAGGCCAACAAAGCACTTGGCCAGCGACAGGGGAGCCGGGCCTGCTGCCCAAGTGGCGCCAGGGCATCGTGTCCCCATGTTCCTGCTCTCAGAAGGGAGTGGGATTCAGGCTCCACATTGTTTTTCACTTCTAACACAGCAGAGCCTATCACAGAATCGTAGACTGACATCCAGTTTAACCCCCCTGCCATGGGCTGGTTGCCCCCCACCAGCTCAGGCTGCCCAGAGCCCCATCCAACATGGCATAGGGTACCTCCAGGAATGGAGCACCCACACTTCTCTGGACAGTGGTGTTGTTCAGTGCTGTTAATGACTGCAGGGCAATGTAGGGGTTTTAATGACAAACTCCCCTGAAGGTCAGTGATTTCTCAATTTTCCTCGTTTTCACTTCTTTTTGTGAAAACATTTGCTTCTCCCCTCACTACAGGAAAGGCATTGAGGCCCTGGAACATGTCCACGGATAGGCAACAAAGCTGTGCAGGGTTTGGAGCACAAACCTTATGAGAAGTGGCTGAGGGAAATGGGATGGGTCAGTCTGGAGAATAGGAGGCTCGGAGGAGATCTTATTATTCTCTATACCTCCCTGACAAGAGGTTGTGGTGAGGTGGGAGTTGGCCTCTGCTTCCTTGTAATGGTGATAGGATGAGAGGTGATGGCCTCGAGTTGTGCCAGGAGAGTTTCAGGATGGATATAAGGAAAAAATTCTCTTCAGAAAGAGTGGTGAGGTGTTGGCCTAGGCTGCCCAGGGTGATGGTGGAGCCACCATCCTTGGAGTTGTTCAAGAGCCATGGAGATGTGGCACTGAGAGATGTGGTTAGTTGGCATGATGGGGTCGGGCTGGGATTGGACTTAGTGATCTTAGAGGTCGTTTCCAACCTTTATGATTCTGTGATTGTTAAGAGAGTGCAGGCAGGCTCCTCAGACACGTCAGTTATCAAAGGAAAAGCCAAAGCCCTGATTATTTCTGCCTGTTAGGGACCCAGATGCAACAGCTCTGGGCAACACAGAGGTCAATAAAGCTGGAGAGGATTTCTGGCAGCAAGTCCATTGTACAAGGCAGCTCTTCCTCTCAGTATCAGCCAGACAATTTTGGGTCAGCATGCATTGCCCTCGCAGCTCTCCATCTGAGTATTCCTGCACTTCACACACTACAACCCCCAACTACTTTCTCCTTACTGTAAGGACTGAGCAATACACCGGATCTAATTAAGATTTCTTCTAATCTTTCCCTTTTTCCCCAACACATTGGGCTGGCTGCATATGGGAGGGAAGTACAAGGGTGTGAGCAGAGGAAAGGATTCAAGAGGAAGCAGATAACGGGCAGCCCTGTCCCTCCTAGCTCATTTCTGGCAGCCAGCGTGCTGCCAGGCTGACCCCCCTCACTGGGGCATTTCTGCCTTGCGCCATCCCTCCCACTGAGACCACAAAACCCAGCTCTGCATCCATCTCACCAGGCAGGGGTACCCCAACTGGAGGGGCCACCATGGGATGAATCCAGAACTGGGGCTGTGCATGGGGAGACGTTGCACCCATCCTGCCCCAATAGATGCGGCAGTGGCAGATGACATTCCCCATAACAAAACCCAGCAGTGCCAATGGATGTTGCTGCTGCATTAAAAAGCACATCACACACAGCAGCCCAACCAGGGCAGCACTCAAAGGGAGCAGCAACAGCAGAGAGCTGGACATTTCCATCCCCAGACAGAGAGAGTCGGCCGCGTGGATGGAGGAAATGATTCAGAATCTGGAAATGTGAGCAGCACAGGCCGCGTGTGCTGGGGCTTGAATGGGCCTCTCTCAACACCAAGTGGTTGGGGTTTTTTTACTGGGACACAGACGGGGATTCTTGGAAGCGTGTCAGGAGCGGGCTGAGTGCGTGCGCCAGACCCACAGGGAGAAACCTTCTGAGCTGGAAGGCCAGCTGATTGCTTTCCCTTTTTGCAGGTTACACAAGCTGAAGGTTAAAAAAGCCACATTCCTTGCCATCATTTGCTTTTATTAAAGGAATAATGCATATCCACGTTACCGGCAAGTCCTACGGATTGCAGATGTACTGTGGATTATAATAGGATCGGACTGGCTTTCCATGGAAAAAAAAACTTTCAAAGCCTTTTGTGGTCCATCATGCATTCCTTGCTGTAATTCCACTGTTGGTTCCCGTTGAGCTGCCAGAGGGCACACTGCTATGTGCCCAGCATGGCACGAGGCAGCTCCCACCCAGACCTGCCGGGGTCACATCTCAGCTGGGTAACACAAGACCAAAGTCAGCAGTAAGGCTCCACATGGAGCTGCAGATGGCTGAGCAATCTCAGCTGCTGCTGTAGGAGTTATGGCAGTCACAGCAGGAAGAAGATCCAGCAAGGTCGGTTCCAGACATCATCACTTTGTGTATCACTTCATTAAACTGAAATGTGATTGAGTTTCCTCCCAGGCAGCCTTTGAGAAATGCATTCATAGGGCATCTGGAGGGGTCCGGCACTCCTGGTTGTACGGCATGGGTTGAAGCACTTGGGATAGAAGTCAGTTCCCCCCAGGATGGTCAGATGACAGTGCTGAGTTTGTCCCTGAGCTGGCTCTGAACCTGATGCCCAGGAAGGGCCAGATCTGCCCACCCAGGAAATGAATTTCTCCCAGACCAGCTCCAATCCTGGTCCTGGAGGCAAACACCTCCCTGCCCCTGTGTCCTCTGGCCGAGGACTGGAAGCACCACCTCAATTAATGGGAAGGGAGTCTGCCTTCCTGTTTGTGCAAGAACTGACTTCTCTGAAGGTCTGCCAGTGGTGGGGCTGGATTTAAGAAGAATAAAACACTGGTGAGATGAAGGAGAGCATCACCGAAGGTCAGCAAGCAGTTTGGATTAAAATTTCTCCCCAGATTTATGAGAGGTTTGCATTGTTTAGCCTTCTTTCTCTCGCTGGGTGATTTCTTGCATTCCTGTGGCACTAGAAGCCAAATTCATCCTTGTTCTAAATCCATTTATTTTTCTCCTGAAATTAATTTTGCTCTCACATTTCAAAGAGCAAAGATGGCAGAACAGCTACTAAGCTCTCTGAGACGCAAAAGAGTCGCTCCTGCTGCTACGGCGTAACCACAAACACGGTTTATGCACTCTGCGGGAGCACGGCAGATGTTTTACCTTTGGTTTCCAGCAAGCCCAGCTTGATTTGAGCCAGCTTCATAGTTCTCTTCTTTAGGGGAAATGGAACAAAAAAAGCAGCAAAATCAGCCCCATTTTCCATACGCACCTATCGCCTACCATATTTTTAGGATAAGCGCATGGTGAGTCTTTACACATCACTCAGTAATACGTGCAGAAATAGAATGATTTGGTGCTGAGGTGGTGAAAAATTAGCAAACTTGCACCAAGATTAAGCAATAGATGAGATCTTGTCTCTGAAGGAATGACATTATGAATCTGGTGAGGAGAAGGAACAGACTGTTTGTTGGCTTTTCTATCTAGGAAGCAGCAGGCTGCCAGAAGTCTCATATAAATGAAAGTCCTGGAAGAGAGCAGCACGGTCTGTCAAAGGGAAGGGCTGGTGCTAACCACCACAATCAACAATTGCTGACAGATGAACCTTCCTGAGACCACTGGATCTGGAGAATTTCTGACGAGTAAAAACCTTCTATCCATTACAGAGGCTCTTGCAAAACCTCTACAGAATCCCATCTCTGACTCCTGTGTTCCAGAAACAATTGAAAAATGTCAGAATACCAAGAAAATATCTAAATGATCTCACTTGATCTTGGGCCCGGCACCAAAACCAGCAGGAGGATGCCAAGAACTCAGATGCACAGTGGGTAGGTGGAAAGCACGGTTGCAGTCCCCTCTGCATCCATTCCATCAATGATTCTTCCCCCTGGCATCCACTGGAGTTACCTCTTTCTAATAGGAGGGATTCTTACCTCCTGAAGGAGGCACAGAACAGGAGCAAGGGTCTTTTTTGAAACTGGTATGGATTTTGCTCGGAGGCCATCATCTCTACAAGCCCTCAGTTTTAAAATATCTTTTACAGGAAAATATGGCATTCAGTTACATGGTGTTTGTATAAGCAAATGGTGGCTGCTCAAAAATCAGATCACGTCCATCCACAAAAGCCCCTAAAATGCTCAACTTGTTATTCCAGTACACCAGTACCTCAGAGCTTCCACTGCCTGACCCAGTAGCAGATCTGGACATGTTTTCCAGCACATAAGGTTTAACTCTGTCTGCATCCCCAAAGCAGCACATTTAATATCCCTTTCAGAACATCATTAGCATTAACTATTTTTACTTCATATTCATGTTATTCCTGTAAGCTGATCCCCCTCTGGGCCTTGCTCCAGGCTATCCCCTGAGCACTCACTCCCCTGTACTCAGTGCACTCCCAACCACCACAAAGGGCTGATCCCTAATCCCCTGCATGCGATGCTTGCTGACCCTTTACTCCAACAGGGGATCAGTGATCACCCCGATCCCAAGTCACCGGGCAGACTCAAAACCCAACGACACCAGACTACTGAGCTGGAGAACCCAATGGGAACCAATGCAGCAGAAAAGAGCTGAGCATCACTGTGATCACACACACCCACCAAGGCCAAGGGCTCAGCTTGGAGCAGGTGCCCTGTCCCAACAAGTAGGGCTGCAGGAGAGCCGTGCCAGCCCTGCTCCACCCCTGCACAGCACTTGGGGGAGAGAAACCTCTGATTGTTTTTTTATCATTATTATTAGGGCAGCTTGCCAGCCTTTCCGTATCACTTTAGAAGTGCAAAACAGCCTAATCTGGATCTCAGGTTCACACCTAGTATTTGAATGATGTTTTGGGACCAAGCCCAGTTCTTAATTTGGAAGGATGTTACCTGGGTAGCTCTGGAGTAAGGATCAATGCTCATACATTTCTTTCCATTGGGTTTTCCCACGTGTTTTGCACTAGGAGATGTCCTGTGCCCTATATCACTGACTGCAGAAAAGCCTTCTCCCAGGAAGAGCTTCTCAGATTAAGGCATTTCTCCTTGTCTGCTGTGAGCATCAGTGCTGCAACACTCCCTTTTAGCTCTGGGCTGTAGCTCTTTATTAGGCCAACAAAAATAAAAAGTCCTAAAATGAAAACCTCCGGATGATCTTGGCAGAAACAGCACGTCCATCACAAATGGAAATCACATTTGATATTCCACAATGGCAGGAAACTCACCTGGTTTTATTTAGTCTCCACACAGCTATGTGCTATTGGCGCTCCTCCAGTGTATCTCTTTGGAGAGAGACTCCTTTATTTAATACTATCTGCTAGTGGCTCTCATTTCTTATCTAAGGCACTCTGCCTGTTTGCTTTGCACTGAGAACCTTCGCTGAATTTTCTGTTTGTCTGTTGTAAAACGTGTAAGGGAACTCTGCAGCTCCCGCATTTACAGCTCTGTTCCCACAACAAGGTGCTTAAAATAAAGGAATTGGCTCAGGGTAATTGCTTGATATGAGAAAGATTATACAGGCAATGAACATCTGTATTGCAGCTACGGTTGATGGCTCAGAATGTTGTATCATGTGCCAGGAGATGTCTGCCAAAAAAAATATGCAGAAAAAGACATTTTTTTCCAACCCAGCATATGCTTATATAAGACTTATCCAGTATGCAAAGAAGCTCCTTTAGGAAAAAAGAGAGAGAAAGAAAGGGGGGGGGGGGGGGGGAACAAAAAACAAAACAACCAGGAGTGTTGAAATAACAGGAAATTATGCAACTGATACCTGAACCTGAGCATTGCAGATCCAATCCGGAAGCTTCAGTCTCTCACAAAGCCCTGCTAAAATAAAACAAGTTATCCTTCTTTTTTGAAACTGAACTTGTCGGTGCAGTCAGATGAAGGCTTTGCACCAGTATGGTCACTGCAGGCAGGGCTGCTGCTGCTTTTAGCTAAAGCTGCATAGATAGAATGGGAATGGAGAGACAAGTCTGGAACAAATCAGCTACGAGTTTTGGCCAGAAATTTCATCTAGCCCAGTGAAGACTTGTTTCCAAGATAAGTGCACACAGTGTGTCCCACCTTGTTATTAGCATTGTTTTTTCCATGATGGACTGAGAGGTGCTTCTTCTGGATGCTCTGCAGCCCCCGCTTCTGCCCTGGACTTAACCTGGGACTCCCAGAAATTCACTTGGGAACCCAAGGCAAAGGCACAGAGCCCACAGTGAGGAACAGATGAGGGTTATGTGAGCTGAAGCTTACTCTCAGCACACGATGTGGGAGCGTGGTCAGGGCTTGTCCCAACACAGCACCAAGAGCTCAGCCTCACAGCTTCAGACTTGTCACGGGAGATCCCCATCTCCATCCCAAAAATAAAAAAGGAATTAAAAAATTAAAAGTTCTCAGGCTCAGATAAGCTTATCTGCCCTTCTCTCCTTGTTGCAGTAACAAGCCCTGGCTGTCTACCCTTGCAAACGGATTATTGTGCTCTAGGGATCCAGACAGCAAATGGAAGCTGCAGCAGCAGCGAGAAGGCCCAGAACTGTTCATCTTGTCAATTGGTCTCATAAAAGGGGAAGGGACAGCAGAGGCAGGACCAGAAGGGATGAGCAAAATGCTCAACCATGTCCTCTGAAAGACGACATCTGCTTTGGTGGAAGAGTCTTCCAGTAGCATGGTGTGAAGACAACTCATGGGTTTGGCCTGCAAAGCCCAATGGAGATGATGGGACCTTTTGCACTGGATTCAACAAGTTAGAAGTTCATAATTTCCCTACTTTAGCCTTAATAAGCAATATATGTAGGGTTATTTGCAGGAACCTGCCCTCACCCCAGACCCTGCACTCCCACACTGCCCACCCAGCTGCTGGTACACAACCACAACACACTTTCCTCTTTGCAGCACAGTTCCTTCTCCACCACCCTTACTGATGTGCACATTCCCAGAGCCTGGAGAGAAACAACCCCCATCCTGAGCTGCAGAGCCTCAAAATGGTCTGAAAATTAAAAATATAATGGATTAACCATCACCATTACTGCCTTCCCAGGCCCAAAGCCACAGAGTCTCATAGACAGCCCCACTGCGGGATCTGGCAGTGCCCTCTGGCCCGGTGGGACCTGAGCCCTGGGATCATGAAGGAGCCCTTTGTACCTCTGAAATGCCGTCAGCTTGTGAAACAAAGCTCCGACAGTCCCAAGCTCCTAAATGCCCAAGAAAACGAGTGAGCAGAGAGGCTGGGAGAGTTCCCGAG
Organism: Excalfactoria chinensis; assembly: GCF_039878825.1. Classification (NCBI taxonomy): domain Eukaryota; kingdom Metazoa; phylum Chordata; class Aves; order Galliformes; family Phasianidae; genus Excalfactoria; species Excalfactoria chinensis. Next base: position 2,727,509 of record NC_092841.1, read on the forward strand.
CACGTCTCAGTGGGCAGAAGCAGGGCTATCTAATCAGATGTGGATGGAGAACAAATAAAAAACAGCTGCTTTTCACCAACTCTTCTCCCAACTGGAAAAAAACACACATACATACACAAGAACAAGGGAAGAGGCACTGATGAGCTGTTATCTGAATTTATTGCCAGCATCTGACCCACAGTGGGGTCTTTTTTTTTTCCTTCTTCCTTTAATTTACAACCCAGTTTCTCATCATGTCATGACATCACCCAGGGTGATGGATTTCATAAACAGGCACACACATTGCAAGGAAAAGAGGATGGCTGTGTAGGTCACGCTGGGCTCTGCACGGCAGCACCTCAGCATGGGGCTCCAGGCACCTTTTCTTCCAAGAACTCATTCGGCACGGACAGAGCCACCCACATCCTGAGCTTTGCTGGGTTGAGGGCAACTCAGAGGGGATTTTTGCACCACACCATCCTACAAGCTGCATTGCACCCTTGTGTCCTCTTGTCCCACCCTAACTGCACTTTCCCTCCAAGGAAGCCAGACAGCTCTGCACTCAGAGATGATTTATGCGTTTTCCTTTTGGCAGTAAGATATATCCAACTCTTCAGAGGCTGGGTGGAACCACAACTGTCTTCTCCATTCAAGCCCGGGCTGGAGAAGCCCATGGTCATTGTATGCGTGACCGATGTGCTCTCCCATCCAGCATCAGCCCGAGGCCAGCAGCACCCACGCGGTGCTCGGGAAGGAGCTGCTGGCTTCCCATACCTAGTGCAAGCAAAATGGTCCAGAATGTTCTGATATTTGTTTGTACCAAAAATGTTTTGGATACTGCAGCAGCAGTCTGGGCAGATTACTAGTTGATCCAGAATGAACCATTCAGACTGTACTCCAACAGCTTCACCCACTGTCGTAGCCCGATTACTTGTAAAAATCAACTAAAATTCACAGGAATGGGAGGCAGTCAGAAAAGTAACTTCCCAGGTGTCCGAACACAGTAATAGAAATACAGAAAGCTGGCCTTACTATTTTGGAAAGAGCGTTTGACAAATGAAAAAACATAGTTTCTGTTTTTACAAAGAAATGCTCAGCACAGATGGTGGAATGAAAGGAACAAGAATGTCAGCCCCCAGATGTATATGGGTCATTAGGAAACCCAAACAAGCAAACCACTATTTCAATTATTCTCAACACTCACATTGCCTTCCTTGTCTTCATGAGGCTTCATTACACCACTGTACAGAGGAATAAAGGAAGGTTTAAGAGCTGGCCTGCTGTCACAGAAGGTGGCAGGGCAGGCAGAGACGACATTCTGGGTCACCTGGATGCTCCTCCTGTTTCTCAGGAGCCAGAAGATAAGACCTAGGACGTGGGTACACCCTCATTTCAAGATAACATGAGTCTTTGTAGAGGTCAAAAAGTACTTCTACATCAAGCTTTAAAAGAAACCAACTGTTCAATAATGAGGGTAAACATGACTTTAAATCTAAGCCTTTCAAGAACCAAATCTCATATCTCAAGAGTGATGGCGTTATCTGCTCTGAAAATACAGCACTTTCATTTCATACCTCCTCCGTCGTATAAGAGTCCTTAATGAAAACAGCCAGAGAGCTGGCCAAACCACTGGGATTGAGGCTGTTTTCTGAGAGGTCTTCCTTGGGACTTTTAGCTTCGACTTTATTTTCTCATGCTTATGACAGCAGTCATCTTAACAGACACTGTAAATGACCTCATCATTAAAACATACTGCCGTCACGACTGGCTCTTTCCCCATCTGTTAGCATTGGGTGTAAGTTCAAGTTGAACACCCGACCTCTTGGCTCCATGCTGAGATGCTTAGCAAGCCACTGCAGTTAAGGATGCTATGTAATGAGCCAAATCATCCTTCCTGCATCACCAGCACTGTCAATGGAGCTGGGCTAGAGGTTATTCTGCTTCAGTGGCTTTAGTGGTCTGTTGGAAATGCTCTCAGATGTGATCTTTATATCAATACATGTGATAAAGGTGGAAGAATAGTGTGATTAAAGAGTTCTGTCCTCACAGGTCACAATACAGATGGCAGAAAAACTGTTCATGTTATCTGCATGCCAGCTGCCTCTTCACCCAGTTCTTTTGAGAGATAAGATGACTTGGTGGATATTGCTTGTCCTGACGTTGGTCTCAAGCTTGAACAGTTAACTGCAGAGGGCATCTCAGAAACCCACGCTCTGACATTGTGTTGTTCCCTTCCCTATGCATCCAACCTATAAGCCTGCCTACCCAACAGCTTGGCCCCATTCTCCCAGTAGCCACTGGGCTCTCCGCAGTGACCATAGCCCAAGAGGGCTGAGATAATCTCCTGGTGGAGGGGGAGCAGCCTCTTCCAGTCTGGTTGCTGGTTGGGGATAATTCTCTCCGTGACTGATGATCAAGAAGCTATTATGCACTGAGTGGGAGCGATTTATTCTGCAATGCTTGTGACATTGCTTCAGTGCTTGGCAATTCTGTCTTGTTATCACTGGTGGAGAATTTTACAGGCCACTGACAGACCTTCAAACACAGCCATTGCTGTGTGGAAAATCCAATTTGCTTTGGAAATCTCCTGACACAAGGCCTTGTCTTCATGGTCCCTTGGCAAACCATTTTCAGCACATGCACTGGTTCACGACCCTATGATTTAACAGACATCATGAAAGTTTAGCAGCAGAATCCATCACTTTGAAAGAACCCTTAACAAGTTTGTGACCTAAAAGTGAGACCTAATATATTGGCATCTCCACACAAAGGGCTCCTTTACTCTTAAAGTTTGGCTTATCTCCATGCCACTCCCAGGTCAAGTTCAGTAGTAGGGCCCCAGAGTCAATGCACCATTGAGTTGTTCCAGGAAAAGCAAATAGCATCAATGCAAAAATGTAAATGTGCATTTCTCTGCAGCATCCCCTGCTGCCAAACAGATAACAAGTTTATGTAGGCACAGAAGAAAGTTCCTATTTGAATAACTGTTTGCTTACAAATTAACCCACAGAACTGCGCCACATGCTGTAAAACAATCTTACATTGCATAGGATTAAACGGTAGGATGGTATAATAAATGCTATGTTGAGTCACCGAATTCCTTGCATTCTTTGACTTCCCATTCTGTCTCAAATGTCAGAGATCTCACTGGGGTAACACAAGCAGTAGCAAGGGCTGAGGGCTTGCGTGGGTTTTAATTGTAAAAGCAACATTCTCACAGAGAACGACAAGGTTCACAACCCTGCTCCACAACTTGGACAGGCTGAGGAACTTCAAAAGCTTATTATGCCCCACTGTCCAGTTTGGGGTTAGGGCTCCATATGTCTCACTGAGGGTCTAAGAACTCTGCAGCACTCATAGCCCCAGAAGCCAAGGAGTGCTTCTGCAGCTTACTGCCTTTGCATTATGTATGAGTGGGTCTGGGCATGCCAGCCAACATAGGGCTTCTGCACCTAGGCTGCAAACCACCAACTCATTGCACAAGCATCACAGTTACTCTCCATTCCTGCTGTCCAATGATAAGGCAGAGTGAGCCTTCACCATTCAGAGGTTATGCAGTGACATCTGGGCTTTTAGGTCTTGTGAATTTTTGTCTTTCATGCTCTGGTGCTGGAATCCAGACATTTCACCATTGAAACACCATGGTTATGCTTCGCCTCTACATCAGAGGGCCTGATCTGGTTCACTTCACACTTCAGATAGCATTGCTTGAGGCCTAAAAAACCTGTCACACTATGCAGCCACAGGCAACAACTGGTTCTTTGTGAGCATATGAGCGCACATTTATGTGCATGCCTGGATTAAGAAGAAAACTACCTAGAGGCAGCAGAGGAGCTGGATTTCCCCTCCCTCGCTCTGGAGCGTGGGACTGGCCAATGTCTGATACCACGTCAACCTAGGAGGTGAAGTAAGGTCCAAGGTCTCAACAGAAGATGTGCATATTTGATGCTTTGAAACAAAGCAGAAAGTCCTGGAGGAGCTGTGCAGTCCTGCTGCCTTTAGCATCCTCCCACACCACTGTCAAAGAATGGCTGCACCTGCAAGCATTTCCACTCCACTGATGTGCTCCCATGCCTGCAGCACTGCTGGGACAAAAGACAAGCTGGATGCTCCCAAGAATGATCCCCAGTGCCCCAGGTTCGGCAGCTGCAGCAGGAACCAGAATATGGAGGGCAGGGACACAGTGCCCCGTGGCTATGGGATGTTGTGGGGGTCACACAGACTCAGGCTGTCTCTCCTCCCCTTAACTCCATTTGTGCAGAGAAGAGATCTGTGCTGCCACAGCATCCCCCCATGCCCCATATCAATATAAATGAGCCTAGAAAAACCACAAGCAAAGCATATGGATTTAGCATCCAAGGGTTCTTCCCAACCAAGACCAACAGAAAACATCTGTAGGGGAAAGGAATTGTTCATTTACTATCTGAAATGTCAGTAAACCCCAAAAGGAAAGAAACCAAATACAGCAATTACCCAGGCCTCCTATAGCCCCCACAATAACCAAACAAAGCTAATTTGCACCAACTCAAAGCAGCCTTTTTGTGCTTTCTCTACGTGTGGAACAGAAGGATCTCAAAGGAAAGCCATTCCCACCATCTCCTTTATTTATTTATTTATTTGTTTGTTTGTTTGTTTGTTTGTTTGTTTATTAATATGGGAATTGAGGCTAACAAACCCCTTGCAGGAAAAATCCCAGCCAGGAGGACAATAGCTTTAAAACCTTAATCCTTTCAAGCAAATGCAGAATACGTGTGATTCAGCTGGAGAATGAATCAGAGCTGATTCCCAGACATCCCTCAGTTCATAATGAAGGTCAATGCAACTTTCTCCGCTCTGTTCCCCCTTTACCTGCTGCCATCCGTTTTTGAAGTTGACCCAGGGCTAGCCAGGGCTTCATTAACTCAAACCCATGCAGCCTGCTTCCATCATCAACGCTGAGCTGCAGGGTCAGCTGGAAAACAGAGAAAATCTGTTCAGTCATTTCTGAAAGCCAAGCAAACCGTGATGGTATCACTTTCTCACAGAGCACCTGGTTCCGCTGCCCCACTAGTAAAGCAATCCGAGATGCCTTGGTGAACTGCAAGGCAACACTCCTACTTTATTACCCAAAGTAAAAGGTTTCCTTTTAGAAAAGCTGATGGAGAAGTGTCCCAGCACTGTAGTTCTGACTAGACCCAGCCAGCCTGGGTGGGTGTCTGGGGCACCCAACAACACTGTGATGTTCCACTCTCTAAACCAAATAGCTTTCAGTTTTTGCAGCTTCTGAGCTGAAGCAGAGCCAGCCCCTGAGTTCAGCTTCCCCTCCACTATCCCTTTAAGCTGTGCTGAAAAGCTCTAACCATTCTTCAGAAGTCAGGCTGGAAGCTTGATCCTCTGCTCATAGCTCCTGCACCTGCAGATCTGAGCAAGGCTCAGGACCCACAGCGCTCAGCACGCAGTACCACTCTCAATAGTTTTTGCACTACATAAACAGGATAAATAGAGGGGAAGGGAGGCTCAGGGAGAGGAAGCAATGTGTCCCTGAGTCACCGACAGCTAGAAACAGATTGCAGGTCTGTCCTCCAGACTTGCTCTGCTCTGCTTTAGAGCCCTGTCCTGAGCTGTCACCTCTTCATCCCCCTACCTCCCCCAGGCCCCAGCACTTAGTACATAAGCAACAAGCCCAGGGTTGGTGGTCTGATGAGAAATGCAAGCAGGGAGGGAACACCTCCCCAGGGCCCAGAGTAGGTGGCCTTTCTTAGTTCATGAGGAATTCAGGAGGGGGTTAGAAAATAAAAGGAAGAAGAAAAAAAAAAAAAAAATCTGTGTCCAAAGCTTTTTTCAGCAACTGCAATTGTTTCTGTTTCCTAATAAATCATGTAGACCAGGGACAACCAATCTGCACAGCATTATTATTGTCTCAATACATTTGTTGAAAGAAAAATAACACTGTGGCTTTGCTGGAGCAGACAGGATCTGCTTTTCCAAAAGGTTTGTTGATATTAGCCCACAATCTTGTCGGGCTCCATGTATACTCTGGACTCAAAGAGCTTTGCTGCATTCCCATCTCTAAGATACGGAGAGTCACCAAACCCAAATATTACTCTCAGCAGCTGAGACCTCAAAAGGTCTTTCTTTATTTTCCTCCACTGTTTCCCATTAACTCTTCAGCAGCAATTGTATGCATTAAACTTACAGAGCTGAACTCAGCTCCAGGCTGAACTATCTCACATCCATCTACACAACAGCAGCAGTTTGCAGTGCACGTGATTTACTCAGATGTTGCATGGGGACATGAGCAGGGCAGCTCTCTGGCTCAGGGGCCATCCAGGGGCAACCCAGGCTCCATTTTGTGGCTAAGCATCCACTTCAGTCTATGTTGACCCACACAGTGGAACCTGTTGGTTTTTTTTGTTTTTGTTTTTGTTTTTGTTTTTTTTACATTTCTCCTGATTTCCATAAGCTTCCTATGTCACATTCAGAAGGGCCCAGCCAAGGTATCTGCAGTTCCCATGGGGACAAGGAGGATGCCCATCACAAAGGATGCCCACAATGCAACAAGGCAGACCGCCTGGGCTGATCTCACACAGTGCTCTAGGATTAGGTTAGCTGACCCAGTGGGTGCCATAAGCAAACATGAAATACCTGCGTTGTGCTCACCCTCATGTCCCCCAGCCCACCTTCCAAGAATGCCCGTGTCACCCCACAGACCAGGGAAAAGAGGCAAAGGCAGTCCCAAAAGGCCCCAGGTGCACCTGTTTGGGCCCTCAGACTGACCCCAACCTGCAGATGGAGAGAGGGAGAGAGGGAGAGAAGGAAACAGCAAGGCAAAGGCCAACAGGGGATGCTGCCCTGCTCCAGTGGTGTCCATCAGCTCTACAATTCATGGCAGTCACCAACCACCTCCATAGCCAGTAAACAGAGATCAGCGTCATGGCTGGTAAAATCTGCCCCCAGATATCTCCAAGTGTCACGTATTCTGATAACCATGGCTTTGAGGGAAACAAACAGTTTAATTTTGCACACAAAGCTAAGGCCACGTTGTTTTTGGAAGTTCAGCAATGAGCACAGAGGGGTTTTTCCACCCAGCTTCACTTCTGCTGCCTCAGCAGCAGTTCCCCAAAACCAAACTACACACACAGGAGTTGCTTAACAGCATCACCCGTGGGGCTGTGTCACAAGGGGAAGCACAGGGCACATGGTGTCACAAGGGGATACAGCAGGCAGAGCCAAAGCAGGGCTGTGAGGGTGGGCAGAGGTGGCTGGCCTGGCCCATGGCCTAAGTAGGCATTTCGGCCTACAGCCGCAGTGCAGGCCGGGCTGGGCCAGGCCTCAGAGTGGCCCCGGCACCACAGCAGTGTGCAGTGCCCATCTCAGGGCCTGGACACACGAGGTCCCTTCACAGACAGCTCCAGGCACAGGAGGCCAACTTGATTGTTATTATTATTATTCTTTTCCCCTCTTCAAGCAAATAAACCAGCACAAACCGGTCTGACTCCAACTGGATTTGGCACAAAGGAACTGGAGAAACCAGTTGATATGAGGCAGGCCCCTGGCCTGCACAGCCCCAGCTGGCACAACACCCCCAGAGCGGTGGTTGTGGGGCTCCCAGGAAGGAGCAGGGGGGGTGTGAGGTCAGCACCCCTCAGGATATAGAGGCTCCCACACATCCCAGGCTAGGAGATCGCTGCCCTCCTTAAGCAGGGCTGGCAGCTCCAAGGAATCCTCACTGCTGTACCCCAGCATTGGGGTGGCCAGTGCATGGGGGGCACAGGGCAACAGAACCCATGTATCACATGCTGCTGTGGGGCCTGGAGGCAACACCCAGTATAATGAACTGGGGCCTCACCCAGAACCCACACTGTGCTGTCACCCAACAAAACGCGGTGTGCAAATGGGTGCTAATTAGGCATACAAGATGTTCCCCCAACTCAGTGCTTAAAACCACATGGCCATGGGTTGCAAAGGGCAGAGCCAAAGCGCAGCATCCCAGGTGCAGGAAGCCCACTGGGTGCCCAGCTTCTGAGCATGCCCCCATTCCTAGCAGAACACTTCCATGGTGCTTTTTAATTCAGAAGCTGCTCAGCACTCACACAGCCTCTGCCACAAAAGTTTTGTTCTGATGCATGCATGAGTAATACCACAAAAAACACTCCAGTGAGGCTCTGCCTTCACACCCTGACTCACCATCACCCCCCACGGGGGACACAGCAGCAAGAGCGGCTCTATTTGCCCTAGTGATTAGCTCAGGCTCAGCAGGAACACTGTAAAACACACGCTGAGGAGAAACCTTGAAGCTTTTACTGAATTTTTTGGCTCTTGTTCCAAAATGTCTCAGCTGTGACTCTCCCAACAATGATTCTCCTCTCACTCCTGTTGCAACACTGCAGCCTCCATCCCCAAGAGATGCCCCTAGCCTTCAGCAGAGCCAACAGAAGGCAAAGCAGCTGAGTCAGCTCCCAGCTGTGGGGAGGAAGTCCTGAGTCAGCCCTGCTGCAGCTGGAGCCAACACAGCTCAACACACCTCTCCCCACCAGCACTCCTGGCAGCCTTACCCCAGCACCAGGAACACTGCATCACCCTACATAGCCAGAGATCTTCGTGGCCACAAATGAGCAGGGGACTCAGCCATTCATCCTAGGAGCTGCCTCTATGTCTTTTCAGAGCCTCCCTATGAGCTGGGCCCTATTGGTGCTTTGCAAATGCTCACACATTCAAAGGCTGTTTGCCACAGCTTCCTCCTGATTATTATATTTGGAAGTTCTGCATCTCCTCCCCTGCAGGGAACAGGGAAAGGAACAAAATGTGATATGTATTTATTTAAACTAGGTGAAGTGACTATCAAAAATTACTCTTTGTTTTGTCTCCCCCACTGCTCTCAGTTAGATCTAGCTGGATGTCTCCATAATGGGATATGATCTCCCATCATGTCCCCCATCATGGAGATACCTTGATCCCAGAGGGCCCAAAGAAGTGTCTTCGTACAGAGAGCTGCCAGCACCAAACCTAAACCACAGAACCGATCAATTCTGAATGCCAATGAGGGCTGGTGGCTCCCAGCCTGCAGGGCATCCATGCCTCCACATCCAGCTCTAGCATGTGGCAAGGCACATGGGTTGTGCAAGGACAAGTGGATGTGATGCTCCAAAATGAACTTCATAGGGCTGTTGTGATTATGCTGCCACTAAGCATCTCGCTGTAGGTGGGCAAGGAGCAGGGGAAGATGTTACTCATAGGGTCTAGCCATTGCTGGCTCTTGGTGAAGCTCTGAGGTGAAGACTGATGGTGAAAGAATTACTTCTGCTAAGATGGAAAGGAGAAATCTGATTTTTCCTCTTTCACTCCGGCAGCTCCACCCTTCCAGACATAAATCTTACTGACGTCAAGATATTCTTGCACATTGTTTTGGCTTCATATTGCTTCCAGACCCTGTCAGAGACTTGCAGGTCTCCCTCCTGATGTTTTCCTGTTTTACTTCACAACCAGCTTGGCTTTCAATCTGATGTCTCCTGGAACAGCTGCTCCCAACATTACTATCCTCACTTACCATCCAACCAGCGTCTCTGACAAGCATCACAAAGAGATTTTCCAGTTCCAGAAATGTCTTTTAATTAAGCTCATGACAAGCAAAAGGAAAGCTCCTATCTCCCCTGGAGGTATTGCACCATGTCAGCTGCTCAGAGCTCATACAAGTCCTGTTGCACTTCAAAGGCAAGAGGTGCAGAAACACCTGCTGCAGTGCATGTCCTTAGGAACGCACCTCCTCACTGGTATGGAGAATCTCAAAATCATGAAAGCATTAAAGATGGAAAAGGCCTCTAGGATCATCCAGTCCAGCCATCCACCAACCGCCAACACTGCCCAATGTCTCTCAGTGCCACATCTCTGTGGCTCTGGAAGACCTCCAGGGACTCCACCACCTCCATGGGCAGCCTGTGCCAAGGCACTGCCACTCTTAAAGGGAGTGTTCCTGGATGCCAGGAGAAGGCTCAGGAGCAGAGAAGAGCTTGCTGAAGTGCTGCTTGCAGATTTCTCTGATCTTCCCAGCCCGATGACCCAAGCATGGGATGAAGCCATCAGCTGGCCCTGCTGCAGGAAGGTGAGTGCCCCACAGCTATCCAGGGCTCACATGCAAGAGGCAAACCCTATCAGCATAGCTTAGAAAATGGCCTCATCCTCTTGAAGGGAAGCAAACAGGTGCTTTAGTCAAGATCCCCAGGTCTTGCCGTAGGCAAACCATGCACAGGGATCTCCTCGTATCCAGGCTGGGCTTAGAGATGATCCAGTCCTTCCACAGGATAAAAGGACAAACTCTGCCCCAGGCACATGGGGTCTGATAGACCTCAAACATACCGGTGTAGACACCCACATGAGTTTCTCAACCTACTTATTTGCCACTGCAGTAGGTCTGGAATAGCCCTTATCTTGGAGGTGACAGTGCTCACCAGTGGGCTGGTTACTGATGCTTCACGGAGAAACTGAGAAGTAGAGGGTTACCATGGAAAGTGTTTTCACTAACAACACAAACCACACACTCACCAGAGTTAGATGCAAAAACACAGCAGATGTCTTGTGCCTATTTTGGGGGTAGTATTGCCAAACCAAAGGGGACTCTAACAAAGGCAATTCAAGTTCACAAGTTCTGCTTTCTTAGGAGCAGATAAATCAGCCTGCTGCTCTTAAGAGGAATTCAATTATGTTAGGTATCAAGAGGAAGCCCTTCATCTTTAGAGAGCTGCAGCAGCAAAACAAGCAATGCTGTGCATCTGCTTTTGGGTTGCCTTCAGCCATTTCACTATATAGCAGAAAGCACATCCTCACCTAATGCTACAGCAGTATGCCATTTGCTGCTCATTACAGAGAAGGTTCATCTCGTGTGAGCAGAGGTGGTGATTTTTAATTCATCTTTTCCACACACTGCCTTACAGATCAAGCAGTAGTCATGCTGCAAAGTGAGCGCTTTGGAAGCAGATTTAAGGGCAGTGGGAGGAATCCCAGCATTAACCTCACAGTGCACAAAGCACACACACCCAGCTGTTGGGATGTGGCACCCACAGCAGGGAGGAACACTTGCGATTCCTTGTGCTTTGCTAGGGATGATGCACATCAGCTGTAATGCTGTAGCAGCCAGGGCCCAGGACAGGGACAAGGCCAGAGGGGGAAAAAATGCTGCAGAGCAAGACTTTAATGCTGCTTTGATTACAGAACAGGGCTCTGGGCTGGGCGATGGCTCATCCAGCCACACCTCCAGCACTCTGTAATTGTATTTGTGCAAGTGTCAGCAGTGTGATGGGCACGCACCAAGCTGAGCGCTCCAACGCTCCATCCCAGCAGCATTTTGTGGAGCTGGGGCACAGCATAGGAAAGAAGCATAATAACTCCTCTCCTGCCAAGGATTTCCAATGAGCTCACAGGACATGGGCAGCTCCCTGGGGGAATGCAGCAGAGAGCAAGGCAGTGCCTTTGGAAGTGTGGACGGCACGGCCCCATTCCAGCTTGCAGCCAAACAAGCCACCAGAGCAAAGGAGAGCTCCAGTCCAGCACTTGGCTCCAATCTTTGTTCAAAGGGTATTTTCAAAAGAGCCTACAATTTTAACTGCCATTAAAAAAAAAAAAAAAAAAAAAAAAAAAAAAAAAAAAGAAGAAGAAAAAGAATGAAACTGCAGCCAAAGCTGGAGCTCCGGGGGCAAAGCCTCGCTGCCTGTTTGTGTTTTGCTAACTCTGTCCTCTCACAAATACTGGCTGAACATTTAATTTCGCCTCTTCCCCTCACTCCCACAGCCTCACATAGGAAGAGGAGAGTGGGCAGCCTGGAGACAATTCCAGGAACATGTTGTTCTCCCCTCCTCGTCCTGCCGGCAGCCACTGCATGCTGAAATCCAACAGGAGAGGTCAGGTACAAAGCTTCTGAAATGCCCCCTTAGATGTACTCAGAAACAGCAACCACATGGAGGAGATCGGAGGGATGAGGCTTTTTGATTCACTAAGAGGAGTTTCTTTTTATAGAGAGAAGCTGATGGCCTACAAATTGAAGTGGTAGAAAGTGCTGAAACAGAAACATGGGCAAGAGGTTAAAAATTCTTTCTTAAAGGACGGGATTGCATGTTATGGGGGATGATGGAACTGAAGGGGGGGTGGAGGACAGTCACTGTCCCTCCCCTGGGCACTGCCTAAGTGGTGTTCAAGAAATACATAGATGCAGTACTTGGGGAGATGGTTAGTGAGCAGTACTGGTGGTAGGTGGATGGTTGGACTGGATGCTCTTAGTCTTTTCCAACCTCAATGACTCTACGATTCTAAGTGACACGGTGAGAGTGTTTTTCATGAGGAGGTCCAGCCCTGGGGATCACAGGCAGGCACGAGCATCCACTCTGAACTGCTAGCACAACCAAAAGCATCAAGCACGCACCAAGGGGCAGCCTGTCCCTTAGAGGTGTTCCCAAAATAACCCCATAGGCATCCAAGAGCACACTTAAGAGTCTTGCCTGGCCACGTGTCTAAAATTCTCCAAAAATAGCTCCTGCTTCCCCTGTGCAAAACACTGCGGTTCCCAATGCCTCACAGGAACCCTGCTTCTGCTCTGAGAAGCCACAAAATAAGCGAGCGGCCCAGAAACTGATCTACGAGCACATCTGGAGTCACCGAGATGAGCTTTATGGAGAAGGAAAAAAAAAAAAAATGAAGATTTTAAACAGCACGTGTCAAATCCAGGGACCTTTATTTCTCTGGAATGGAAAGAATTTGCCAGCCTGGCTGAAAAATTGCAGGCGGCGATTGTACATTCTTTCAAATAAAAGAAGAACACGCACACGAGGTTGGCTCCATAAATTTCTGTCGTAAGAAACAACTTTGAATTGTACATCAAGCTTTTTACAAAGCATCCACGTGAAGATGGTTTACTGTGCTCTATCGCATTCTCGGCCATTTATACAGAATACACCATACCAAATGCTACATCAGCTTAAGACATCTTTAAAAATTAGTATTAAAAAGATACAAAGGCACATTGGCTTTCATTTGGGTTTTTATTAAGGCATGGAAGTTTTCTTGGTTTTGTTTTTCCTAAGGAAGTCACTAAAAAAATATAATAACTTAATTCATCAGGACAAGATTGGTTAAAAATCCAGCCTTGCTTGCTTGGCAGCCTTCTGAGCTCGTACCTCTGTTGCTTCCATGAGTCTAACAGCACCGCAGGCTGCAGATGTGTCCTGCAGGGCCTCAGCCTGCGCTCCGGATCTGGCCATGCTCTCAGTTACTGTTCAGAGTATTCACCGCAGCCAGGAAATATTCCCAGCCCAACTCTAAAAGCGACCTTCAGCCAAATGGGGGTTTTCAATCTGGGCCAATTTCACATGGATTTAGCCCTTTGTCTTTTGCTTCTCTGTACATCCTTTGGAAGTCTTTAAATCGAGGGGCACAGCCTAACCTGGCTTCCCCAAAGTGCATGCGTCCCGTGAAGAGGAAGTCTCCATCTCCTGGTCTCACCCCACACTCCAGCAGGGTCTTTATTTGTCCTCGCCAGTTCCCACTCTCCCCTGTGAGCTGAAAGACTTTGCTCTTCTGCCTGTACAGTTTGTTGACGCCAACGTGAATTACGGATTCTTGCTCTTCTGCCTCGTTCGTTACATCTTGAATGGAGCCTCTGATCACTGGGAACACAAAAACCATGTGAGGAAGGGTTTCTCCAAACCCCCATTGGAACAATGGGGTCCAAACTCAGCCCTTGGGAAGTGATCTCCCTACAGCAGCCCTGGGTTTGGTCCCTTACTATTATTTCTAGAGCTGAGTTTGTGTTCATAACCTCCAGCACACATTTGTGTTTGTTTCAGGGTTGTATTTACAACCTGCCCAGGAAGGGCACCATGTGTTAAATTCGAGCACAAAAATAACTGCATCAGAAAAACAGCATCAAATGCAACAAAGGTTTATAACAGCAAGCTACATGCTTAGAGCTTTGACAATGTACTTTCTGTTCTGCAGCCATCAGAGACACCAGCTAGTGCTGATACCAGCTAGTGCCGATTTCCTCTTTTAAAAGGGAAGCAGAGAATTATTGAAACTTTTGCTCTTCTGTCAGCAGCCCATTTTAGAGAAGCAGTGGAGGTACCCAAGAAGTCTTTGAACTTCTACCACGGTTGCTGGGTCATCCTTTGCCCACCCTGGGGAAGTGGGTGAGCACTTTGAGGTCACTCTCACATGCACATCACCCCTTTGGACAGCATTTATTATCACTAGTGGGGTTTGCCAGATGTCAGTGGGTGTCTGTCACTATTTATGGAGGTTTGGTGACAGGTCAAGAGGGACAACAAGGTGGGAAGAAACAACAACTCACCGAAATCACTAGTGCAGACGGCCAAGAGGACCTCTGTGTCACTGCATGGTCGGCATGGAGCTGGAGAGAAAGGGGCAGAGTTAGCACAGGACCAGAGGATAGGAAATAAATAGCTGGTTTCAAATGAACCAAAATCTGCTGGTGGGGGGGGAGCAAGGGATCTGTAGGTCCAAAGATCTGACAGGCATCAACAGCGCTAAGAGAAACGCAGGCCAACCCCAGTCCCCATGAGATTTTTGTAATTAAGTAGGAATATGGATCTCTTTAACACTCCTGCTGGGATGTATTATCTAGCAAACACCCCACACACTCACTGCTCTTATGCAAAATGTGTTTTGATACCGGGTGCATTTGCAGAGAATTCAAAGCTCTTGAAAACTCTTTGAAGATCATGTGCCTTTTAAAGGCTGATGGCAAAGCTCCTTTCTTACAATTTCTATCAAGTGCTGTTGGGCTATTTCACAAGCCATTTAGTCTATCACCACATCAAAGTTCCAGGAGGTTACAGAGTGGGGGAGGCAAAGAAGGGAGAGAAAAACCAGCGCATGTGTTTGAGGGCGTCGAGGCAAAGCGGAAACTTGAGCCTGTATCTGGTAGAGCTCAAGCAGTACAAAGACCATTTCCTGTACTGCTGGAAACATTTGGATATCTGCACTAATCTAATCAATGCAAGAATGTGGCTCCTCTTTGTACTCAGCCAGCTATTTCTGAGGAGAAGGTGCTGTAGTTGCAGTACAGATGTTTCCATAATGCCCCATTGAGTTCAGGAATTTGCTTACTATCAGAGCCTGCCCTGCCTAGGGATGCTAATTAAGTCAGTCCACTGGAGGCTCAGGGATTTGAGCCCACTCGAAGTTGTTCTGAAGGACACCAGCCAGGAAAACGAACACCCTCTGAGCTGTTCTGCGCTGATCCACGCAGGTGGGAGGCTGCAGGAAAACAAGGCTCACGCTGCAGACAAGGCACAGCATTGGAGCTACATCACACCAAGCCCGAAGCCGAAGATTTGCCGCTACTACAAACTCCCCCCCCCAAAAAAAAAGATGTGATTTTGAATCTCAACATCTGAAAGCACTCAGCTGCCGGATCCTGGAATTGTCACACCCTTCCTCTCAATGCTGTCAGCTTTCTGGAGGAGTTTATCCATTGCACTAAGAAGTACCTTGAAACTCTCCTCAACAGCACTCAGCCATCAGCCTTCCCCAGCAGGCAGCACAAGGCAGTTTCTGGCATAAGACAGGGCAAATCTCTGATTCTTTGCAAGGTCCCAGAAAGGCGGTGATCCAGAAAGAAGGATTATTGAACCCCATCCACCAGATTTACTCCAGTCAGATGATTAATACACGGTGTAACATGCTGTTTAATAGGATTAAAGAGAATGGAAAACGCACATTTCTGTGTGGAGATATTTGAAGGAATTATTCAGAAAGGTTAAGAAGCTCTAAAAGAAGAGGCTAGGAATAGTTTTATTAAAGCATCTGGATCATCTGAGTATTTCTATTGAGTAGAACCTGGATGCCTTTGGACCCTTTAGAAACAATCCAGCCCTTGCTGGCCTTTCTTCCCCCACGCTCCCACATACCATTGCATCTCTTTTTCAAAGAACTTTGGAAACTGTTTAATATCCTGAGAAACACAGAGCCAGCCAAAGCCTGGACACAACCGAAGTACTACAATAATGTCGGTCTAAAGCTATGTTAATTTTTACACTCAAGAGATTCTGATTAGTGGCTAATCCAAACATCCCTGCTTCATCTAACTGAGACAATCCCAAGTCACACCACATCCCACTATGGAGCCATTTCATTCATGGCACTCACCAAACCCATCCTACCCCATTCCCCAGCCTCCCTCTGCCCACATCAGGTCCTGCCTTACATCCCCCAAACGGAGGTGACCTGAAAAGCTCTGTGAATCCTACAGAATGGACAGAAGTTCTAAAAACACGACTGATGGACATCCACAAAAAACAGCTGGATTTTTGATGCCAGATTTCAGATATTTTACTCTGCAAAGACCTAATAACAAAAAGGCATCCTGGGCTTCTCTGAGTAAAAGCAGTCTTGCTTTAGACCAGCCATCTCTGTAGTTTGTCCAACTGAAAAAAACAGAATGACTAAGCCATTTTTGTTCCCAAAATGAGTGCAACACAAGCAACTGCATTAAAGATGAAAAAGAAAATAAGTGGTTCCATCAATTTAAATAGACTGAGACTATAATATGTCAAATGAGCAAGTGCGCGCATCTACATGGAACAAAAATCATTTTAATTGCAGACTCTAGGCAAAAATCCTGCATCCTTTTTAAATGCAAAAGGAAATTAAAAGTGCTCAGTATTGCTCACACTAGATCATTACTTGCAGCCTGCTTCAGATCCATGCTGACTCACAGCAGTTTGGTGGCATGCAAGCTCATTTAACAACCATTTACCACCACCCATCGCTGCAATACCAGACAGATGAAGAACAGAAATCCTCTTCTGTGGAACAGCTCCCACATCTGCATTCACAGAGTATCAAATACATCCTGCAAGTGGCAAAAACTAGCTATGCGAGCACAGACGGAAAGTGAGTTGTGAAGGATTACTGCTGAGGTAAACGGACCATTAAAAAGCAAATAACATTCACTGGCTACATCCTAAGCTTCATTCCTGTGCAGACTCATAAATACAATCTTAAGAAGGAGGCAGTGCTTATGCTTTCTTTTGAATTACAGCCATGAAAGAAACCATGTATTTATGCCACAGCGTTGTTGTTTGGGGTGCCCTTCAGTACTGATCTGCAATGAGCAGCAGGTGTTTTCCTCTATCAGCAGGTCAGAACCATGCATACACTAACAAGCTAAAAGGCGAAGCACCCGAACTTGTATCAAAACTGAAGGGAAAAAAAAAACAACAAACCACAATTAAAGGAAAACCAACATTTCACACATGCACAGCAGGTGAAGATGTTCATTTTCTAAGCAAAGGGCCCAGTTGCCAAACAAGAGGCTGTGTTTGCCCAATGCCTGACTCCCTGGGGACGGCTCGAGGTCTGCCCAGGTTCTCATGTCCCAAAGCACAGCTCCAAAACTGCAACACCACCAGCACCGTCAGCTGCACTAATTCCTTTAAACTCAATAAGCCAAAGGGCCTTGATTCACACAGCAGCAGGGGAAGGAGGAAAAAAAAGAGAAAAGCAACGTTTTATTGAAGCCCTGTAAGGCCTATAACTCAACCTCGCCGCTTGTGGCATAAAGCCTGCATTGTGCACGTCGGCTGCCGACTCTCCTGGGAATGCCTTTGATGGATTTTGACAGTATCCTGACCTGAAGTAACCTGAGGCAGCCCTCTCTCCCTCCACCCCGCAGCCCGGTGCCTCCAAAGGCCTCTCTATTCACCTCCCCGCAGAGGGAGATGTAATTACATCATTCCTCACGAGCCAGCAGTCATGTCCCAGCTGCTTTGAGCGATTTGCCCTCTGAACCTGATGTTACCGAGGAGGACGCAGCGATGCTAACAATAGGCTGCACTTGTTGGCCAACAGCTTTGCCGAGCACGCTGCTGGTCTTCTCCATGGGGAGGCTGAAACGCTCTGAATGAGGCAGACGTGGCCCAAAGGAGGGCCTAGAGCTCCAGGTGGAATCCAACGAGGCCAGTGCCAGAGCTGAGATGGCTGAAGACAGCCTCTTCCTGCCCTGGGGATGGATTTAAGGGTACTGTTAGTGCTGCAGTTTAGTTTGGGTCTCCTCACCACTTCAAGGGCTGTGGGTCGGTGGTGCTCTCTCCAAGGGCACACATCTCTTTTGGTTTGGGGCACCATGAAAGTCTTCTATCCTTCAAAAGCAGGGGGCAAGGGTTACTGAAAGGAGCATCGTTGTGGTTTAGGACAACAGTTCCCTGCAGGACCCATCCATAGTGACCCATCATAGAAACCACACAAATAGGTCTGATCTTCCCTTGAAACATTTGTTTCAGCAGCCACACAAGGGCCTGACCAACCTCAGCTTACTCCAAAACCAGCTTCCAACCGACGAGGAAGAAGAGCTCTCAGTCTGTCCTACGTTTCCTTATCATGCCATCCAGAAGGGTGGATGAACCCCCCTGCAGGTCCTCACACACCATCCCAAAGCTTTATTTTCTCAACTCCACCAGCCTCCCCCATCAACCCCACAGCTCCAGGTAGGCTCTGCTGATCATCACCGCTCTGACAGCAGACACAGGAAGAGAGACAACCTTCAAGCAGAAGTGAAAACATTGAACACAAAGTAATTGCAGAAAACCGCCCTTCTGAGGAATACCCTTTGGTTTCATTAAGGTTGTACACGTGTGTGGTGTGGTGGAGGTGTGGATCAGGGGCAGGGAGGCACACAGCTGCTTCATCAGCGCTTCGTGCTGTACATCACACACATGCATTCGTATTTCTGAATAACTCTTTGAAGGGCAATCAGACATTCCAAGTATCAAAAGCTCCTGAGGATGCCCAAGCAGAGCTGGAGCACTTTGTTAGCCCTACGTTTGAATCAACTGATTAAAACAAGCAGCCCCCTTTCCTCTTGCTGGTGGGCTCAGCAGAAGGCGTTTAAAGGGGCTTTGGGGTTTTGTTGCGGACCAGGATGCTGTAAACCAAGGCAGCCAGCAGCACCTCAGCCTCCAGGATGAAACCTGCCAGCCTGACATCAGCACTGGTTCAGGCTAAACCAAAAGTACCCACCCACACCCTGCACAGTCTTGTTGGCACCCCTGTAATTGCTGCCATACTGGAAAGGGCATCATAGGATGAATGTCCTTCCTGGAAACGCAGAGCGAAGGCTTCCGGGAGCAGATGGTAAAAATAGAAGTGTGGTTTCTCCAATGATGCTGCATTTCTCAGTCATATTTCTGAGCCTTCAGCAGAAATGACTGCGGCTCAACCAACTACTGCGTGCAGCCTGGGCACAAGGGCAAACATCATATGAGCATGGAAAAAAAGACCTTGCCCTGATCCTACTTCCACTAATTAAAAAGCTGAATAAATTCTTTTAATTCTTACTTCTCGAGTTTGCCCAAGCTTCCTTTTGGAAAGGACAGCTTTCCTGTCACAAAATTTGGCACCCACTGGTTCACCCAGCCCTGATTAACCATCTTTCTAAGTGTACCTCCAGCTTTTCTACCCCCTCAGAAAGCTCTTCCAAAGAAAGCCAGAATAACTTTCATCCTCCAAACACTCACAGCCCTCACAGTGAAACACCACTCCAAGCTACATCAACGCATCTGCACGTCAGTGCCTCTCTATAAGTATAGAATGGAGATGTTAGCCAGGAGCTCGAGCCAGCAGAGCTACATCCAGCACACCTGTGCTTAACACAATACCTGCAGCCACGCACATGGGGAAAACGCGGCCGGATGACTCCAAGCAGCTGGGCTGGAAGTCACGGACACCCAGTCACAACACACAGAGGAGCTCTCTCATCACTCTTTTGTTTTACAAGGCTTTCCTGTTCTTCGGATGGGATAGGATTACATGGCTGTTCTGCAAGCACTGCACTTTTCCTAGCATGTCAGTAGGAAAATACCAAGCTGGGGAGCAAACCCAACAATTTCGGCTTGTGCTGATCCCAGCCCCTTGGCTCGATGGCCATCATATGGGGTCAGGAAGGATTGCGCTCCTTAAACCAAAAGAAGATTAATGCTATGAATAATGTACAGAACCGGTTCAGTGCTTTTCTGAAGGCAGGAAGAATCATCTCCATTATTTGCTGGAAAGTTAATCTGAGCTCCGTGCTAAGCAAAAAATACTCAGTGTCTCCCTTCCTCTACTGCCACAATTCAGCCGATATTTAATACAGAACAAGATGGTGATTCAACAGCTGGTCCAAAGCAACGATGCTGCAGTGCAGATCCACCTCTAACTTCTGTACCCAAAGCAGGGATCTCGGCACCTCCTCCAGCTCCTTGCCTCAGCTCGTTTCCAACATTTGGTTCAACACACACATTTATACAGGTTTCCAGAAGTAGCTTGGAAAACAGAAACCATTGGCCAAGAACTATTTGAACCTGCAAATAAGTTTAATGAAATGCAGACTTTCACATGCTGTGGCACGGAGTGTGCCAAGAGAATTGAGTTAATACCACATCCTTCCTGCACGGCATAAAAAAAGCACACTGTAAACCTCACCAGTAGAGATGTGATGACCTTCGCATTCTGAGAAACGTCAAGGCAAGAGCCCATAAACCAGAAATTTATCTTTGCACAGAAATGTCTTCCAAGAAGGTATTAAAGTCCTAAGTAGCAAGGAAGACTATTTATGTAAACAGTGTGAGGGAGAGATTTGGTACCAGGCAAGCTGCATTTGCAACAGCTTTCAAAGTGAAACTTGGCTCAGCATCTCTGGAGCATGTAAGGGTTCTCTGGGGTTGCACTGCAGAATCAATGCCTTTCTGCTGTTCCAAGATGCAGCACCCTTTCTGACAAATGAGCTGAAAGGTCAGCTAGAAACACAAACAGCCATTTGTTGAAAGGGGGAGGAAAAAAAAAGAAGGAAAGAAACAAAAGAAATTGCACAGCAGTTTTTATTCAAGCATCACCAGACACAATTAAACTCCACCTCCCAGCACAAGTGGCTCCAACCCAGGAGAAATCCCAAGAAGTGTCATATCTTCACAATGCTTCACGCCACCCCAGCTCCTCTGGGCTGCTGACTGCATGTTCCCAACACCTTCTCCCTTCTCTGTTTCCCCTCCTGCCATATGCAACCTTTGCTCCACCTCCATTGCTGCCTTCTCGTCTCTCCCCACTTATTCCCAATGTGGAGCTGGGCTCCAGGCTTGGTGCTAATGGAGAAGAACTCAAGGCAGTGCCTCACTGGGACAGCAGCAGTGCAGCGGTAGCAAGGTCAGCACCTAGCTGAGCTCCTGCACTTACCTCTTGTATCACCAGTCCTATAAAAACCCTCAGCTACAGTCCAGGCTGCAGTGTATCACAGCCAAATAGCTTTACTGAGTAAACCAAAACTTTGGTTTAATTCCCTCTGTTCAAATTGCACCAACAAATAGAGCCCAGCAAACAAGAAGCGTCTCGGCAATTACACTCTCCCATGCTCCTGTGCAAGCAGCCTCAATAACCATCTGCCATTTCTTTGCTTTCTCTCTCTCTCCCTGCAAATAAATAGAAAAGCAGACAGCAAGCGACTGCTGGGAACTTCTGCTGTATGCCCACAGGACACCAATATAAAGCCATTAAGAAATAAAATTGATTTGTTTGTCCCCAAGAGGATTCCTCTCTCTTTCCTCAAACCCCCACTGCCCCACCAAGGACCAGCAATGGGAAGCACTGGGCAGGCACAAGGATGGGGCTGAGGTGTTGGGGGTCTGAGATCCCCTGAGGGCTGCAGGTTCTGCTCCTGCCCCACAGCTGCAGCACTGCAGCTCCATGCAGCCCCGGCACCCCCAGCAGCACGGGACAGAGCAAATATTTCTCCTGACTGAAAAACAACAAAGATTTATGGCTTGGCTCATCATCCCCTCCTGAAATTCACTCCGAAAATATTTTTTTCTTCTAAAGAAAACGCAGTTCCAGAGCCTTGTAAAAGCAGCCGCTAACCACATCGAGGAAAACAAAGTTGCAAGGGAAGATCTGATGTCTCATTTGCTTTGCTCTGTGACAGACAGCTAACAAAACACTCCGCTCAGACAGCGTGCAAGGGCACGAGATGAGGAGTTACATGGTGTGGGCTCCCATGTCCCTGCCAGGGCACCGCAGTTGGCACCCACGGGCTGAGCCGTGCCTGCAGCGCATTGCAGCCCATCCCCACCTCTCCGGGCCATTAATGCCTCCTACAGAGAGCAGGATAGAATGAAGTAACGAGCGGCTGGTTAAAGTTAAACCCCGAGAGCAGAGTAATGACAGATCAAAGATTAAGTGAGTCTTTAAAAATAATGAAGTCTCACTTTTGCACTCACATCCACACAAGCCCTTCTCCTGCCTGATTCTAGAAAGCAAATTCTTTTTGGTACATGGGAGAAGGAACACAGCGAGTGTCATTTTAAACCCGGGTTTATTGGGTCAGCACATTCTTACGAGGGGCTCAGCCCCAAGCAGGGAGGTGATGGATGTGATACCACTGATCTGTGAGCCCCACAAAACTTACTTCAGGTTTTCTATTTGTAACAGGAAAAGCTTTAAGATACAGACATTCTTTTTTTTCCCCTCTTCCCTTGTCATCCTCAGATCACTGACCTATCTATCCTACATAGAATTTTCTTGCCTTAAGTTCTCACTTCCACTTAGACCTTGACTACATTGGTGTAAATCTCCCCACAGCCCCACAGGGACAGAGCTCCATCCTGCACACACAAACGATGCTGGGGATGGGTTAAGGCACTGGAAAACCCAGCCAGGCTCCCTATACATATTTCACAAGTCACAGATTTGGGCCCAGGGTGCCTTCCAGGTACCCACGTAACATTACAGTGAATGTTTTCTGGCTTCTACAACAGATTACAGCTAAAGAGATTTTCTGCCCTGCAAATCAAGCCCCCAGTGCAGGCAAATTCTGACCTAAGTTTCTTATTCCTCCTGGAAGGTGGAGGGACAGGAGGAGGAATGTGGCCCCCCCATCCCCTCTATAACTACAGCCTCAGGAATTAGCAAACTAAACACTTTCGCCGAGCAAGCACAGAGCATTATTAAAGACTGCCAAGCAACTCTGTTGGATTGCAGATCTGGTGGTGGGGACCATCTCCTGCAATGCATAAAGGTCAGCGCAAAGCAGAGCCCCAGCTGCCCGCACAATTCACCTGACTGCTTATTGGTTTTGACTGCCCACTGAGTTGGGAAATAAGCTAACCGCATTCGTGGCCAGTCTAGCAAAAATAAGCTATTTTCTTACAGCCTGTCCCCTGCAGCTGTGAATTTATCATTGCTGCTCTATTGTCACCTCGTCTGCCCGCTGCAGAACCAGCTCCTGTCCTGGCAACATCAAAGGGCAAGCGGGGCCACAGGAGACTGCTGTCAAACCTATTTGCTTGGGAGAAGGAGAGATTAAATGAGGGCATCCCTCCTATTTTATTTGTGGTTGAAGACTTCTCAGTTCCACAGTTTGGCCTTACTGAGGCTCACTGATTCCTGAAAGCATCAGCCCTGCTCAATGTAAGAGGGTGTAAATGGAGCATGTGTGCTGTCCGCGCATCAGAACTGCACTTCAAAATCATTCCACACAGGAAGAAACCCAAAAAGCTTTTCTCTTAAGCTCTTAATCATAGCCCAGATACCAATAAGCGTTCTTAATTTCCAGTCTGTTTTCTCAGGCCAGTGAATTAATAGCTTACAGGAAATAGCTGAATATTGTCCTTCATTAGTTAACTGGATTTAGCCAGTTCTGCTTTGTTTTTCAGATACCCATTTGAGCACAGAACCTCCTATCTATTAATATTCTCAGCCAGGTACCCAGCATTAATAAGGAAAACATATCAAACAGTTACTAGAACCTGCACTAAGCGAGGAGATGCCGTCAAGATAAAGGGCCATTTTTGTTAAAGTTTGACTTCTTTACTACACAAAAGTGGGTGGGTAATGAAAGTGCTTTCAATTTACCTCCTGAGCCCTAACAATCAAATTATAGATAACCCCATGAGCGCATAATGGGAAAGACAAATTATGCCTGTGTAAAGATGGATCCAGAGCTTGGATGCGATATTCCTGAAACACAGAACTCGAGGAGCAAAATAATAGGCCCTTTTTGTCCTCCAGTGCTTGGCCAAATGTACAGAGCCCTGTTTCAGGTTGGGAGAGGAGCAGCTGAAGAACAGGAACAGCAAATGACTCTCAAGGGACCCTTGCCCTTTCCATAGGAATCTGATCCCAGCAGAACCAGGCCAGGCGCACACGCGCTCCGCTGCAGTGTGGGTGGATCATGGCTCTTAGAACACGGCTGGGAGCTGCGTGGCTGAAGAACACTCCTGGCACAATCTCCATCTACCTGCCAGTCTAACACAGCCCCGGAGTATTTTAACCCTGCAGAAGAGATTAGAATCAACACAACTCAACAACCTGAACGAGTTCTGCAGCTTCTCGATGGCCTTGGGCTAAAATGTCACACTGCCTCAGTTCCTCCGCTGGGCTTCAGTGCCACTGAAAGCAAGCGCTGAAGTCAATGGTCCATCAGCATGGATGGGGGTCCAACCCAAAACCTAACCTGAAAATGAAACCGTTTTCAACCACCCATCGCCTTGGCTATCAGGGAGAACGCAGCCATCAGGATGCCTGAATGGTGAAGCTGACCCTTCCATGGGACTGCGAATTCCCAGTGATGTGAAATGCAGTTTTTTGCTGGTCACCACCAGACTAAAAACCGTCCTCAGAAACGTAAACTAAAGCAGATCAGTGTACAGAACGTATTTCCTCCAATTAGGGGAACCTTTAGAGAACGCGGTGAGGCAAACTCAGAGCCAAAC
This sequence comes from Excalfactoria chinensis, assembly GCF_039878825.1. Taxonomy (NCBI): domain Eukaryota; kingdom Metazoa; phylum Chordata; class Aves; order Galliformes; family Phasianidae; genus Excalfactoria; species Excalfactoria chinensis. The sequence continues at coordinate 2,752,210 of NC_092841.1, forward strand.
TCAGAGCCAAACTCCCCACACTTGGAAAATCACAACGACGCGCCGTGTTTCAACCCTCCCAAGAAAAGGGAAAGGCTTGTTCAGAACCTGTGTGTGTGTTTTCTGCTGAATTATTTGCAAGGCTCTGATTAAGTGGGAAAGAATGACTGCAAACTAATAAAACTTGAGGTTTTCTAATTAAACCACAGGCACCCTGCCAAGCATCGCTGATTTGTTGATGCGCCCTGCAATGTCAGGACTCTGAGGACACAACAGGTCATTAAAGTATTAAACAGATGACTTACACTCTTTAATCAGAGCCGGGATGCCAAGTTAGGAGAGTAAACTCAAGAGCAGAGTACAATAATTATCACCAGGAAACAAACACACCGTTGAGGGAAAGTCGAGAGAAAATTGCTAGTGATTGCTGGAATAGCTGTTGCACAAGGAAAGGGCTGGATCACTGAGCCCCACACCTGGGTCTTTTATGACCAAAGCACGAGCTTCAGGCACCCAACCACACAGAGAGCACCACTGACTGCAGTGAACTTCCTCCCCACACGGACAGATCAGCAAAAGCAGAAGCAACTATGGAAGAAAGAAGGCCCACAGGCTGCCAGGGGTCCTGAATGCATTGCTCCATAGCAGCCTCGCAAGGCAGCTATTTGGCACTTTCCCCAGACATATAGATATTTATAGGAGAATAAAAGTGCTCATCTGACTGAGTAGTGGAAAGAGTCATGTATGGCATTTCCATCGTGGTTTCACCTCCCCCCCATCACCCCTCCCTAGCATCAGAGAATCCAAAAAAACAAACAAAAGCAGAAGAAATCATTTTAAAATACAATAGAGATCCCTCGTTTGCCTTGAAGGCTCTGCCGATGAACTATTAAAACACTTCTTCTGTCCAAACAAGACACTTGGAGCGTGAAGCAGACAGCCTACCACATTGTTTTATAACAGCGCTGAGAGTCAACCAGTGTCTGTCAGAGCGGGGCACAGAGCTCAGCTAGAAAAAGCTATTTAATGTGCCTATCAGAGAGGAAGGCTGTAATCGGATTCAGCCCTCGGTCTGACTGCTGAAAGTCTCTGAAGGAAAATACCCCAGATTTGACGTGAAGAACACTGGATTCTGAGAACAGCACAGTTTGTACCGAGATGTACAAGCACGCTCAACTGTAACGGAGCTCAAAAGAAACCATCTCCACGTGCAAATTAAAACCAGAGGGGATGAGCACTCTTTCTCTTGTACTATTTTTATGCATATGCAAAAAAAATCTCAGCTTTTCTTTGGGGAAAGCTTGACTTTTCTTGGTGAAGCCTGCCTTGCTTCTTGCTGGCCCTGCCTGCATCTGTGTCCTCACAAAGAAAGGAGCACTGACTCTGGGAACATTCTCCAAATAACTGATCAAACAATGTCTTTAATGTCTTCTGCGATGGAATTTTACTACATAGCTAGCATTCTGCACAGCACATTCATCCCTGAAGAAGCGATCTTACAGGGAAAGCAGCTCTGCAGTTGGTGCCGGTCCTCTTTGCAGCTCTTGTACGATGCAGAAGTGGTGAAGCCTGCTTGAAACGCCCTCAGTGCTGCCCTGCGAGTTGCACACAGAGCAGGAGCAAAGAAGGCAACTTAAATACGTGAATATTTGTGTTTTTTTGTTTTCATGGCAAACACGCCACCTGTCAGTTATCGGGGTTACTGCATTAGTCCTCAGCCCGCTGCCATTGGCTAAGGCAGGAACTGCTCTCAGGGTGGAAATAAGACCTGTGGAAAAGATCTGAGCAGCCAACATCTGCAAGGCAGCAGAGCAGGAAGAAAGTGCGAATGTATTAATCCAGGGTCCTGTTGTGGAAGAGAATGGGACTCAACTCTGCAGTCATACAGGCTGGGAGACACACAGCCTAGAAACAGCATCTCAGCCACAGCACAAGGTACAGCTCACCCTCAGCAGCTACATGATGCTCCTTGGGCTGAATTTTGGGGCACACTGTCCTCTGTTTGCTGCAGCTCAGGACACACTGGGCTTCTCCCCTTCCAGGAATCAGGGATAAAACCTAGGGGTGATTCTGCATGGAGGAGAATCAGACACAGCCCATCTGAAGAGGATTTCCCCTTCTTCCACATCGTGCTCCACCAAGGCTAGTTATTCTTCTTCTCAAACTGCCTAATTGATCAGCACCATTAGGTTACACCTACAGCTTTTGTTCTCAAGTGGAATCACAAAACGGCTCAGGTTGGAGAGGACATCCAGGTCCAACCCCCTGCCACGGGCTGGTTGCCAACCACCAGCTCCCATCCAACCTGGGCTATCAGACTTTTAAGGCTCATAAACTCTTTTGTCCACTCCCCTTCCTACAGACTTGGTGTAAAACTCCTCCCTGCTGGACTTGATTTGCAGAGTGGGTGAGAGAGAAGACAACATTGGCACCGTGCATGCGGTGTCAGCCTGCTGGAGGCTCTGCAGTGCGAACCAGGAAGAGCTGAGGAAGGAGCACATCAGAGAGGGAAAAAATAACTGGGTCAGCGAGTAGCAGTGGTTGTAAAGGGAAAAAAAAAGAGAGACGGAAAAGGAGTTCCTCCTTGTTTAAATGTTTGTTATTCCAAACATGCAGTGGGGTTTTAAAAACTGATTAAAGAAAGCGGTTGGCCAACCGCTGCAGTGAAGCCTTGCTCACATCGGAGTTCACTGCAGGGTAAAGCCAGTTCCTGTGATTCACCCCAGGCCTGTAAGGGGAGAACCGTTCACAATGCAGCCCCTTAACAAATCATTTGGAGTCCAGCCTGTGCTACCAGCTTCCAAAAAACAACAAGGAATTAAAATAAATAAATAAATCTATTCTTCCGCAATAGCCTGTTTATAAAACATGCCCTTAAAAGCACATGAAATTCAGACCCAGCCACTTTCCCACTCAACTCACTCTGCCATCTGTTCCGCATCCAATACAATACGTGAAAACACAGCCGATATCCCAGAACTCACCAGAAACTGTGTGCAAATCAGACGCGATCCCCCTGCTCATCAATTCGTACTGGAAGCCTGTGATCTTCCTGCTAATGTCCTGCTGGGGGGTGGCCTCGACAAACAGCCCCCCCTGGTCGTAACCAAAGCAATACACTTTGCTGGGGCTGCGCTCTCCATCTCGGACCAAGAGTTTCAGTTCTCCAGTTTTTTCCAAATAAATATTTGCTCCCGCAGAGTCCTTGAAGGGCTTTATGCAAACAGTCAAATGTTTGTAGGAGGCAGGTGAAGTGTTGGGTCGCAGGTTGACTATGAGAGCTCCCGTGGGATACATCCACTCTATGGAGCCTTCGGAACAGCGGAGGTAGACCTGTTCAACATCCTTCTTGTGAGACTCGTGAGTTAAGCCACTGAGGGAAGAAAGAAAGAGAAAGTTAGACAAACGGCACAGCTAGGAAAGCAAATGTCATAACCTCAAACCTTCAAAGAGCCACATCAACAAGCGCAGGAAATCTACGGTAGGGCTGAGTGTTGGCCCAGCCAGCTCTGCAGCTGCCAGAAGCATTCGCCTTAATATTAAAGGACAATTTTTAAGTAGTCTTCCAAAAGAAGTCAAACCACTAATAATTGACTTCAGCACGAAGTAGGATATAAGCACATGATCAAACGCAGCTAAACTGCTACAGCCTCGGTTACACCAGCTGAGCTGTGGCAAATGGGTGCATAGCAGTGGAACACGTACACTGCAGCTCCCTTCCCGGTGGCTCACACCAGCACGGTCTCCAGCCTCACAGATCTGACCCCACCTTTCTACAAGTACTTTGTTCCTCTTCCAAGTCTATATTCCCAATGGTTCTGAAACTGGGAGGGAGGCCAAGCTCGCCCTGTGAGCTGGAGCAAAGGGATGCTCTGGTGCTGCTGATACTCCCATCCCAGTCTCCAAAATAGGAGGTGTGGAAAAAAGACCTCCCCCCATTCCTCATTCATCGCTAGGAAGCACCGAACTGTGCTCTCCTACAGGATGATGGGAAACCTTGTCCACAGCCTAAAGCAGGAATGGCTCTGAACAGCTCGTGCTGCATGTCGCTGCTGCTGGGCCAACCCTGCACAGGTTCTTTACCCAGACTTCAAGCACTAATATTTACCAGTACTACAAAAGGGGCTCCAGCACTTGAAGGCCTAAAGGAAAGCTGGTGAGGGCTCTATATCAGAGAGCGTGCTGAGTGAAACTGCACTCCCATTTACCAGGAGATTAACCAAGAAAGGAAAATACGTAAGAAGGATGAAACAACTTGACTAAGGGTGTACAGGAAATCTGTGGCAAAGACAGAACGCGCTTGAAAACAGCACAAGTAATGACATCAATCTCTGGTTTCTCAATAGAAACCTCCAAATAGACAGTTCTCCAACCCCAAAGACACATTCACGTGCTGAATGGGGTTAAAATTCAAGTCAGCATTTAGAAAGTAACCAGAAGCTGTGTGTAAAATGGGACACACGCACACACGCACACACCAACATATGGTTTGCATTTACTGACTCATTACTGTGAGTGTCAGTGTGACCCACTTGATAGAGGTTACATGAGGAAGCTCAGGAAAAAAAGTCATATTTAATAATAACAGTGCCTACAAACATGTGCTTCTGAATGATCTTGAAAGCCACATCAAGAACACAGATGAGGAGAAACGAGGGACAAGTTTTTGACCTCTGGTCTCCTGCCCTCCAATCCAGTAGTGCTCGACACGTTCAGGAAACTGAACTTTCAGTGGGACATTTCAAGTTGACTGTAAATCCACATCTGGTCCACAAAAGCAGCTTTCGCCACAGCACGAGCGTGATGCCACTCAACAGAAAACACATTAGTCTGCTCCCTTGCAAGCGGTGAATAAGGAAAACTAAATAGCATCAAGTTTATTCCACTGCACAGAGACCAAAACAAAAAACACACGACAGCCCTCATGCATCACTTGTTCCTCCTTGGGACATCAAAACAAGCTACGTAGGATCTGTGGGCCTCATACTGGCAACTTCCACTCCTAAACCTCAGTGTTTAAACAGAGGGAAGGCGCATGGGGCAAAACTCTGAACTCATGCACTGAAACTGCTGTTGTAAGTGATCCTGCCAGCATCGAGGCACTGAATTTCTGCCAGAGGAAAAACAAAAAGCCTCAACATGCATTTTGTTCAAACAATCATGCTGCTCAAACAAAATACAACAGAACAGGGTGGACTCTGAAATTACCTTCTGAAAGCCAATTATATCCCACAGGCAAGGGTGATGCCATTAGACAGACACATCAAGCACAAGTACCTGTACGCATTAAGCCCTGTAATAAAGGGTGACTCAAAAGCTGAGCAGATTTCAAAATACACGGCAGTGTTACTTAACAGCAACCACCATCATCCAGCCAGACCTGTCGCTTTGCTTGCAGTCAAAATGACACGTCACCACATCAAGCTTGTTTTATGCCATGCTTAGCTCTCGCTAGCCAGTCATCCCATGAAAGGTCCATGCTGTAAAATAAAGGAGGTCTTTTTTTGCTGTTTTTCCCCCAATTTTATTACATTTCTGTTGCCTTTAAATTCACAGCAGGTAGATATGGCAGCAGGCTCACGGTTACAGTGACAGATGAGCCATCCATCATCTCTTTCACATCTCTGCAGTCTATTGGGACTTACATCTCCAACAAGCACTGCTTCCTCATACCAATCCATGAGAACATCCTGAATCACTGCATTGGTCTCCTCACTCCCTTTCTGGTTTCAGCCCTGCCCCGTGTCTGCCTTGAAAGATCTATAGTTGTATTGGTGCACTGAGCAGTTATGCTGCAATACGCAGCAGGTGCTATTGAGAAGAAAAAAGGGCTGACAGGAATGGCACTATCTGCTTCTATTTCAGATGCTCCGAAGTGCACTCAAAGTACCCATGTCCTCTCAGCACCCTTCGGTGAATGCAGAGAACTCCAGATCCTAATTTGGGGGATAATTAGATCATTCAGGATGACAACAACAAGACTTCCCCTGTGCAGGGGAAAACCAATGGGTGTAATCTGCCACATCACTGCTGAATTCTCACTCTTCCATACTGTATCAATAAGGCCAGAGCAGCATATTCCCAGCATGTCAGAGGGGTGGTTTTGCCCAAAGCATTGTGTGTGAAGTCACTGCAGCAAGAAAACCTGAAGCTACACCAAGAGTAATAACCAGGCACACACCACGGCAGAGTTTCTGCTTGCTTTCTGGACAGTGCTCTCCTGGAAGCTCTGTACTATACTAAGCTATTTATGAGGATGCTGCTGTGGCCTACTGAGTGTACTTAAATTGCAGGTGTCACATTGTGCATTGCATCACATTTCCCTGGAAGCATGAGGGATATGCATAGGAATCCCAGCACAGCTCCTCACTGTACTTTGGGGATATGGGCTGTTTGTTTCACAAACTGGTTGCAGTTATATGCAGTAGATTCTATGTTCATCATTTTTAATATAGATGTATGTAAAGGTGAGAAAACACTTTTCACACTCAGTCTGCCTACACAAGCCAACCTAGAACTTCTCAGCAAGAAGAAAGACTCAATTTTGGTATCGTAGGCTTTTCAAAGTAATGGCCAAAATACAACACAAACCACCCCATGACTTCAGAACATTATATTCCACAATAGAAAATCCTTTCTGACCTATGTAGCTATTAAGTATCCACACTGAAATACTTAATTAGAGGGTACTTATTGGGACATCAAAGTCCCGTCTTTCCTTCCTAACTGCTGGTCCTTTAGGGCAGATCAGGTGCCAGTTAACACCTCCGGACCAGCAGCATTTCTGGTGACACCTGCTTGCTACCAGTGAGGCCGGAGCCAGCCAGACACTCCATCCCCTCCTGAGCCCCGTCCCCATGGGCTCTGTGGGGACCACTGCCCACTGCACACAGCTGGAATGCTTAGGGATGGGAACAGGTACAGCTTACAGAGCAAGGAGGCTGGAAAAGAAAAATAACGCAATGAGGAGTTTGCCAGAGGACTCAAAAGTTTGGCCCATATCGAACAGAGTCGCCTTCAAGTGGACTCGGGGGGATTAAGGACACACCAGTTGTCAGGAGTCCAAAAGAGTTCAGAAAAGAAGTAAATAGCGGCACCGGCGCCTTTAGACGGCCGCAGATAGGAAGTCGTTACGCTCCGAGTCAGCCCAGCTGTTTCCCCACTTCGAATTCTCCCTGCTCCAAAATACCTTCCTGACACGAGCTGGCCCAACTTTTACTCTACAGAAATTCAGATCTCAGCAGAGCGCCGAGCCAACATTTCTGGGCTCCCCAAGCAATTCTCTTTAAGCCGATGGAAAGCCGGATCCAGCAGCGCTCCCCTGTTAGCAGAGCAGCTTTTTAAAACTATGAACAGACCCAACCGCACACGCTGAACTTATTACGAGCAATTAAAGGAGAGATAATTCGGGAGATAAACGCTTGAGAACCGACGTCGTTCCTTATTCAGCTCAATTAGAACAGATCGGAGCGGGCTGCGGCAGCCCGGCGCTCTCGGGACGGAGCGGGCAGCATCCAGGGCCCGCCGGGACGGCGTTGCTGCGGGGCGGGGAGCAGCGCACCGAGCGGCGGAGCGGCCCGCAGGTGCAGCGCATCCCGGGGAACGGAGCAGAGCATCACAGCGCGTCCCGGGGAACGGAGCATCACAGCGCCCACCGCATCGCTGGGAAAGCGGGGCAGCCCCGGGAAGACGGTGGCGGGGACAAACTTCTCCTCGGGAACGTGGCACCGCCCTCCTTCTCCTCCTCATCGTCCCCAGCCCAGGGCGCCGCTGGGCAGAACGGAGCTCGCCTCGGCCGCTCCAGCGCTGCCCCGCACGGACGGCAGAGCAGAGCAGAGCAGAGCAGAGCAGAGCAGAGCCGCCCCGCTCCCGCCTCGTGCCGCCCCCTCCCCGCACCCGGCCGGGCATCCCGCTTTCGCCCTTTTGTTATCGCCCCCGGTTTCTCCCCGTGGGGGGGGGGGGGGGGAAGCACACGAGGCAGCCCCGCTTTCTTCCCCTGGCCTCACCTCCCCTTCCAGTTGCACAGGTCGCTGGAGTACTGCGCCTCGGCGCCGTCGCCCAGCAGCAGCCGCAGCCCCAGGAGCAGCGGCAGGAGCCCGGCGGCCGGGGCGCTCCGCATGGTCCCCCCGCCGCGACCCCCTGCCCAGGGCCGAACGCTGCGCGGGAGCGGTGCGGAGCGATGCGCGCAGCCCCCCGTGGGCTCGCCTACATGGCGGGCAGCGCAGGGCGGAGCGGAACGGAGCGGCTACCCCATGCCCGGCTCCACGCTGCGCCTCTTCGGCTCGGCTCTGAAGTTTGCAGCGGCTCGGCTGCGGGCTCCCAGCTGAGGGGCGGGAGCGGGCCGGCCTCCCCGAGAAGGCTGAGCTCCTCCTCCCCCCGCCGCCTCCCTCCTCCTTCGGCGGGGCCGGCACTCGCTGCTCGAGCAAAACGCGGCGCCGGATCGGGAGCTGCCGCTGCGCATCGGGCGCGTTACGGCGCAGCGCAGGTGCCCGGCAGTGCCCGGTGCTCCGCCCGCCTCTCCCCGTGAGCTCCGGCCTCGGCTGACCCCGCGGGACCCGCTGGCAGGGGGGCTCCGCTCCCTCCGTCACGTCCCTGGGGTGCCAGAAGCGCATCACGCCCCTCGGCCCCCAGCAGCTCTCCAGCTCTCCTCGACGATGTGGGCTGATCGTATTGCTGGAACCTTCTCGTGTCGCCACTTAGCAGGAAGCACTTAAGAGACGATCTTATTCGTGAGCTCTCCTTAACGACCGCTCTGGATGCCACCGTGTCTTGTTTAATGTCCGTGTTGACTTGGGATGCTTAAATCCCCCTCGTACGGGACACCAGCAGCATAGAAATGCTTTCCAGGGTGGGAGAGCCCCACAACCACACTCCCCAAGCCAAGAAATGGGGGTCGGGGAGGCTGAATGTGGGGAAATGTGGGGGAGCTCCCCCAGCACACAGGCAGCACTGAGGCCCCGAGCGTTCTTTACAGCGGGGGTGAGGATGATGTTACACACCCCCAGATAGAAGAGGGGTTAACGCACTTCCAGATCACTGCGTTTCTCAGCGTCCCGTTGTTCTTTCAAGTGTCTGTCACTGCTCGGGGCAGGGCGATGAGGGGCTTTTTCTGGGTGAGAGTTCACGGATGAGCATTAAACACATACAGAGGGCTCACAGTTTGGTGTTACCCTCCTTAGTGCCTTTTATAACACGGAGGCGGATGGTGCGGCTCGGAGCGCTCCCTGCCCGCTGCTGCAACAGGAGGGCATCCTCAGCACCGCATCCCCTTCCGTTTGCGGGCTCAGCTTTTCACGTCGGGTTTTTGTTGTTGTTATTTTGTACATCGCAGGTAGCGCCCTGTTGCTCGTGAAGCATGAACATAATCGCAGTAATTACGTCAAACGATGCATGTGAACGTGCCATTAGCACGCAGGGACGCGGTGACAACATGCGACATGCAAAACGCCCCGTTCTCATGTGCGGCCACACGGCTTCAGGGCTCCGAGCCTCGATTATTTCTGTAGAAGGGGGTTTTGTTGGATTGTTTTGCTTCCTGCCCCGCCGCTGGAAAGAAAAGCACACAGAGAAAACACCACATTGCTTTATTCCTCGGCGTGTTTATGTGTCCAACCCTCTGCATGCCCCCCCAGCCCCTCGGATCCGATTCCCCCCACAGCTCTCCAACTCTCTGCGTTTGGTAAAACAAACAAGTGCCCGGGCAGCCGCTCACATTACATCGGAACTTTGGAAACTGACCGAAAACTGGGAACTTTTCAGGCGCTGGAATAGAGAGCGCTATTCTGCACAGCCTTTGGCTTCCCTTCACCCTTCGTTTCTGAGGTCTTAGTTCTGGGGGCAACGGGGCAGTAATGACAACACGGGGGCTTTGGAAGCGTTGTCGTCTCCGTGCCTTCGCGATGCTGATATCAGGCCGACGCTGAGGAGACTTAAAAACGAGCCCAGCAGAGGCTGAGGCTGCGGAGCCCGGAGCTGCGGGCAGCGGCCAGGTTAAGCCTCCCCCAGTTCCGAAGTGAGGGGCAGAAGGAGATAGGGAACCTCTGCAGAAGGGGCTGCTCGGTTCGCTCATTTGCATCTCAATCCCCACAATGCTCTTCCGGCTACTCACAGCTATTCCATAGTAGTGCTCTTGGCTGAGATCTGGGAACACGCTCAAAGGGTGAGGCAGCTTTTGGATGCACTGAGCTGTTTTCTGTTTGAGCTGTGAAAAGCAAACATCTTTTCAAGGGAGAGCACTCCGAACAGGAATTGATTTATTTTCATTTACAATTCAGGAAGAGCGAAACTTCGGTGAAATCTGGGTTGGAAATATTGTATAATATCACAAGGAAACATAAATCCTCTGCAATGAAGGCTTCACGCTGCCCCGAAAGCAGAAGTTGCTGAGTTATTAGGCTGGCCTAAGGTTCTATGGTTGCAGAACAGGCGGCACAGGTTCTGGAAGCAGCTCCGTGCACTCAAACACTCAAACCCCACTAAAGCTCCATCACCTTCTCAAGGAGAAGCCCTAAAGATGAGGCTCTGAATGCCCACAGCCATTGAGGGCATTCGCTTCCAAGTTCTCTTTGAGCGTTTTCTTGTCACAAATCCAGGCAAAGCTGGGGGGGATTTTAAAGGACCCGAGAAACAGGAGAACCTGCTCATGGAGGGGGGGCGTCTTTGCTTTCCACTCAGATGTGCACATTGGAGAACAAAAAATCGAGCGGTGATTAGAGATGGGCTCAAGGTCTGGATTTACATCTTCCTCAAAGCACAACTTGTGTTTAGACCTTGAGTGTTCGGGGCAGAGCTCTCCTGCCAAGTCAGGAACCAGCTGAAGGCACTTTCAGATGCAGGATTTGGGGTTAAGCACATCTCAGATGAACGTGCAGTGCTGGTTTAAACAGCGGGGCAGATCTAATCTGTTGGAGTCTCACTCTGCATCACTGTCCTGAATTCATAGATGCTCCTGGAGAGCCTCACCGGTCCCTGTGTGGGTTCTGATGTGCATCCCCTCATTCTGCTGCTCCCAGGCAGCTGATTTATTTTAATGTCCCTCAGCTTGTGGGAGGTGGATGAGATCCTGTGCAACCCCACAGCCCCTCGCTGGCCACAGGAAGGGAAATCTGAGCCTTTAAAGGAGGAGGGGAAGGAGGAGAAGGAGGGTGATCTCTGGGAAGGCAAAGTCAGATCTGAACAGCACGCATGGCAAAGCAGAGGGGAGGAAAGCTGTAGAAGGATTCAAACAAGCCACAGAGAGGGTGGGAGACAAGTAATACAGGAGCAATATTAAATAAATACCATTTGTAAGGTGAATCCAGTGGGCAGAGAGGAGTAAGCAGAATAATGAAAGAGAGAGAGGTTCAGCAGCAGAATAGGCAGTGGGAAATGTGTGTGTGCAGTGAGGGGGGCAGATATTGCTCTCATGAAGTTAAAATTAGTACTGAAATACACTCATCCATAACTGCACCCTCCTTGTTCCTGCTTACCTCTGTTACTACCCACAGCTGAGCACAGTTCCTGCTACTCCTAAATCTCTGCTCCCAACAGCTTTTCTTAGTTTTGATGTGCTTGTTTGCTTTCAATGGAAAAATTTGGAGTGTAATAGAAAGCAAAGAAAAATAAGAACAGTGTCACAGAAGGAGCCAGTGTTAACTGCATGACTGAAATAGGCCACAGGACAGTGGGATTTGTGATGGAAGAGTGTGGATGTGGAGCCAGGCAGCACTGCAGAAGCATCAGAGGAGGGGGCAGGGAGCAAAGCAGCCCCTCTCCCTTGGCGGCTCTGCAGCTCCCAGTCCCCTGGGATGTCTGCATCAGCAGCACAGGCAGCTCCCACCCAAATCAATGGGTGTTGCTGCAGGCACAGAAGTGAGACTTTGGTGTTTTCAGTGCCTAATTGTCTGATAAACAGAAAACCTCTGGGGAAATATATACATGCATACATATATATATACATATATATATATATATGGTGATTACAAGACATCACATCAAAATAAAGGAAGAAAGAAGTGGAGATGCCCAGACTTGTGATGTGGCCAAAGCAGAAGGCGTACCTACAGTTACACCTATTGGCTCTCAGCGCACCCAAGAATGTGAAAGCAGTGATGCTACCCCTGCAGGCAGCAGAGTTCATTTAGTTTGAACTCTTAAAGACATTCAGGACAAATCCATAGTTTGGCCGATATGTATGAGTGCAGATTTTACATTTCTACCCCTCCAGGTGCTGGCAGATGAACGTCCCTTTCTCCCCATGGTCCTTATTTTCATCTCAAGGATATGGAGCAGGGAAAGCAGAGACACTCACACCACTGCAGGGTTTGAGGTTTGAATGTGAGGGCACAGGCAGAGCCAGGCCAGGTGGGAGAGGGTCCTTCTGCAAAGGGGCATTTCCCAAAGCAGCACTTTCCTCAGGCCGGGGTAGCGGTGGTTCCTGTGCTTTTCTCCTCCGTTTTCCACCCTCCAAACACCTTGAACTGTTAAGCAGCACAGCTCAGGCAGACAGGAATTGGCCGTTTCGCTCTTCGCACATCAGACTGAAAAGCAACCGAGGGAATCGCAGCCTATTGAGAGGATCAAAAAAGGTGACAGAAAGCACAAAAGGAGACAAAGAAACGGAGATCATTCGCCATCCCACACAGCAACGCTGTCTCAGGACCCGGGGACCCAGGCGGAGGATTTAGTGCCTAAACCCGGAGACTCCTCGGGGCTGCGGCATTAACTCATGCTCTCATGCCTGAGACCGGATAAAGCTGAAGTCAAAACCAAAAAGCCTCTAAAAGAGGCCTCAGCATGTTGTTGTTCTGGGGGTAGCCCTGTGCATTTCATTGCAAGAATCAGTGTTTTCTTTTCATTTCACAATAACCCAGGTATCCAAAAGCCTGCCAAAAGAGCCTCCGAAACTCCGCGTTTCATCTGTGCGCTTCTTCAAGAGGAACGATTGTTTATTTCGACCATCTAATGAACATTAATTTCCTGCTTTAGAAAAGGCAATTTATGCCACTGGTGGAGCTGATATTTATCTCCGTGCATATCCTCTTGGCCGGCTCTGCTTTTCATTTTCTCCTGCTCCCCTCCTGTGTGCTCTGCAACCTGCAGGCTCAGCCCCAAGCGCGTTCCGGGCTTTCCAATACACAGCAAGAGAATCTGATAGGATCCCCTTCTAAAGAAACAAAGTGAAAGAGAATATTTGTAACAGGCCTGAAAACAAAAATATGTTTTCCCTTCAGCTTCGGAGCTCAGACCAAAGCGATGCAAGTGACACCAAACAAACCCGCCGCTTGCCAGGATAAACAGACGCGTGCGGTGCTGTTTGCTGCGTGCCTGCCACGAAATAAAGACACTGACATGCATTTCAATGCAACTCTCCTACAAATTGTGAAAAAACAATAATAATTGTGCACTGTTGATTCATTGCTGGGTTACCAGAAGAGAATATTTTTTTTGCAGACAGGATGAACTTGCAAGGTAAATAATTCAGCTGCATCATTTGCAGATTTCATGCTCCATTTTGAGCAACAGACCTTCCTGGAGCCCAGCTCCACCTCAGGTCTGAGAAGAGCAATGTGTAGACACTCTCTCTCTGAGCCACATTCGGTCCCGTGGGGTAGTTTTAATATGACAAACTTCTCTCCAGATAAATCAGCAGTTCTTCTGGTTTGTCTTTTCAGTGGGCTTCGCACTGTTGTCATTAACAGCACACGGATTTTCCCTTCTTTTTAAACCCAATCGCTCACTAAATGAGTGATTTACTTCTTAGTAAATGCTGTAGCATTAGCAGAGAGGAAAAGCTGAAAGATCTCTCTGTATGCCCAGAATCAGTCTGTGTAATGCTCCTATCAGTGACGTTCTGGGAGAAATACCTCTAATTCTGATTAAAGCAGATCAGGGATTGTCCGAGTAATCCATAAATTCCGACATTATTACATATTTGCTTAAGGAAAAACAATGGCTCAGATCACAGAATCGGGTCTGTGGCGGCTTCACAAAGTAGGGTCCTTTGTGCTGCTCTGTGGCAGTGTTTGCAGGGCAGAAGCATCAGAAGGAGGGGGCAAAGGGCCGTGCAGCCCGTATTCCTTTCACACCACCGAGCTCAGCAGTGAGGAGCCTCATCTGGAGGCCTGAAGCTGAGAAGACAACATTCATGTTTTGCAGCGTTTCCAGCTAACAAGCAGTGCGTGCACTGAAAGATGCTGCGGTTCCTCTGAGGGGTGGGGGCGGCCCTTTCCTTGTTTCAAGGCATGTTTTGGCTACAGAGGCTTTATTAGGTCAGATTACACTGTCATTTAGGAGCCTGCAAAGCTGACCACAGAGTTATCCCAGTGATAAGTAGGAGGCTGAGGATGAGGCGAGTTCAGTTCTCTGTCAAACCCTGCACCCAGCTGCTTACGTGGCCCTCTGAAAGTCATTAATCTGTGTTCTGAGTTTAGTTGATGGGCAGTTCTGAAAGTCAACTGACACAGATTCGTGGTCCCGTGGCCGTTTATTTTTGTGAGAGTGGCAAAGACAAAACAACTTGAAAGCCTGACGGTGTGGTACCAGGCTTTGTTGAGGCTAAAAGGTCTTAGTTTGGAATGGCACAAGGACAGTGGCAAGCTATCACCTCTAATGAAAGCTGACATGCAGTGAGTAGGGAATTAGAAGGTACCTTGACTCAGAAACACCGTGATGCCAGAATAAATCTTCTTACTTTTAGACTATGCCGTAGTCAAGCACATTTTCCTTCTTTTAATGCTTTTGGAAGCAGTATTTGACTATCAGTTCTGAAGTTCCTAGCTTGGTGATTTCAGATGGGAGCACTCAAAGTATATTAAGACAGAAGGGAGGAAATATGTTTCTATATCTGCTGCTTTCTCAGACAGGATTCTGGCTGAAAATACGATCAAATCTATTCAGGAGCAAAAGGACTCGCGTGAGGCTTTGAAGGAAAAGGAAGCTGCTGCTGATTTCATGAGCCCAGGAAGAGCTGCAGGAAATCTCCTGCTAGGTACAAATCTTTCTTAACCTCACAAAGCCAGCTTGGGCCTTATGGGCATCCAAATGCTTGAACACACACAGGTCTGACAGTCTGTGTCTCTTTTCCCCTGCAGCGATCTATCTCTAGCCAACAAGTCCTCTAAGCAGAACTCTGGAGATCTCATTCATCACTCAGATCAGCTGCTATTTTTAAGTTTCCCTCTTTCAGGCTACAAGAAAGAGATCACTTTCCTCTGCATTGGGAGTTTCATCTCCTGCCAGTTAACAGACCTCTTTTTTTTTCACAGTTTTATCCATAAAGGATGGGCAGTTTCAAGAGGAAAAAAAGAAGTAGAGCTAACCCAAACAGTCCATGATATTTGTAGCTCTATTTCATTTCATGCCTCCCTCACTTCACAGCACTATAACCTTTTTGAATTGCCCTCTGTGATATCCACTCCTTCACTGTTGACCATTGCTCACTTATTCATTGCTTGTTGGATCAGCTGGGCACTTGCACAATCAAGTCTTTGTTATGCTTTCAGACAGGCTGCAAGCCACAATATTGAAGCAACACAAGGACTGTTTCCTCTGTCGGTATTCTTCTTCCCTCACATTTAGGAAGGCAGCATCCTAAATGCATGAAAACGCACATGAAGCAATTACAGCCATAATTCACACAGTAGTTCTCATTGAACTGGTTACACAATGTCTTTTCCCCTTTAATTGTCCGACCAGAGTGGAAGACACAAAAAAATCTGAAGAGTTTTTGCAAGTTGGTCAACTGAGAAACGAGGATTTGCTTCTTTAAGCAGTGCGTCAGGGAGCAGCTTTATTTAGTCAATTGGGAGATGGTGGCTGGTGGTACGCAGTGAGCAGGGATCCCTGCTCCCTCCAACCAGTTAATTGGCCCAAACAAATTGGAATGTCATTTCCTAACTAATAAGCATTGACAGTAATGAAGAGCAACTGCAGGGATGGAAGGAAGAGAAAGGAATGCACATACCAGGGTTCTGCAACAGTATGAAATGTCAGAGTTCAAGTTTACGTGCATAATAACCACAGCAGACACATGGGTTTTTGGCTGCCTAATAATGCCAGAATCCAAGACGAAGACATTACCAAATACAGCTTCATAGGTTTTAAAACAAAATTAGACATTCCTGGGTCCAAACACCTGTACACCCTGAAGCTGCATCTCCACATGCAGAGCATTGGATGCAGCACAAGAAGCAATGTTAGCAGAATGTTATTTTTAGTTTATTTCATTAGAAGTCAAAATGAGGATCTTGGCTTCGCAGGCGGCGCAATTAAATTTCTCTGTCTTGCAGAAGAGAGGAAAAAAAAAAAGAAGTATCTTACTTGGGAAGGGAAAGTTAAATAGAAGAGAAGTAGATGGGTTGATTATGGAAAGAATAAGAGTATTCAGCAGAAGTAGATGAGAAAGTATTTTGTCACAGAGAGGGAGAAGCAGAGTCTTTGTGTAT